>NC_137694.1:99038323-99593323 GCF_964034855.1 Anser brachyrhynchus
TCAGATTTTCAAGAATATTATAAATCAGGTGCCTGTACCAGTCCTATTTGCATTCGTGCTGGGATCCTGGTGGGAATTGATCAGCTGTGAGAGCCAGAGCCCTGGGGAAGGACTCGGGCGAAGGGAAAGGAGGATTGCTTTGGCTGTTCGCTTCAGGACCGCTCCTGTGCCCGGGCCCACCAGAAACCAAGGAGGATGGAGGCATGGCCATCAGCAGACATGTGGTCCTTCGACCCACCTCACTGCTGTCCCCTTTAGGCTGTGCCAAAGGGAAGGGCAGATGGCCTGTGAATCTTTCTGGAAGCGAGAAAGTGTTACTATCTCTTGCAGCCTAACAGGAGAGTGGGGAGGGACATGGGGAAGGGGAGAGAGAAAAAAAAAAGAAGATCCCTACATAAAAATAGGGAGCAGAAACTGTAAGGGTAGAAAATGTATACCTTCTACATCCATTTGGAAAAAGCTTTATTTTTAAAATCAACATTTTTTTTTCCTGAAATGTTTTATTCTAATTGCTTTCTTATGGAAAAAAAAGAAAAACTTTAAAAACTGCTTCATTAACACGGAATACCATTTTTCATGAACAAATTAAACTCTTTTTTTTTCTCTTTAAACTACATCCTCACTCATGAAGGGTTTGAAAGTCATCTGGAGTCATTAGGAAGAACATAAATAGGGAATGGGAAGAGTAGTGAAAAATCACTCATTGAAATATATGGCAAAAGGAAGTCCAACATCACCAAGTAATTCAAGAAAGAGAAAAAAAAAATCTCAACTAGATAGATTTCTGGATGGATTTGCTACTCACATATCTGGAATATATGCTCTTAGTAGGGAATGCTCCCCACTGCTACATTTAAACTGGCCCCAGAGCTCAGCAAGCTGGGCAGTGCCTCCTCGGAGGCTCGTGGGACAGAGAGATTGAGGACTTGGGGCGAGTGGCCCAGAGAGATCTGTGCAGGGTAAAGAGTGTTGAAGGGTTGGAGGTTTGGGGACATTGACTAGACTACACAACAGACTCATCCACCACGTACTCAGAGTTTAGAAGCACATAGTGTTCATCTACGTTCAAAAAAAAAAACCACAAAAAAACCAACCTCCTGATGTTTATGAGACTTATCCTGACAGTACAAATCCAGGTACTAATGAAGACCTAACAGGATACAACAGTTTCAAAACACAACCACCAGTAAAGACCAATTTTCCCACTCCCCTCTTTTCAATGCTCAGCGCTCGGATTTAAAGGTCTCTTGTTGCCACACACTAGTTTCATGACTATGAATGTCCTGACCTCCAGTTTCTCTCAATTTCCCCATTCTTTAATAGCAAACACTTCCAACATCCCTCTTCTCTGGTACACACACACTTCTGTGCCCTAGCTGTCCAGCCACTGCTGCAGAAGGTCGATACAAGAGCAGGCTGGTTCACAATGACCAGTTTGTGCTGCCAGCTGTCCTGAAGTGCTATGGCAATGACACCACCAGATGAGCTCCACTCCAGCACCGTGAAGATGTAGCTGGGCAGCTTGCACCCTTGGCTGTGTTTTGCGATGATGCATGGGAGCTTTCAGGCAGAGTACGAGCATCAGCTCTGCCATGGCATCAGCACAGCACAGTCTGGATCTTATTTGGATCCTTAAGCAACACGATCGCCACGTGGAGCCCGTCTGCCACATCTGGCCCTTCCCTCTACCCCAACACAGACTCTCATCGGACCTTTGCCACCTTCCTTCCTCCACACTGGCAGAAATATTCTGGAAGGTAATGAAAAGGAGCCCCACTAAACCACCAGCCCAGATGGCTTCACTCCTTTCCCTGAGTGCATCTGCAGCCACGTTATGCCAAGGAGGACATTTCCCCGTGGCTCTCTCCACTTGCCTAAACATCAGTGCCCAGTGCCATTTGGGACGCCCTGGGGTGCCCAGGGCATCTGCATAGAAATGGCAGATACGACATGGGAATACAGGAAACCTGTCCCCATCTGTACCAGTGGAAAGAAGCCAGACGGCACCAGAAAGCTACTACAGCACTTGACTCGAGCACCTAACATTGTTTCCAACCAGAAAACTGAGTGGTACAGGATTCTTCCTAAGAGACATTACTGGGAGGAAGGACAAAGGAGCCCTCTCTTCCTTCTACTGATGCCTGCTGGACCTTGGCCTTCCCAGCACCACATTCAGATTCACGAGACAGTTTCTAGAATATTTTTCCATTAAAGGACGGATGAAAAACTAGCGCTGTGCTCTGAGAATGGAAGACAAAATGTGGGTGTTACTTCAGTAGAGAAATAAGTCTGCAGATCCCCCCAGTGCTCTCTGCTTCCTTCCCTCTGCACCACCTTGCTGCGATTACTGGAAAAGGGCACGGGATGGAAGGGAAGAATTTTTGCTGGAAGTCTCAAATGATAACATGAATAACTCGCTTGAATGCCTTCTTCTGCTTCTCATTTCTTCCACGCTGCTTCCCTCTCCAATACCCGCTTTTTAGATTCATCTTTTATTTTCTGCTGCCTGTTTCCCCCACTACTGCCAGCTCTTAGCTTCATTTACGAGTTTTGATTGCATGTTATTTACTTAGCACCCGTTGATTTGTCCCCTCAGGACTTCTCCATTTTAAGCAAAGAGAAAGTGTATGATTTTAAGTGGACATAATTTTATAAAAGGAAGGAAACAATCACTGCAGTTTCCTTCTCGCTAAAAGAAACAAAAGCAACTCCATCTGGGAGAAGTTTCAGAAGCTGGCCACAGACGAACCTGATCACAAAATGGTGACCACAAGAAACAGTCAGGGTAGGAGCAACAAGAAACCACAAGGTACTCATGGCAGCATCTTAACTGGTTTAGAGCTACTTAACTCACAGTATCTTTTAAAATGTATACTAATTGATAACGAAAACCCAGCTTTGGCATGCCATATCCTTCTGGTCCTTCTCTCAACGGAGCCATGAAGCATACTGAGATGTACTGAATCCGGGGACTAAACAAAGACTTAAGAAAAGAGAAGCCCAATGACTCGCACAGGGTACGCACATCCTGAGAGGCTAAGCTAACCAAAGGTCCTAACACGTTCTCAGCAAAACTCAAGACAGAAAACACTAAGTTTCAAGAGGACAGGGGCTACAACACATGAAAAGGGTACTCCCATCTTATTCCCCTTCAATATTGCTCTGACTGGCTGCTCCAAAGCATGCCTCCCCCATAAGCACAGTGACTTCCCAGTCACTCCACCTGCTGCCAGCACTGGCTTTACTCTGCTGCCTTCTTTGCGAAAGCATCCTACAGTCAGCTAAAAAAAAACCTGCAAGACAGCTGAATTTCTTCACTGCCCCAGCGCAGCAGAATCATCATCACAAAAAGTGAGCAAGACCATAGCCGTTTCTTTGGTTTTATGCTACTTGTAGGTAATAACATATTTCTCAAAGAATCCCACAATCCTAGTACGTGATCTTAACCGGTTTACCAAGTAACCTACTGTGAACACATTTCAGCCTATAGCATACATAAAGACAATTTGATTGTTTTTTAATATATATATATAAGCAAAAGAATACATGCCACGCTTTGGGACATTTTATTTTCTTTTAAACTCTGAGGGCAAAACATAACGAGATGTAAAAGCCCCACAAACACATCAGCCTTTCTGTCCACCTCCCTCACTTTCTCTGCAAGGGGGTGAGCAGCTCACAAAATGGCAGGCTGACTCAGCACTGTGGCTGGACTGGCCTAAGTCTTGACATCCCTTCAAGCCTATCATCTTTATGGTGACATCTAACGTAGCGAGTCATTAGTCACTTAAGTCACATGGCATTTGCAGTGCCCCCAGTGACTGATGACCAACTGGATGACTGATGCTTTAAACAGCAAACATCTTGTCATTTTGTTATATCATTGCCTTTTTTTAAAAAAATCATTTGTTTATCTATTTATTTACTAAAATGAGCAAGCAATTTGACCAAATACACTTATAAGCTTTTAGGACTCATTTTCATTGACAGTCAATGACTTTTCCATACTTATCAACAGCAAAAAAAGGATATTTCTCCCACGTATAGAAAAATGCAATGTACTGACATAACTGCGCATCACTACAAATACTCGTTTTGGACAAACTTCTCCATTTGTCCAGAAAAATGCAGAAGAACTAAAAATGGAATCAAGTCTGAAGAACAAGGTGTACTTGCTTCTGACAGAAACCATTAATTCTCAGCACTGGGTCATCATATGGGCCCCTTGGTGTCCACTTGAAATCCTCTCTTTTTAATCTGTGCTCTTTCCTCTCCTGAGATGCAGAGTTTTACAGGTAGGATTTTTGAGAGCGCACAGCCCTGGCTTATCTTTGACTTCAGTGTGAGGACACGCAGGACACTTTCAAATGTTTTTAAAACCTTTCCCGGCATCCATCATCACCATATATTCTCTCCTGCTCCTTGAGTTTCTCACCACTCCAAGTCCTTCCCTCCCACTTCACAGGTTAGTTTTCTTCAGAGCCTTTTTACTCAAACTTGGCTATAATTTAATTCACACCAAGAGAAACAGGTGCAAAAAAACAAAGACACGGAGCACCTATGCAGGATACGAGGAAGTACCTTATGTTTTGAAAACTAGTGAAAAATGTTTTTTTGTTCTCAGTTGACAAGAACTGCTTGAAATACCAATACATGCTCCATCCACCACTGGACCAGAAGCTGCTCCACGGAGCAAGAGTTCACTGACAACAGGAGTAGGACAAGAAAAATTGCCCTGCTTTGAGAGGAGAGAAAGAAGGAGCCACATGGAATAAAGTGTCCTTTGCCACCTTACAGACGGAGTGTTCAGAGCAGAACTAAAAAGACCTGCGGTGAGCAGACAGCAGTGCATGAGCTGGCTGGTTGGTTGTCTAGCAAGGTGAAATGATATTGAAGAGGCATTTCCATTGTGAAGACTTTCTGAAAGGTCTGCTGTAGCTGATGGGAAGAACATTTTTCAAAGATCCAGACAACAAACTGCACTTTCCCCAGTAAAAACAACCATTAAGCTCCATTACGGTTATTTTCATTGAAGCTAGTCTAGACACTCAAGTACTGTTTCTATTCATCTACAGATAAATAGAGATCTAGATAAAGATGGAACCACTGCCGCCATATGGGGTCAGACCACACAATGGCCCAGTCATTATCCTATCTGTGACGCTGCCCGTAATAGAATAAGGTTTCTAGCTTCCCCTACTCCCAAATGCCCTCCTAGCTTATGGGTTTACCTCTGACTCATACTCTGCATCACTGTGTTAAATAGTGTCATCCTCCCCAAATGCATTTAACATTTGGAAACAAACAAACAAACAGACAAAAAGAAAGGGAAGTTTTGCATATTCTTCTCTTGATGAAATGAAAGCTTGTGCTATTCTATATTCAGATCTACCTGAGGTCTTTCAAGTCTACATAATCCTGAAATACCAGACACTTTAAAAATCCTTTTTTAAAATGTTTTTCAGAATTTAGGAGCACTCAGAAGCCTCTTCCGAGTCTAATATGAGCTTGAAGGTGTCCTAGTCTTTAAACAAACACAATTTGTGGGTTTTAGTCTTCAAGTAAATACCGCCAGCTAACTTTGAACCCTTTCAAGTTTGGAGATCATAGTCTCTAGCTGATTTTTGGCTGAAAAAGAACCTGAAACCATAATCCTGGCCTGGCCTGCATTGACACTGTCAGTGGTCTGATACAGTGCAAAGGTTATCACTAAACCTGACTGATCCACGCGATAGAAGCTTCTTACTCTAGAAAGAGCTAGAAACCTTTGAGGCTACCTCAGCCTGTATGTTTCAGGAGGAACTGGACAAGCTTATCTAGGATTGATGCTGAGGTTAAGAAATCTATCATGTTTTATTGTTCCTGCTGATGTACGACATGCCATCTTTCATCTCTTTGTAATGCAGAGTGCCTGCATGTTGGCTCACATTATAATGTCAGCTCCACTTTTACTCCCTCCTCCCCCAACTCCATTTGGCCTGTTCATACTAAAAATAAAATCAAGATTCATGTCTATGGAAAGACATGGGCGCCAGAGAGAGAAAAACTTGCTGACTAAAAGACTTGTGACCATAGTTACCACCTTCTACTGCAAGCCTGGAGTATCTCTGTTCAAGGAACTTCATTTCTGATTCTGGAAAGTAGGGGAAAAAGTTCCAAACTTGCGGAGATTGTCCATTATCAAAGTCTTTTCAGCAGTGTAGATTGACACAGATGGCTTTCATGCACTCCAGACTCCTGTCTTCACTGTGGCATGAGCAAAGGCAGATGAGGGGGTGTAATGGGTGGCTTATTCAGAAAGGACACAGAAACCTAAAGAAAGTTCCTGCATCTATGTTTTTAGGATGCCTGAGATTTGCACCAAGTCTCAGACATCCCTGATATCCATGGTCAATCTCTGAAAGGCTGACTGGTGACTTGTCCTTACCAGATAGCAAACACATGCACATAGGAAAAAAAAAAAAGGCTTTAGCAAAAGTACTTGCAAGGAATCTGTTCTGATGAATCAAATGGCAGATATCTGCTCTCTGAATTTATAACAAAGCTTGCCCCTTAGTAGTACCAAAGGGCTCCAGGCCACTGGAGATCTGCCTTTCCAACAGGATTTCTTCTGCTGCTCATCTGTAGTCACTCAAGAGCCTGGGGTTTTTCTTTTTTGGTTATTGTTCTTTTCTAAAATCAGAGGTCTGTCTTTCTTAAAGTGAAGCTACAGTGTTACAAAGTCCTAATTTGTATAATTGCTGTATATCCTAAAGTTTCCCCTGCAGTTTCAATTACACATCTTGCTTCAATTAAAGCCCTTAATTCTTGTCCCAGACTGGCACGCAGCACAGCTAACAGTCACGGTTATCCTGCTTTACCCGAAAGCTGGCTGCACTGTCCTAGTGGGATGGCTGAATAGAAAGCAGTTTGAAGCCACCTGGGATAAAATGCATCTGTAGAAATGTCAAACATCAATCGTGAGCTACTCCCGCCTTCCTTTTTGCATCTAGAGGGACATGGTTTGAACCAGGGAAACCGACAGAGAGTGAGGGGTGCAGAGCAGAAACAAGAGCCCCCTGTCTGGCTTCCTCGGCGAAGCACTGAGGGGTGAAGGGCCAGGCTGAAGGCCAGCAGGTCTCCAGGGGAAGAGACTGAGCACTTCAAAGGCTACGGGAGGGAGAGCGAGGTGAGGCATGGGGTGGGGTATGCCATGCTGGCAGTAGGGCTGCTTCCATAAAGCAGCCTGTCGTGTAAACAAGATGTACCTTTGACATGATCCCCTCCGGGGCACCAAGGCATGAAGCAGGCAATGTATTTCAAGCCAAACAGGTGATTTGTAGGTGCTAAGTGTTCATAAAGACAAGATTAAAGAGCTCTCTGATAGCAGGGCAGTAAATCATTCCACACCTGCAGAGTCGAGTGCCGGGCACGGATGCTCCTCCGACCCTGATTAAATAAGGGATGGCTCAGCAAGACGGGGGCTAAAGTTAGCTGACAGCTCTTGAGTGAACTGGTGTCTTGCCTGCTGCCGTTGCAGCTGATGGCTAATTTTCTCCCAGAGGAACCTTTGCAAAAGCTTGTAATTAAAACCGGTGGAAGGCAATCAAGCTCATGGGAAGGCAAGCCCGTCTGTCCACTTTCCCCCAACCATGAGCCTCTTCTGATTGAAAGCCTGCATGGGTCAAAGCTGCTCCTGTTCAGGATGCTTTAAGGACTGTAGCACGGCTGAGTGAACAAAATCGCACAGCCTGGTTCCTTCACTTGCTCCAGTGAAAGAAAGCTAAAAATAAATGTCAAATAACTTTACAAAGTTTGTGCTTTGCAAAGAGCCAACCCTGACAAGTTTTGAGTGCCATCTGTGCAGTTCTGAGGGTCACACACACACACACGTATACAGCTGAATGTACGTATGCACGTGTACATGATTTTATAGCATCCCAAGCTCTCCCTTGGGAATCATGCTTTCCACTACCCAGTTAATGTGTAAGAATAATCATCTGAGTGCTACAACCTGGGAAGCGATGGCCCAGAGGAGGGAGGTTTTGCAGCTCAGAGTTCAAGTAGCAGAACCCAGGCTGCATCAACTCCCATGCCTCCTTCTTAACCAAGTGCATGTTTAGACTAAAGAATCAGGTTTTGTTTTAAATTACCTATTTTACTAGCCTAGATAGGACCCAAAAGAACTCAATGGAAGGGAAACTTAATGGGACCTCATTAGATTGTTATAACATTTTTTCTGCACTGTGCTATTAGCTCTTTAAAATAGATTATTGGATGGAACACACTTCGCAGATTTAAATTACTTGTGTCTCTTGCCTTACCTGAGTTATTTCTTTTACTTTTTACTCATCTGGGTTTTTTGCACTAGATTGGTCAGATTTTTTTTTCCACTTCAAGATGCACAGATAATTGTAGAAAGAAAAGAAGAAAAAGCTATCATGGCATTATTGGATTACTAGATCCCTAGTGACACCGTTAATCCTAAACAGAAAAATCTTCTTAATTGATAGATTCTAATTTTGGAATATTTCACTGTAAATCTAACCAATGGAGGTTCTTTTTAAACAGGCTTTACAGGGGTGACATAATAACAAAATTGGTACTCTTGTTTTGCTTTCAGTTTTCTTCCTCCCATTGCCACTGCTTTGAAGTTAGAAATACCCAAAGATCATCCAAGTCCTAGAGACGGATTTACAATGGCAACATTCCCTAACGTGGGGTGTGCTCAGATTTGGGCTACCATAAGGAAGGAAAGACAGAGTGGGGCATTGGCTAGTTCTGATCAGGTACTTCATTTCCAGCCAAGCTCTAAAATTCACCCTGTAGCTTTGTTACAAAGGCCTTGGCACTAAGCTCCAGGCCAAGAATGGAGTTGGTTCCTCTTTCACTTGAAAAGCCAGTTTCTCTTTCACATGTTCCAGGGATAGCTCAAAGATACAATCAATGAAAACATGAAAATAGGTAGAATAAGGAAAAAGGGGACCTAAAAGCTGAGAAGTCTCGTGTGGTTGCTTTTCCTGAAAGCTGTCTGCTTGTTTTGATGCTCTTCCAACTACTTAATTATCTGCACTGAAAAAAAAAAAAGCAACCAACAAACCAACAATAACAGCAGCTGCTGCTTCACAGCTCATGACGTCTTATGTTTAGCATCTTGTGTCCACACTTTCCTGAAGCAGATCGGGAACACATGTGGAAGAATGAGGAGTATGCTCCTCCCGACAGCATTTCCCACTTTTCACAGTACCATGCAAGTGAATTTCCCTTCGGGAATAGTAACGTTTTATAACTTTCTCAAGCCAGCTTGCTTCTACACCATTCATTCAGTTTGAAACACTGCCTAAATTCCTGCTGAGGGCACGAAGTTAGGTCACTGCATTTCCCTTTGCTTCCGCCTCATCGTTGGCCCAACACATCAAGAACCTGCCTTTACGTTGTGTTGCTCTCCGGTATGATCCACTTTTCACTAACCCTGGGGTATGACTACTTGTCACTGCTCATTTACACACACAGGCACAAACATACGTTGCAGAACTCGTGCAAACAGACCTTGGTTGTGAAAGGAGGCATTCTGCAGAAGAAAACTGCAGGACTCTTTCCATGCCTTCCTGTCCAAGCTGCTACTTCATCACAGCAGCCTTTCCACGCTCATCTCCTGCTTGAAACTGAAGACTTGCATTAGGTTACAGACCTTCATTTCAGCATGAGGACACCAGCTGACTGCTGCCTTGCACCTCTGATGTAAACAGCAGTAGAAATTACACAAGTTGGTATCAAGTCAATATTTGCCACTTTCTAGTCCTGTTTGAAGAGCACTTCTCCTCGCTCAGGGGTCAGGATGAGTCAAGGTTGCACTCAGGCTCCTGTGCCCTGCTCTAATCTCTAAGTATTTGTTTCATTTTAACCTAACACATAAAAACATCATTGTGTTGACATTATTGAAATGTTTACTCCCCAGCATGAGTTCTTGGTAGTTTACCAAATCCCGATCTTTAGGCCTGAATCCTGGAACAGTCCTTGGGTAGGTTTGACCTAATATCTACGGATGCATTCACTGACTCAGACCCAGCTGGTAGCTGTTTACATTCCTTCTCCTGTTTTCAAGCATTAGTTTACACGCACCTACAAAGGACAACAGAAAGCAGGGATAAAGCCAGGCAAAGATGCAGAGTGACAAACGTAAGGACGAGATGGCCAGACCCAGTCAGCCATCTCTCAGAGCAAACTTCTCCCCAGGGTATGCAAGAGGCACTGGGCTCATCCCACTGCGCACCCACCCTGCACCTGTGTTAGGGGTGGAAGCGAGTACCCCATAGGAGCTACACATATATCTTCCCAAAAAATGGGTTGTCTCCCAGTCTGGAGGAAAGAGAGCGCGTCCTTTCTGGCCGAACCCTCGGCCTCCCCGTGAAGGAGAGCGCTCGCCCTTTTTCTGCAGGGACAGGGCAGATGAATGCCTCAGAGACTACACAAAGGCGTTTTTGCTCGCCGGATCAGCAGGGACCACCTACGGATCTTGGACGGTTCCCTAGAAAGCCGTGACGAAGGCCCCAGCAGCAGCCTGTCCCTCTGTTCCCGTGCCCGCCACCCCCGCCAGCTGCCCCTGCAGAATGTGGCACTGCCGCTGCCAAGGACAAGGGGTCTCCGAGCTGCCCCAGCAGCGCCAGTGCCCCCGTCCCGCTCGGCTCCCTGCATCTCTCCCCGCTGATTTACGCGTCTCCGCGATGTTATTTATCAGCCGCTCCGTAATTAATCAGCCGCGGACCTTGGCAGCGCTAAATGAGCAGCCTGTCTCCAGCGCTCCCACCACCACCAGCCCCCTCCCCAGCCGGCTCCCGTGCTTTATCGCACGGCACAACGCCGGAGCCTGCCTTCAGTTGGCTCCTCGTAATAGCAGCCAGGGGGGCTTTTCAAATGATCTCATCTCACCAGGAGAGCAGGCACTCATCCTGCCAGACTGGCAGGAAGAGAGGAATTAGCATCCAGGTAAATGCCAGCTTCCTGCCAGTTATCCCACCAGCCACCTGGCTGAAGAGCTGCAGCCGCTCCGCGATTAAATATCTCGCTGTTCTTCGCTTCCCGAGCTCTTCCTGCCCCTGCCACCCCCAGCCTGTAACCTCTTCCCCTTCCTTCAGATTGCTTTCTCTTATTTTCTCCCCATGCTTCTCGCCCCAGCATCTTCCCCTCCCGACTCTTCTCTGCTTTCCAAAGCCTTTTTCGCATGTTGCCTTCTTCCATTCATCCACTTTTGCTTCTGCTCTCCTTCTCCCCCACTCCCTCCTCACATAAGCCTCAGATCAAGGACATTGTATGCAAATAAAATTGTGTTGTTTTCTAGAGCAAAGCCGTAAGAGGAACCTGAGCTCCGCAGTCCTTCGGCTCAAATCTATCAGATATAAGACCGCAGATCCTAATCCGCTAATAAAGTTTTGGCTCAGAGTCAGATTAAAAAGCAAGGCTCAGGAGACATGGGTTGTATTCCTGGATAGGGCATGCAAGGACTGAGATGCTATTAGCAAGACACGCTGCACCTCAATTTACCTGTCATTAAAATATAGAGAACAGAGATGCCCACTGACCCAAAGCGGTACAGTGCCCATGTTTGTAAAAGCACTCACACGCTTGAGGTTAAAGTGGAAGCCTTTAGAGAATGCCTATAAATTTAAAGTCTCTCACCCTCTCTCCCAGTATTCAGGCTAGTATTGAAAACCCACTTTTCTGCATCAACCTGTGGGAAACAAGGTGGGGACTGCAACATTAGGAAACCCTGACTTCATCACCTTAGCTTTATTCCTGTTCTTTTCATACAAAAGGCCCCCCTGGGGGAAACATGCCTTAAAAAGGCTTTCACAAGAGCCAGATCACTGATTAATACCAGCCCCCTCTCTTGGCCTGCTGCACATAGGTAAAACCAAGCTCATGTTAGCGAGGTTTACCCAGACGTTGAGCACAACGGTAATGAGAGGAAACAGAAGGGTGGTTAAGAATTTGGTTGCATTCACTTATCGATGTTTTTTTCATGCTAGAAAGCATTGCTTTTATCCTGCCCAAAGAGTGGAGGTGGGAAGCAAGAAATAAGAGAAAACAGTTTGGGAAAATATGTATAAAGGCGTACAGTGGGTGTGTGGGGGGATGGCTATAATGGGGAAAATGAGAAGAGAGACTAGAAGGAGAAGGCAGTAAGGAAGGCAAGCTGTTGAGAGTTGAGGTAGTAGGAAATGACGCAGAAAGACATAGAAAGCTGCTCAAAAACCTTTGATTTTAGCCCTAATATATGGATGCTCAGTAGAATTTTTGCTGCCAATGATGAGATGTTTTTGTTTCTCAGGGATTTCTAGATAACTGTCCTGTGCTTTCCCCTTGGCTGAGGGCATGGAGCACATGTGAAATGCTAGCATTGCACCTCCTTACATCCGTCTCTCTCTTTCTCTGTAGGACTTCTGGTCTCTCAGGGGACTCTTGGAAAGGGTGCCAACAGCAGATCAAAAAGCATTTGAGAAATATAGTTGGGCCTAAAAGTCTCAGGTGGAAGGAACATTATCCAAAACTGGAACTAATTATTTGATGGATTAAGGCCACTGGCTGGGTCTGCAGAATTAGCAGATGGACAAGAATGTGGCGGGTTTCTTTTTCAGGATGGATAACGTGGTGTGAACATCTGTCTGCTGCAAACAGGAATATGTTCCAGGTCCACACGGTCTCAAAAGCCAGAGTGCAACCTCCTACTTAGACACAGCTCACAGAAACCGAAACTGCAAAGGGGTGTGGAGGGGTGGGTTCATGTGCTGAGATCAAAGGGATGGGATTTGGCTTTGCATAAGGGGTTTGGATGAGCCTCACAGCATTAAAAAGGGAGGGCAGCTCGGATAGAGCTAGAAAAGTCATCGCTATAAAGACATTGCTTCACAAAACCTTTTGCCACTACGTTATGAGTTTGAATCCCGTGCGTTCTGCTGGCACAACAAAATCATTACCGTTGCCATCCGACTGCTCTGTGGTGGTCTCCGTGTGAAGTAAGATTTGTGGCCTTTAGCCAACTCCCAGCAAGCACATTTAAATCACTGGTAGCGCCGGGTGTATGTGTAGCTGATCCAGGACTACCAGACTGCAGTAAGGTCAGAGCAAATTGACACAAATTGGAGATCACCCCTATGGGGAGTTGCAGGAGCTGGGGTAGGTCCATTCATGGAAAAACTGAAGTCCTTGATGGGAAAATGTTTCAACCTGTGCAAGGGTTACGACTAAATTAAACAGCCCTAGACACACACACTCCCCAGATGAAGTGTCAACTAGAAGAAAACACATTCTTTCCCACCATAGCTCAGCAACTGGAGCTGCAAGTATTCCTGGAAGGGCCATCCCACAGCTGGCACGTGACAGATACATGGAGGTTTGTAAAGACATGCAACAGATTATCAGCAAAAGATTCACACAGTTTTCAGCAAACTCACAGGCTAGAGGAGTTTCTCCTTCTCCTGTGTGTTTCGAACTCCATCCATCCCTCAAGCAACAAAAAAGGGGCACCCATTTTGCAGAGGGCTGTGGCAGAGCTCCCCAGGCAGCTGCCCACCTCCTGTTTCCAGCGCTTGCAGCTCATCTCCTTCCCTGCCACGGCTGTTTCCCCAGTGGGCCCAGACACATCACAACTTCTTAGCAGCCTGAACGAAGCGGCAGAGGAGGGCTGTCCGAGAATGACAAACGGGATTAGGCTGCTGTTATGCAGGGCGGCAGCCGGAGCAGGGGCTGCTATTTACAAGGGATGCTGCTTGCAAAAGGCAAACATCTCCCCATGGCCCATGGGGGATCTGCTCTAACCAACCTGTCGTGTGACACCAAAGGCAGATAATTAATCTCCCATCACACCACCTGTCTGCACCACCCTTTTCCCTTATTCACCAACATCCCTCCAGTCCCTCACCGGCAGCATTTACGGAAAAGGGGAGCAACGTTTAGCACTGCCACCTATTGGCACTTGCTCTGCAGGAAAAAGTTGAGTATGTGACAATGTAAATACCCCAAAACATCACCACTTCTCTACACAGTGGCTCCGTGTAAAATTATAGGCCCTTTGATGCTCAGCGTGTAAGCACACCACTCACAATCCTGGACTGATCTGCAAAATAGTTAGGGGCCAAGCTGCACGGGCAATGGTGCTGTACTCAGTCAGCCCCCTTGATAACAGGTTATTGCTTTTTTTTCCCCACTTGCAGGACCCACGACCAACACTGCACTCTGCCACGTGGATATACCAACTCACGTGGAGCCATCTTGGGGACCTTTGATACCACACAGCATCATGCGTTTTCGACCTCAAGATCAGTGCAGAGCCCTCCACCTAAGTACCAGAAGCCAGTCTTATAGGGCACTCAGGGGACATCTGCAGTGAACTAAATTCGGGATATCTGGCACAACTCCGTATTAAGGTCAACTTTACTTAGCTCTAGCCATTCGAGCAAAAGGTCGGTTTTCCTGCTGTGTTCTGTAACACACACACACACAAACACAACGCAGAAAACATTTTTGAGATTTCAGGTAAATCTACACCCTGCTTCAAAGCTCAAAAGGTCAGGCTCGAGGTGGGGTGTGAAACCAGTGCAGGAATAAAGAGGAGGTAGGAGAGTCGCTGGTCCACAGCTGGAGACACTGACAGAGCTTTGTCAGGGGAGCTCTGAACTGAAAAACCGTAAGGGCTGCAGGGCAGGCAGGAGGGCACGGGCAGACTTCTCTAGCCAGGCAAAGCTGTTTGCACGTCCGCTACGCAGAACATGCTGGGCTGCAGTCACTGATGCAAGTCTCTAATAAAAATCAAAACCCTGCCCTAATAAAACAGCTGAAAAGAAAGCCATCCCTTGTTCTTTAAAGCTGACCTTTCCCTTTCCCAGCATAGTTAGATCCCTTACAAGATTTGGTATGTTCAAGAAGAATTTTTTAATACATTTTTACAAACACGTTCTGCATGACCGCTTCCACTAATCGTGCCGACAGTGGCGATCAATGCCTTTAAAGGAGATTTGTGGAAACCACAAAGAGTCAAATGCTGCCACTATGGAGATAAATGCCCCTTCAGTTCCTCAGCTGCCGCTCACCACAACACACCTCCTCAGGGGAAGGTTTTACTCCAGACCCAGCCTATTATTCTGCTGGGGCAGAAGTTCAGGACTGACTGTCAAGGAACCACTTCCCACCTTGCTTTATGGCTCAACAGAAAGGACTGCGCTTAAAGCACTGCACAACACCCTCTAACACCACGCTGGATTATTCATTCAGCATCGATCCAGAGGAAGCACGCACACCACTTCCTAGAGCACCCTGCTTTTGAAGGTCTCCCATTCTCTGTATCGACCGGGCCGAAGGTTGCTCAAATTAGCAAGAAAAAACAAAATCTCAACTCTACTGAATGGCTAAGGAATCTGGAAAAAACAACGTGCAATTTATTGTTTTTAACTGGGATCCAGATTCTGGTACATTCTGTCTGATTATCCCTTTATATTTGAAACTTTTTCACCCATCTCTTTTTTTTTGTAAGCCAATCCAGGAAGCGAGTAATCTGGACAGAGGCTTCTGAGCTCGAACCAGATAACAATTAAACTATTCAAGATTAAATGCATTACTCTGCCTGCTTCCCACTATTTTAAAGGCCAGAGTTCTATAAACTGTTACCAGATGTTTTAATTAGCAAAACTCAACAGCATATTCCTGCACAGCATGTTCCAGAAGGGATACTGAAGCGACAAAGGTTTTTTTTGTTTTTGTTTTTTTTTTAAAAAAAGCATGTTTCATTATACATCTACTACTGCTTCCCCTGCACTCTGCCCATGAGCCCATCTTTCCTAGGACTTGTTCCAAAATATTACTTATTTCAAGTAGATATTTTTTTTGTCTCTTTACTGTTCCCTGAAAACATCTTAAATATATTCCACTGGTGTTTCTCAACTTCCCCTGCTCAATCAATCTTTGCCCCAGTGCAAATCTATTTCACTTCACTTGAAGAAAGTAACTCTACCTTCTGATCTAACAAACACTATTACAGAAGCAGCAACTGAATATTTTGCAGTCTGTTTGAACCCATGGACACAGCAAGTAAAAAAAAAAAAACAACACAAAAATAAGTAGTTCACCTAAAACATTCCCAATATAGTGTTTCTTGTACGGGCTACATAGAACCCACAGAGGAATGAATGTTGCAATATGATATAGTGGCAGCTCTCTTACTTCATAGCTAGTGAAGATATCAATATAAGATGTTGTGTAAGTGCTCTGTGTGTATGCAAGTGTGTAACAAAAGGGATTTCAGGGAACAACATCAAACAAAACAAGAATAATATACACAAATATATAACATATTTAATCAAGGTAATATTGCTAAGCAGAGGCTGCTTAGGTATTACATGCTGAAAAACAGAAGTAGTGACCATTATAAAGGACTTTGTACCTTTCTTCTATGAGCTCTGTTTTGCCCTCAGCTTGAGTTTCCACCTGCCTGTCTCTGCAGGATTGGTGACAGCTACTGAAATCCCCCTCGATGGCTACTGGACAGGTGCTGTGTGTTTTCCGCTCTGGCATCTTGCGGTGCCATGCTTGGTGATAGCGTTTGCACTGTCCACACTTAGCACAAGAGGGAAATATGTCTGAGGATTTTCCTGAAGGTTATAAAGTTCTGTGGAGGATCGCTATCCCCAAGGCAGGAGCTGTCCCTGATACCAAGATTATATTGGTTTTTCCAGCATCTGCAGAGTTCTGACCATGTTGTTTTCTTCCTTATAAAACCTTCATAGTTGAGCAGGCAGTTTTGAAAGGATTGGACTGATAAAAATGGAAAGATACAGCAAAATAATACCACCAAAAGTGCATCCGTACTGGAAGAAATATATATCCAAGATTTCCTTCTCTTTTCTACAGCGATAAGACCAGTAAGGAAATTTGAAACAAAAGTCAACACACAACTAAACATATACTACTTAAAATCTTTAAGGAAACACATTGAAGTGTTAGTTAATAAAACCTAATTGCTTTCTGAAAAGAAGTTTTTAATATAATCTAATAGCCAATTCTCACACGATGTTCTTGGAAATCCAGTAGTTCTGCACTTTTGCATCTTTCCAGGAATGGAGTGAGATGGGGCAATCTGCATGCTTGTTCCTCTCCTTCCCCTCCTACTCTTGCCCCTTGTTTATCATTCCCTCTATCTGCTTCAGTGGCTTTTTTCTGGTTTCTCCTGTCCTTTGGAGTTATCAGAAGTAAGACACAAGATTGATTCTTCAGGTCAAACTGTTCCTCATCAATTATAGTAAACAAAGCAGGAACGTGTTTTCAAGTCAGTCAGCCTCCTTTCCTTCTCTCTCACACACACATGCACAGATGTCCTTCTACTTCCAAGGAAAACAAGCTAAAACAGGTCATTTGTTATTTTCTCTTTAAAGACAACCGTGGTCACATTTCTCTGGTTTAGTAACCCCTAGGGAAGACAGCATCTCTTGACATGAAACAGTATCAGGTATTCATACAGACAGACACGATTGACAAAACCTAAATGTACCTATTTCTGGAAAGTCATATTTATTAAGTTCATAAATTTTCGTTCGTTTCCAAAGAAAGAAATAGAAAAGAAATGTGGTGAATTAAGCTGACTAGAACTTTCAAGTCAGAAAGCCAATAGCAAAGAGGTTGGCTCCCAAAAGGCCTATGAGGAAACAGCAGAAAGAAGCTAGGTACAGCATGAGGGAGCAAAACAAGAAATAAGAAAGGAGAAAAGAATAAATAAAAGTCACTTTATTTCATCCCTAACTTTCCTTTAGTTACGTTCCTTGGCTGCTCACAGCAGGGCCTTTCCCCTCAGCGACTCCTGGTAGCTCCAGCCATCTCTGGGGAAAGCTTTCCACCAGTATTTCCCATCTCATTCAGCAGGATACTACCTCTCCCCTTCAGTCAGGGCTGCACCAGTGCCTGAACCACTGCAGACTGGTGGTTCAAGGCACCCAGTGCTGCAAAGATGCTGCCAGCAGCACCAACGGCACATTTTTGCCCCCAGGGCTAACAGTGCTGGTGCAGGGTGCTCCCTACCTGGGAACCCTTGGTTGATTATGGCCAAGGGGATCCAAAAGCGGGCCCATCCTGTCCCTGACTGCTGCTAACAGATGCATCCACCTCTGGGGAAGGCTTCTGTCCTCACCTTTTCAAAGGGTCAGGATGACTTGCAATCATACTGAGCTGCTGAATCTCCCACACTTTCTCTGCTGCAGCACGGTAACATTATATTCTATTTCTGTGCTACCAGCTTCTACAGGAAACACAATTGCCAGCACTTTTTCTGGGTCAAGCCAGCTTCTACCTTCTCTCTGACCACAAGGCAAAGCCACTGACCGTTTGCATTTAGGACAAGACCGCCTGCACAGACCTGGGAATGCTGTTGCCATCGCGCACACAGCAGTATGACCTCCCAACACCATCGCTGTGGAGCTAAAACCTTAGATATTCAGCCCTAAGAAGGGTGTTAAAGGTGATGACAAATGCTTGTTTTAAAACCCAACTCACATATGGGATCTAGGCTCCTCTCTGTGAAGGTGGTAAGGAAAAGGCAAGACTGCTCTACAGCCCAATTGCCTTCAGGAATAATGAAGGCCAGAGGGAAGCCAAGAGCAAAACCAGACTGAGTAGCACTGAGCTGCAACAACACTGGAAGGCGCATCTCCTCTGGCCGTCCAAAGCAGCGGAAGAGGAAAAAACAACCCCCGGGACCACCAAATCCTACCTTTCTCCACCACTACCCAGATACTAATGATCAACATGGGGTTTCCTGGAGCAGGTAGTGGCTGGCTGTCATCATCACTACCAAAAAGCCCTTCCCCAACACTTTCACCCTACTTGTTCAGTCCTTTTCGGGAATTGTGTATTTGACCTCTTGCTACGGGCTGCCTCATCGCATAGTTTCTGTGAGCTCTGTGGCAATACAAGTACCTGCCTAACTTGCATATGTAGTTTCCATGACAATCAGGCACATGAATTTGAGGGATCCTTAACAGACAATAGCGATGCTCATATAAGCCTTGGCTGTTCTTAAAAGTGCTCAACTAGTGTGCTATTGAATATATGCCAAAAGTGGAGTAGACCCATGAGGCTCCGCAAGCTCTCTAAATGGAGAAACCTGTTATAAAACTGCAGCAAAGTATGAGAGAGCAAAACCCTAAAACCTAAATAAGTCCTGACTCCAGACTTTTCACAACTTATGTCTTTTTTCCCCCCTTTCTTCCTTTCATTTAATAATATAAAAAATTAATAAGTAGAATGTTCTGTAGTAACTTTGAAAAAAGTAATTTAATAAAAAAAAAATTCAGAGTGCCTCAAGTTAATTTAATTCAATCTAAGGCTCGTGCTGCTGCCAAATTGCACATTTCAAAACTGCATAGCCAAAGAACTTCAGGTGCCCTCTGAGAAAGCCTGAAGTGAAAGAAAAGGCAGGGCAAAAAAGACCCATGAAAGCAAATGAAGGCAAAAATCTTGTTGAGGGTTGGAGGGAAAAGAGAAGGAAAAGGAAGTTTCAATTAATGCGTGAGTGATTCAATGCTTAAGAACGATAGTTAGGTAAAAGTGTCACCGCCATTTATTTAATTATTTAGTACGCTTTGAAGGGAAGGGAGAGTAGGTCAAGCTAGCCAAGATGAGGAATGCTACATGCTCATCAGTAAAGAATAACGAGCTTGGAAAATGACGGTACAGCACAGCAATAGAACCCTGAGTGTCAAAGCTTGAAGCAAGAGAAATCAAGGTGCTCTGGAATAAATGCTGCCCTGAGATGTATTCAGCAAGGATTTGCAGGCTGTAGTGGCAGCCCTGTAAACATATATCCCAGGACATGCTCCAGTCTGGAAAGGTAAACACACTTTATGGGTCTGACCCACTTGTAATGAAACAAAACCACTGTGGAAGCAGGACTGATTACAGTATGCTGATGACTAGGATCTAAGATAGCTAAGAGGCCATAGTGGACAGAAAATAAGTAAGAAAACATCACAGAAATGTTCAATTCAATGCTATCACACACAGAAATGTTTGATTCAATGCTATAGCGTCACATGTCCTACACCAAAAAAGTCTGGGAATGAAGCAATAGTATGCAACTTTGGTCTCAAAGTTTTATTCAGGAAAAACAACACAAAATGCATTCCCAAACCAAAATATTTTTCACAACTCTCTGTCTATCCATATAAGTCAATAGTTCACATTGCCACCATGTTGTCCTCCTAAGTTCATCTGCTAAAATCCTATACTGAGAAACTTGTCACATGAGACACCATATATAGGTTATGAATAATGTTGGTAGCAAACAACTTCTTCCATCTCACAATTACTGGCACAGCAAGCACACCTACCTATCATCACCTCTGTCCTCTCTAGCCCCTGGGCCCCTCTTAGTGTCATCCATCTGTTTACAACAGGGGGGTTTAGGTGTTAAGCCCTTCAGAGCAGGGAGTGCTGATTATTATAAATCTGCGCCAACATGCCTCCAAGGGCTCAAAACTTATGAAAAAGATTACGACCTGACTGCCAGTAATACCAGAGGAGTGGATTTGATGACCCAAAGAGTTCCTTTTGAGCCCTGTAACTGCTAGTGAACTGCTTTTACTATTGGTCTTAATCTTATTGTTTACCTCTTTGAACAAGTGAAAGTAAATTCTACTAGCTTGCCTGAAGTTCAAGGTTACAGCAGCTTTGGTTGTGAAAGTATTACATCCTAAATAAGCAATACAGTTTTGACCAAAGGCCTTAGACTGTCTACTACAATTTCCTCTTAAGAGGGACATGGTTGAGCTGGATGTCATTGGAAAGTCAGTACTTTCAACAAGATTTTTGATAAGGCCTTATAATTAACCAATGACCTTGATGTTATCATCCTAACGGGGGACATTTTCCATTGTAACAAATACCTAAGTTAGTGTCAGAAGATTGGCCAGTATTCTTTCTACATATGAAAGTGTATGAACAGAGAGAAATATAACATTGTTATATACGTATATATTTAAAATAAATATATAAATATCTGGGTTATATAAACGTATACAAAAATCAGTGCTTCCCAGCTTATGGGGTTTCTCTTATTTTAACTTTTTACCCACACACTCTGTGCTTTGGGTCTTTCAGAGTCTCTTTCACCATTATCTTATGTTCTTCATTACGAAAGCCAGCTATAACAGATGATGACCCAAGATTTTAAAAAAATGCATAGGCTTACCTAGGAAACCTGAAGTTCCCAGATACAAGGAAAAAAGGGTGCAATCTTGATCCCAGCTTCACCCTGCTTTACACAGTCTTTGCTCAGCATCCCCCACGCTCAACAAGTTGATCACTTGTTTGCGACTTAGAACTGTCTCTTCCTGAACTATAAAGAGCCTAACAATTTTCATGGACAATCAATAGTATGGCAACAGATCCAGTTCCAATAAAATAGATTTATAATATACACACTACTATTTACTGGCTTTTCTAATATTTACCGTGGTATCCAAAAGGGCTTTACATGCATCTCTGAAGTTATCCCCCCATTTGGCATCTAGGGAACAGAAGTCCATATCCTCAAAGATAATTAGATACTTAATGATCTACGTGTCTATTTACTTTTTGAGGATCTTGGCTGCAGAGAATATTAAGCGACTTTCCCAAATGTCATACAAAAAGGCTGTGGTAGCGCCTTCAGAAAAAAAAAAAGAAAAGAAAAAGAAAAAAAAAAAACAACCCACAGAACCAGAAACCAATCTCCTAAATCCATATACTTTGTCTTAACTACTATCCTTGTGAATTACACTGTTATATAATGTAATTAGGAGAAAATAGCAAGTTCTATTCTAGGAACTTCTAATCAGCAACAAGCACTGCACTCCTAACGATCTCATTAGAAAAGAAATGCATAATTGCATGGTAGCACCATCTAGCAAACTACACCTCCAGCCACAGGGGCAACCCTTCCCCAGGTAGACAGCACAACTTCGAGCAAGTCCAATTCTGCTGTAGGTAACTCCAGCCGCTAAGAAGTGATAAGGATCTTGTCTATTCTAAACAGGAGGTAAAGGCTTTGGAAAAAAAGTGAAAGAAGGAAACGAAAACTTTCTTTCTGATGTGGTGCTTGTTGGAAGTATGAACATTAGGCTGGTGTTTAGCTGTTATCCTTGACTATGTTAGTTTTATAAGCAAAGCCTGCTGGTGGTAGGAACAGACCTAGAGACCACAGACTTACAGGCAGCTTGGATTTCAATCTAATCTTAGCAAATACATCCATGTCCAGTCACTGCTACATACATTTTGCTTACGTTTTATGGTGCTTGATGCTTTAGGGAATGCTATGACCCAACTCTGTCTCAGGACAAGAGAGCAAGCAGCTGGTTCAAACTCCCAGTCAGAGCAGACTTTTAGCACCATCAACAGCAGCCACTATAGACCAGGACTGAGCTGTAAAACCTGTCTTCAGTTTGTAGTCCCCCATAATGTGGTGCGGTCTGTGTTTTGTGGCCGCAAAAAATGTGGTTTTGTGTTCGAAATCATCTCTGGATGTCACACAGCACTCTCCTTAGAAGCTCCTACTTGAGCAGAAAAGTCTGAGTTCCCGTGGCAGAGATCACAGCTACAACTGGTGGGGGAAGGTGCCGTGAGATCTGTACAGAATAATGCTTAGTAGCTCATGGTATGTGGGGAGACAACTTAAGGCTCTGAAAACAGACATAGCCCCTGAAAGGTATTTGCAGCTTTTTCACAACTTCCTCTACTAGTACCAGCAAACTCCTACTTGAGTGTGCCGCTCTGTAAAATGGAAATTTTACAGCTCCACAGGGAAGATCTGAAAGAGTAAAACACCAAAGCAGTGCAAGGAGTTAGGCATCTAAAACCTTTATTGATCCAGGTCTAAGTATACCGTATTATTGGGCTCCATGTTAGGTCATATCTGGGAGCCTAAGAAAAGCAGCAGTTAGAGGCAGCAACAGGATTGAACTCTGAAGTAAGGAAAGAATGTAAGAAAAATCATGAACCGAAACGTTTTAACCTACGAAGGCAAGGACAAGAAGCAGTTAAGAGGGGATTTTGCTTAAGCACAGAGAAGAAAATCTTCAGAGATACAAATCACGACTGCTGATGATTCTGTTTTCCTCCTGACACAGATAATGGGATAAGTGGGCATGCATGGAAATCACAGAAAGGAGAATTTCTGAGGAGATGAAAGCCTTTCACAAAGCTAGCTCCATTATACTATTTTTCCCTGTGCCTCCTGCTGGGAAAGGCTGGGAGTACAGCTACCCTCAGATCCTCCAAAGCCTGCAGGAGCAGCTGGGAGCTCTCCTATGCTCAGGAACATGCCCTAAGCACCGATCTGACTGACTCTGCAAGCTACTGGGCCTGGAGGAGCTCTGAGATGTCCCATCGCTGCCTCTCCCACTACATTTCCTAATGCACGCTTCACAGGGAGGGGCAGGGACTGGAATAACTGGGAGGTTTTCACCCTGCTTCCTCCTGCACGGTATGGGATGCTCGGGCCCTGAGGTAGGAGCGTGCTGGATGGGCACCAGCACCCTGCTTTATCTCTGCTACCTAATAGGAACTGCTGGGGCTGGAACAAGGCTATGAGAGCATCTCCTGCTCACTACTCCTCATGCAGGAGAAAGCACAGAGTGAATAAAGCATCCTCGGGCACTGGGCAAAGCTCATTCACTGATTTGCGAAACCTAAATCTCTGTAAGGTTTTTTTTTTTTTTTTTTTTTTTTTTTTTAAAAAGTTCTCCCCACCCCCAGTCACTCTCCCTCTTTTTTGGACGTTGCCATGGAAACTGCATCTGATCTCCATTCTCCCGGTTTCCGTCATGTCCCTGCTCAGAGGCAGCGGCAGCGGAGAGACACTGATCAGTGATGCAACGAGCCAGCCCCTCGAGAGGCAGGCGGGCGGACCTGCAGCACGGCCTACGTAATGCTGGGGCTCCCCATCACGAGCCACCTTCCTCGCAGAGAAGGGCCAACGTTGCTGTTCTTTGGGCAAGTTTAATTAAAAAGCAGGCGGAACCAGGCCCTTTAAGCCACTGTGCTTCAGGGGGTCAGCCAAAACGTGCTCATATACATACACCTCGGGCCATTATGTAGGTCTGCCAGGAGATGCTGGGGTTATTCCATGGCCCTGTACGCACTGAAGCCCACGATACGGGGAGCCCTAGGAGTCTCTGATGCACTATTTCTCTTTGAAAGGTAAGCTGTACCCCACCATCCACCCTGTCCCCCTGCCTAGACTCCCAGAGCAGTGGTGCTCTAGAGGCACAGGAGGGACCTTTTTGGGGGCCTTGATTAGACCACCTAGGGTCACAGGATAGACAAGCTAACCAATACACCTGCACCCCCTCCTTCAGGCATTACTGCTGCAGTTTCTCATCACCTATCCTCCTGGAAGAGAGTGTAAGTAAGCAAAACCAGAAACAGCTGTGCCAGCACATGAAATCGGTAGAACAACATTTCCATTACAAGGGGAAGGAAAGATTTCAGATGGCAAGCAACAATGACAGCAAAAAGCCAAAAAAGGGATGGCACATCAGTAGAGACAAAGCAATCTCTAAGGAAGGAAGGATGAAAAAAAAAAATGTTGAAACAGGGCCAAGAGAAAGACTGGCCTGCTTTTTTAATTTCAGCTTGCTGCTAGCTGAATCCCTTTTCCTGCAGCCTCCTCCCACCACCTCCCCGAAGGGTACTGTTGCCTCCTAACACACTGATGTGCCAAGGAGCCCTCTGACAGCTCTCTATTAATTAACTTCATGCCGATACAAATTTTATTTAAAGTTAAAAAAATCCAATTCACATTGATCCACCTTCATTGCTCCATCTGGCTGCCAATCAATGGCTGCTCGGTTTTACCTGATGGGGGAACAGATCTCTCAGCTCCACACAGAAGGGAGCGCTTGGCAAGGGGGAAACGGGGGTGCCATTTTTGGGCCTCTCCCCCATCCCACACCCATTCTGGAGGGAGCTATATCTGTGCCCCTTCTTTGAATTTTCTGGATCCTCCAGTTTCTCTGCAGACCTCCCACTCCTAACAGTACTCTCTGCACCAATTGCCCAACTCAGGAAGGGGTGTCTCTCATACAACAGACCACGTTAAATGCTAATACAATGCACAGGGCTCAGTGGAGGCAAACCAGGGGTGAATTGCCCCCCCACATTCAGATTTCCAACAAGATTTGCTGGATTTCTCATTGGCAATTGTCATTTCACTCTCAGAGGGAAAAGCTCTCTCTCTTCTCCATCCCTCTACCCAAAGAATCGATACAGCTTCTACAGTGAACAGCCTTTCCCAAACAATGCTTGGTCCCTTAGGCCTTGTCTACACTAAGAAAATTGGTAAGCTTTCTTTTTTTTTTTTTTCTCCTGCTCTGCAAGTAGCAAAATAAGATGCTGGAAAAGTGACATAACAAGCATCACTACCTAGGGATCAGAGAGGAGCTACTGCTCCCATGTTGCCTGCAGCGTAGTTTTTACTTTCAACATTACTGACTGTTGGAAGTCAGGGCAAATGGTCTAGCTCTGGCTGGGTTTGGCTTACATATGCTAATGTAGACCTCAACTTGGTCTTTCTCCTAATGCTTAAAATCAGTTGATTCATCTGTGGTCCAGGAAGAAGCTAAAGACATATTACCTTGTATCTTTACACTATGAAAAAGGTCACTTCACAACCAGTTTTAGGTAGTGCACTCTTTCTAAATTTCTCCCCCCAAATAATCATATTCCTCTACTATAGATAAAGCCTTCAGCTTGCTAGTGTGGCAGTGAAGGGGCTCAACAAGCCTGTTGTCGTGTTACTGAGGAGCTAAAACATTATGGCTCAGGAGCTGCAGAAATAGCAAACATGGGAAGTACTGAAACAGAGACTATTTTAGCAAGTATATCCAGCTCTAGCCATCATGGAAAAGATGTAGAGGGAGGAAGGTACGGTTTGCCATTGAGGAGCTGACTTGAAGCCATCAGTAAAACTCCACCATTGACCTACCTGGTGACACGCCAGTCTCTGATAGAGTTGTGCCCTTTCTGCCAAACAGCAAATCCTCCTGGCCTGAGAGGTCACATACACAGGGTTTCTTTTGAGGAACACATTCATCCATTTTGGCATCAATTAGGATTAGGGCAGTAAGCTCTTGCTATTTCTCTACAGTGCATGTTTTTCTCGCCTACTGGACCAAGGCAACTGCGTCTCTGCTCAGGCTAAGTGGGGCATACAATCTACAGGCTTAATATCTTATTACGCACAAACCTTTGCATGCACCCACGCATGTATTTCGGTGCCTTAAAAGACAACAATGTGGGTGAGCAGCAAAAGGAAGGATAAATCCTCCACGCTTACAGAAGCAAAATTATATGACCCAGGCAAGTATGTCAGACTCTCTCTTTAGTTTGGGTGGTGTTTGTATGCTGGGTGCACCCTGGTGGGTATGCAGAGGAGGCTGGGTGCCTCTGAAACAGCACTTTAAGTGTTTGTTAGATATGGTAACCACATACTTGGCTTGTGTGGCTTCACCCCAAATACTTGCAGTCTGTAAGCCTGAGTAAATGCATTGCTGGCTTGAACCACAGAAAGAGCAAATTAACAGACAGAAGAAACGAAGAACAGAAAAAAAATGTTAGGCTTGTTACATCTTTGGTTCGTGGAGTTAAAAAAAAAAAAAAACGATTTTCTTGCCTGTTCACAAATGCTTTGGACTAACTATAGTTACACAGAACCTTCCCATTGCAAATTAAGTTTTTCAGATGCTTGTGGCCTATTTGCTGATGGCAGATACAAGAATACGTATTGGCTAGCCTGTTTTAACACATGCTTTTCTACTTCTAGAAGAGGAAGCCACAAGATAAGGTGAATCGGAAGCCACAAGATAAGATGAATCCGAGTGTACTTCAGAAGTGGGCTCTTAGTTCAGGATGCGTGAAGTAGGAAACCTTGCATTTGATTACTCTACAGCAGGCTGGAATTTGGAGCAGGGAAGGATTTGGAAGCAGCTCCAGAAAAAAAGATTTTGGAGGAAGAAGAAAGGGCTTTTCAGCAGGAGGTACTGGAAAA
The DNA here is from genome assembly GCF_964034855.1 of Anser brachyrhynchus. NCBI lineage: Eukaryota > Metazoa > Chordata > Aves > Anseriformes > Anatidae > Anser > Anser brachyrhynchus. The sequence continues at coordinate 99,065,364 of NC_137694.1, forward strand.
CTCTAGTGGGTTGTCAGGTAAATAGATGGGCCTACACTCAGCCCAAGCAGGCATCTTTTTCTTTGCTTGGTAGTGCAAACGGTAAGTTTATTTCAAGGCCTTAACACAGTCATAGCTAGCCACTGGGTCACAGGCTTCCCCTGCTTGGTGAAAGTAAAGATATCTTTAATACGTGAGGTCAGCAGGATCTCAAGTTCCATCTGGTGGCCATCTCATTTCAAAGGCACCAGTGTTGAAAACTGAATATAAGGGAGCCCACGTAACCGAGCCTTACAGCAATACTGCAGCACCTGCAGACTAGTTGTGGCTCTAACCACTACCACAATGAGCCAGCACGTTACTCATAACCCATGGTCATCCCCAGGTCTTTCTGCTGACCCCTCTTCCCTTAGTTTTTCTGCTCCCTGTCCACTTTCCCAGGGTCTATTTTTGCTCTCATCCTGCAAGGGCAGAGATCCACTCCACCTATGCAGAACTAGGACAAGAAACATGCAGAGGTTGCTGGACTAGCTCATCGGAAGCAAACAGCCGCAGCAAAGCAAACAGCCCTGGCCCTCACAAACCTGGCTTCAGACAATGAATCAAAAGCACTTAAGCTGGCATTAAACCACCTTGGGCTTTTGAAGCTTGCCGGTAGAAAGAGAAAAGTTGAGAGAAAAGCAAAAAAAAAAAAAAAAAAAAAAAGGAAAGGAATGAGGTAAGAAAAAAAATATCCCAGATTCCACAAGCAAGCTAAAGAAATAATGGTCAGAGGGAAGACTCAACTATACTTTTGGTATTTGCTTTGGTTGTCATCACTCCCCACAGGGTCTTTGCAGGCCCTCTACTCCTTCCCACCCTGCTTTGGCCCCGTCTTGTCTCCTTCCCCCATTCCCTCAGAAGCATGCAGCACCATGTCTCCCTGTCTTTAGCACTACCTTTCAAACACACTATTTCTACCCTTTCCTCCTCTTTTTTCTCTTTCTCTCCAGTTCTTACCCCCTTAACTCCATCCCTGTCTCAGGCTATATAGAAACAAGCAGGTCTGAGATTAGCTCTTATTCGATCCCAAATTTCTGACCCTTGGGGACAAGGACTGCTGTATGCACTTATAGTGTCCTGATCACCACTTAAGGCCTTTTGATATTGCTACAGGAACCACATCTGAAGTCAGAAGGGGTCAGGTGGGCTAATATAACCTTCAGGATTAACATGGGCTGGAAAGCAACTCACCAATTTCAGCACTTAGTGGAGAAAGTTGTTTGTGGTGTATCGTCTCTTAGAAAGGTACCCGGTTTCAACTAAAAGACTCCAGCTGAACGACTGTCTACCATAAACCTAGCCAGACCAGCTGGTATAATCCTTTTTAATTTCTGCCTCATTTCTAGTACAAATTCTCCCACCTCCAGCTTCTGATTGGTATGTACCACTATGCTTATGCCTAAAATCATCATACTGTCAGAGCTTGTCAAAACCTTTCCTTCTATTCAGGAAAAAATTCACAAGTTCACAGTTCTTGCCAGGGAAGAAACATGCCCAGATGAGAGGCTTTCCTGTGAAATAAAATACTGGAGAAAACATTTTGTTTAGGAGGTGCGAGAATTTTTTGTTTCAATGAGGCTGAAGTGCCTTGCTTTCACGAGGACAAAGAGCTTTTGCTGTTACCACTCGGACTTTGTCTGAAATGCAAAGGTTCAGACTGGCCGTGGGGGAAAACGTCTTTTTGGGGTAAGGTGGTGCAGCACTGTAGCAGGTACCCAAGGAGACTGTAGCGCCTGCAACCTTGTTGAGACTCAGCTAGACAGAGCCATGGTGACCCAATCTGGTATTGGTGGCAGCCGTATTTGAAGAGAAGGCCACAATTCACAACCTCCAGTGGTCCCTTCCAACCAGCATGTCTACAGCTTTATGATATGCAAGTCAAAACAAAATACTCCAGCCTACCCAAAACTAAACATTTCACCAAGTCTTCTTAGCAAACTGTTATCTTATCAAGGTACTGGTGCTTTCTGAGAGAAATCTTGGACTGTGTTTCAGCAGGAGTTATTAATTTGCTCTTGATTTCAACCCTTGAGCTGTCCTTACCATAGGAAAAGCATAATTATGCTCTCTAGGTATTTGCCTCCTTGCCTTCCTCTGCCAGGAATGGGTGGACAGGCAGCAGCAGCCCTGTTACCTATATGGGGATGTGGCATATTTTAGTAGGAGAAGAATACAATGGCACACACTACCTTTTTCCTTGTGAGAGTGGTAGAAAAGCTCATCTTCAAAAGAATATAATATTAAAATACTTCAGAGTAGAACAGTCTCGCTACCACAACCAATTCCCAAGCTGCAGTGCCTCTTTCTCCAGGAACTGTTTGGGAAATCAACATTATTTTTCACAAAATTTCAGCTGAAAAATCTTTTGAGATCATCTTTTCTGTCAAAAAGCTGTCAGTTTTCCCACTAAAGTTTGGAACAGGTTCAAAGTGACAATTTTTTCTTCTATTTTGCTTTAAAATGTCATATCCCTACTTTTTTTTTTTTTTGGAATGGAATAAAAGCATACGTGACAAAGTGACATTTCCACTTGAGCTATCATTTTGTTTCTCCTTTTTTTTTTTTTTTAAGCTGAGAAACAGAAATGGAATATTTTCAGTCAAAACGTTGATTTTTGAACTAAAATGTTTGTTTCAGATTTCCCATTGGAATCCCCCCTTTTTTTCCAGCAGAACTGACATTGTTCTGTCTCCCAGAAAAGTTCATTTTTAAGATACCTGTATTTCTTTTCCCTCATAATACTTTCTACACATAAAAAGTAGACAAATTCCTTTCTCTGCCTGGGCAGTTAGCTAGGCAAATGTAGGCTGTCGGGAGACTAAGGGAAAGGGGAAAACCTTGTGTCAAGGCTTTGAATTAAGGGGACCTGCAGCCTCTTTCCAGCTGACAAGAATGGGACCTACCACCTCTGAGCGCACGTCACTTCTGCCATGGTGTATATCAAGGTGAGAGGGAGGGTGTAGAAACTATTGGGAGTGCTAGTAACTGCGTACAGCTTGGGTCCCTCTAAGGCTGAGAATAAAATTCTTCTCTCAGATGAAGGGTTGTTATTTAAGCACACAAAATTTTGACAGTCCTATCCGCTGACTAGAAAACCATGCTTTCAAAAATAAACGAAACGGGGCACAGCGAGGGACCCTGCCAACTGAGTGTACCCTTCTCCTCCCTGCCTCAGACCAGCTGGCTGCCTAAGTCTGCAATCCAGTGCCCTAATCCATTTTTGATAATGGGAGGCAAAAGACCTCCCTGGTGAAGAGCTAAGGCCCATACCCCAACTTAATACATTTCACATCAGTGCCATGCCTACACCAACATCAATGTCTCTGCCCAGGTTTCCTGTTTCGGGATTTGGGGAAATATCTAACTTCCAAACTTCTTTGGAAAGTTTGCTCTGCAGCACAATCCTTCTTTATATTAAATACATACAGTGATGATAATGTGGCTAGAAATATTTGCCAGAAAGGGATTGAGTGGGTGGAAAACAGGCTTTTACTGAGTTATTACTAGACTATTTAATTTCCTCGATACATACACTTTTCCTTGCCTCTACATGCTACTTTGTCACTCCAGGCTTCACACCCTACTTAGAAGCGTCCTTGTCAAGCATGCCTTTCGAGGTCATCTCTCCTGTTCACTGTACCTCAGTGTTTGGATTCATGAGGTGTTGTATCTCGAAGGGCAGCTCCAAAACCCGTCACCGACATTTCCACTCCCCCAACAGCCCTTTGTCCCTCCACTGAGGAGAACTGATCAGCCCTTAGCTCCCTTTCCTCAGAAGCTATGTGGAGACAGCGTGTAGTAAATCAAGCACTAATACTTCTGTTAAGAGAGCTTTCCCAGGGGTATACCTTGCATAACAACTTAGCTAAGCATTTAAAGCATTAGAAAGTGCCCACCGGAGTGCCCCCAGGAGCTTCAATGTTGCTTAATGGTCCAAGCGAGCTGAAAGCTTTGCCATCACTATTTGCATCACACCTTCATTTTTTGCGTTTTAAAACAAACAGATCCATTGCAGATCCACACATGCAGAGGCATTTGCTCCTTTAACCTTGTGCTTGTTCATCCAGATAGGCAGTTTAGCAAAAGGACAGGTTAGAGCTACTGGCCACCCGGTTTACCGCAGTGCCTAACCCTTTCTCTCTGGTTTAGCATCAACTTCTCTCTAAATCTCATTTCCTTTCCGTCAGTCAGCATGATCCTCCGGCCCGTAACACAGAACCTGGCTGAAAGGAGAGACAGCTTCATTAAGTGTTAGAGACAGTTATGCATGAAATCTAAATTTGGAGTCTAGGCCCTCACGCCTGAAGGAAGCGTAGCACAATGCTCGGGGGAAAATGAAACAGAAGTCAGAGGATGCCAGGTACAGGATTAGCGGTCTCTGTACTTCTGCCTTCTTCAAGGCAAGAGAAGAACAGACTTCCTGTTGATGTCGATGTGAAATATTTTGTACCCTGTGGAAGGTGAGGAAGAGTGGAGTCACTTCTAGCACCTTCTTCATGAACTTCACAGAAGTCCATGTGTCTGGAATCTACCTCAGGTGTCAAAACAAACAAAAAAACCACAACAAACAAAAACTACCACCACCCCAAGATAAAGACCAACCAACCAAAAAATACAATCCCACAACATCCAACCCTAACTGCACACAGCTCAACTGCTCAACTACTGCTCAGCTGAAACAGGAAGAAGGTCTAAAGGATCTTGAACAGCGGTGGGCTAGGCAATTAATTGCCATGATATCTGGGGAGGAACGACTGCCCCCAGTAAGCACTGTATGTGCTTTTAAATATGGAAGTGCTACCAGGTACAGCTGCAGCATCTTTAGGTAAATTTTCAACTCAGCCTGCAACCACTTCTTAGTGTACCAGGGATAAAACAAGCAGTGCACAGGGCCCACCTCAGAAGTCCTCCTTTGTGCTTCAGGGCCATCTCCCCAAACTCATGCCAGGAAAGCAAGCATCTGCTTCAACAGTGGTCAAGAAAATAGCATTTCAAGAAACGACAGCTCTGATGTTTTCAGGGCTAGATGTGAATAGAAGCTATGCCGGAGCCACAATGGAAAATGCTTCCCAGTTACGGGTTACGCGCTGCCCTCCCCCAGAATTTAAATTCTCTATGACATGGGGTGGTGACTAATAATCTACAGCTCTTCAGAGTTATCTCACATGCCTATGCACACACAAGCACCCCACTGGAAATGAACACATAGATCATACCTGCACGGTGTTTACACAACACTGATAAACTATTAGCCCAGATGGAAATGGGGCAAACTGTCTTTGCTCATTTATTTTCAACAGCTCCCCCAACACTGGGGACTCTGAGCTACTTGGGCCCAAGGTGAGCATGTAAAATTCAGGCTAAGTGGAGGCACCACTCTGATACACAAAACTGGTCCTGCTGAGCTCAATGAGGATTTATACTTCTATTTAGCTGCATTATAATCTTAAGAGCCAAAAAAAAAAAAAAAACAAAAACCACAAAACAAAACAAAAATAAAAAAGCAACACCAAACAAACAAAAACTATGGGCAGGACAGAAGTCCACAATACAAGCATAAAAGTGTGGCCTCAGTGACCTTGCCAAGGGAGGAGAAAAGCCACCTAAGCAGAATGACATTCACACGCTTTCCTATGGTGGGCTGCAATCTTTCTCTTAGGTACCTGACAAAATAAAGTAATACATGGCAAGATAATCCTTCAGAAGGTACCTACATTTAGAGGTCAGGCTGAAGCAAACTGAACTGGTTTAGCAGTGCACATCCTGCAAGGTAACCCCGTACAGGGTTTGCACAAGATACAATAAATTTTGCAATAAAGGCATGCTGTGGGTGATGCTCTATTAGTATGGCAGCAGAGTCTATCAGGACACTGCTATGCTAACAGTACACTAGCAGGTATTAGTACAAAAGGCACCCTGAGTCACATTCACAAGCCAGATGGATGGAGATCATCACAGATCATGGTGGAAGAGAGCAGACTGCCACTCAGACCTCCCATGCCAAAGGAACTACACTGGTATTCCGCCCTCTCAACTCCGAGGAACATACTAATCCATCAGCTCTTGCATGCCCAACATACAGGTTGCGTACTTGTCCCTTTCTCTTTGCTGTCACGTATCTGGCCTTGGATGTCTGTCTTTTTAGTGAATTATCCCAGCTTCACTCCTTTTCTGTAACTGCCATCCCAAACACAGCTGGCTGAGGAGGTCTGTGAACCAGCGCAAAGGGTTACAGGACAAGAGAAGATACGATGTTATGCTACACTCAGGATTGTGCTGCAGGGTTTTGTGTGTGTGTGTGTGTGTGTGTGTGTGTGTGTGTGTGCCTGCTACACCACAAGAACACCACCTACACTGTCACTCCCTCTCATGAGATCCTCATCCCCCTCTGTCATATTTCTTGATTGGTACCAAGCTCTGGTGTTCAGAGAGCTGTATGTGTAATTTCGCTGTCTGCAAGACCGCCAAGTTGAGAAGGCGTCCAAGGTCACGCTCCTGGCGCAGAGCCAGCTCTAGGGCTTATGCAGATCTGCTCCTCACCCTAGGCAAGGCAGAAGCCTCAAATATAACAAGCACAACGCATATACGAAGCTGTTGGACACAGAGAAGTGAAGGACCGCAGAGTGTGGTAGCAGATCAGTGACATCCAACCAGGTCTTTATGTCTAGCCTGGATTCAAGAGAATTCCTTCCTGGATTCACAGAAAGGATGGCTCGGCACATGACTGGCTGCTATCCTCACTCCTTCCTTTTCTCTAGGTGCACAACTGGAGGAACAGAATAGGAAGCTGGACTGATCATTAGAAAGCGCTTTTAATCAGACCTTCATGAAGATCACAAAGTCATCAGCTCACACTGACGGATTGCCAGGGACTCTATGATGAATGCATTTGCAAATATTGCTGCAGAATAATTTCCTTCCGTCGCCAGAGCACTCCAAACAAATTAGATTCCCTCTAATCACATCTCCTGTCTGTGGATGAGGAAAGATGGGCCCGTCAGCACAAACGCATTTAGGGGGCGGGCGGCGGAGGAGAGCGAGCGGGAGGTAAGGGGTTAGATGCAGGAGGCAGGCAGATGAGGCACTGGAAAGATGCCCAGCTTTGAGGACAGTCTGAGCAGTGGCGTGGATACATGGTAATCCCAAATATGTTAACAGCTCTCCCCCTGCCTGCGCACACGACATGAGCGCTACGGGATGGAGAGAGAAGAGCTGGCAATTCACCTGGAATTTTTATAACGGTGCAGAACAAGGGGAAGGAGAATAACGCTGGCATCATTTATCCCAGAGGCCATAGCCCCACTCCCTGCTAAGGTTACGCAGAAGAGCTGAAAGCAGCTTCTGTGATGAGGCAAAGACTGTTCTGCTTTCCGCACTGTCTTCCCCATGCCCTACCCCTCACTGGGATACTTGAATTAGTGAAGCAGAAGGAACAGCTTCCCAGATAATCCAGTGCAGGTGACTCACAAGATGCAGTGCTGAGATGGAGAAACAGTTGGGAATTGTTAATTAGTGCCAGGTGGCCATTATGCCATGCTGGAGGCATTCAACAAAGCTGGTAGCTCTTCTAATTCATACTAAGACTAAGCATATTAGTTTAAGGCTCTTTGAAATCGGAGACACAACAGGCCTTAAATTTAAAGACAAACCAAGGGTGAACAGCGCTTTGCATTTCTAAAAATGGAAAAATACTATCCCAAAAAGGATGATCTGAATAAGACATCCAAAGGCTACTACTCTTCTCTACACCACATTTAGAACAAGTGCTGGAAGCTGGCCAGGAAGATTACTGCAAAGTAACATGTTCCTACCAATGTCATGTCCATCATCTGCGATTTTCCTGAACGCATTAATTAATCCAACAATAGCTTGCTTTTCCCTCGCCCAAAAATAAATAAATAAATAAAAATCAAGCATCATTACTTAGTGACGCATTGCTAGTGACTGACCTGGCAAGTGACAGCTTTTGTTTCAGGAGTGGACAAACGCAGTCTACAGAATTAGGTTTGTGATGCAGCAAGCTCAACATTTACTTTGTCCAGCTATGCCCCAGCACTGGTTTGAAATCCACTGTATACTTTTTTTGCTAGGAAACTAGGAGAGCCTAATATTCTCAGAAAGCAGGCCTTGCTGTGTGGAATTCCACACTTGGGCATAGGAGAGTGCAACAAGTAAGCAGAGTGCAACACGGTGAAGATGCTGAGGATGAAGGGCGTATTCTGCGAACACAAAGAGCACGAATGGGGATGGAAGTCACAAAGAATTAAGCGTGGAACGAAGTTTGAGCAAAGTACGTAAGAAAGGACAGAGAGAGACACTGTGTTTGCACGTCTGTGCGTTATCTGTTGAAGGACTGGCAGTTGTGCTTTATTCATTTCCCTGCTCAGAGGAGCTAGGGTAGTTTTTGGCTTCCCATTCCCTAGCTGGTACCAACTTGCTTTTCACAGTCCCCATTCCTAGCAGCTCAGAAACTCTGCCAAGAGCTCACTACTGAAGGAAAAATGTAAGCCCAGTCCATGCCCCTTTTAATTAGCTTTGAGATCTGGCACGGAGCAAGCCGACACAGAAGAGACAAAGTAAAGAAAAAGCCTTGCTTAAAATACGGTGCTGAGCTAGCTGCGGAATTGCGAGCAGGGCAAAAGCGGGGGGAGCGGAGGAAGGAGAGGGGAGCTGCTGCGAGAGCAATTGGCCTTGTTTGCTCTCCTGGAAGCCTCTGTGTGCTTTTCCTCCAACGTGCGCTGGGTTTATATAGGGGGCAAACCCTTGTGGGCCACTGGGCTTGGAGCGAGGCTTGGGCCAAGAAGCAGGAGGGCTGCTGCCAGGTTCCCCTCCTCCCCTCGCCTGCCTGCGCTCTCTTTCACGCTCTCTCGCAGCAGGACCTTCTTATCAGGTATGATAAGCAGCACTCCTCAGCAAGGCTGGCAGGCTTCCAGCTCACGTTCCAGGAGCGCGGCCGGGCGCTGCCGCTGTGTGAGCACACTTTAATAAAACTCTGATTTTTATCTGAACATTTTATTAATCCTAGGCTCAGCCGTTTGCCAAAAAAGCCAACGCATTGAATATGCCAACGTGTGTTCTCTCCAGCTCCTAATACCGATGTACCTCTGCCCACAGAGTCTCCTCTGCTGCACACTGGGATGCACTTCCTATGCGGAGTTTCACCTAGCTCTTTGTTTGCCCCTCCACCACACTGGGGAGGCAGCAGGGGCTCTCTGCACACTGGGTTGCCCTCCCTTCTTTTGCACAACGATTTTGAATGGGAAGGGGAAAAACTGACTCTTTCCCTTAAAATGTTTCTTCTGCCAAAATCACTATTTTCCCCATATAGAGAGCGCATGGAAAGACACTGAATGTCTGTGAGCTCTCCTTAACATCATCTTTCCTTTCTTATCCTTCCACTGCTGCCCTGCTCCCCTTTACCACCTTGTGATACTCCCATCTCAATCCTCTCATAGGGTGGGCTACACGTAAACATCACTCGGTGCTAGAATTCGGCCTGCTGCAACATGGCCAGAAGAAGGGGACAGAAAATACGAGGAGGGGTTTGTGTGGGACCAGACTTAAATCATCTTTTAAGATAGGTGTACAAAGAGCATCCATAATCAGTACAGGTTTCCATGAACTGGCTGTTGAATTGACATGATTTCCTGATGTAAAACAGCCTGCTCTGCTGTTCTTGCTGCTCTTATTGTAGCAGTTCAAGAATGGGACCCAGTGACTTTCAGCTCGAGAAAGAACTGTGCTGCTGTGCCATGATCTCACCTAATGGCGTAGCCCCCTGCTATCCGCAGGACTGATGGCATGCAGCACAAAAGCCTTTTTGTGAGCTGTGTTAGAAGGCTAAGCACCTTGTAGGAATATGATAATGATCCAGTCTTTACCATTTCCAAACTGAGAACTACATTTTGGCCTTTCATCCTTGGAGGAATTCATTTTCTCATTCCACCTCTCCGGGACTGCGCCTTACTAGACAAGATGACATGAAAACTCAAGACAGCTGGATGTTACTTCTCAAGCCATACAGCCAGAAGATTTGACTTTGAATGCAAGGGCTAGGATGTACATCTAGTTTTTTATTCTGACTTTTCATTTGGGCACTCAAGTTTCGAAGGGAGGCATAGTTTTAACAGATTGACAACATTAAAACTGAAATGAAAGCGCAAGGGAAGATGGAGTTCTGCCTGGCAACTCAAGAGACACTTTTGAGACCAAGGTTCAGCTATTAGCTCTGCTGGAGACATGACACGTTATATTGGTCAAATCACTATGCCTTAGCTCCTTCTCTGTATAGTAGGGTTGCCTAAAATAATCCAACCCTGACTGGAAGGGATCACGAAATAATGTATAGTGAATAATGATTGAAAATTAGAGTTGGTGTTCATCTAAAGGCTATGAACAACAAGCAGGTAGGAAAAACTGCTGTGGGGACAGCAGATAGAGGTGAAATAATGAGCTTAACAGTGCCAAGGGAATAAGATGTCCCTAAGTCCTATTCCTATTAGGGTTTTACATAAAGTCTGTATGCTCCCTGTCTCACTCCGTTTCCTCAGGCAAAATGACAGGCTGGCTGCTTATGCTTGCCAAATGTTACAGACAATTTTTCCAGCCCAAATCTTTGGGTCTGGCTTACTTTGCATGAGTCAAAAATGTCTGGAGGAAAAAAAAAAACAAAAAACAGAAAACACACAAACACCTCACCTACCCCCCAAAAAAATCCCCAGAAACCCCCCCCACAACTCCCCTCAAACAATCAAACTGCATCCTACACAGAATCACTGACAGACTCAAAGCATACTGCAGTTTGTCTGCCATAGGCTTTGGGAACATAATGTAAGTAGTATTACTGTGTAAGGGCTGGATCTTGGAACAGGTTCATTAAGATTTGTATTCTGCATTGTTCAAAGGCAAGAGCTGCTTGGCCCTAGGCTCTGGACAGCAAGGATGTCTGTGTCATGCCGAATAATTTAGCTTAGGTCCCAGAGAAAGCACGGACACATTAGTGCAGCATGCTGACCACGCTATGGTGCTCTGCGTCTCCAGACAGCTAAGTAATCTGACAGGGGGTCTTTCCACACACAGTTATGCTGGTCCCAAAATAGCTGAGGTGAACTTGCACAACACTAATTCAGATGCAGGGAGAGCCAACCTTGCCCTTCCTGTGCTTGCAGCCTTACCGTCATTCAGTCTTTCCAAAATAGAGATTGTTTAGATCTAGCCAGACTAACTCATTAAAAACAAACTAACAAAAAGACCCCACCATGGTTGTAATAATCAGTTAACAGTTCCTTAAAAATTCATTTATTTTGTAGCTTGATCTGTGTTAAGGATTAGGTTCTCTCTTCAGCTTCGGGGTATGATCTCGAAGCTGAGGTGTGAGCATCTTTCGCACACCTAAAACCTTTCAAAAGTGTGAGACACAGGTGGCTAGATTAGATAAAATCTGGGTTCAACTATTTCTTCACTTCTAACATTAAAGATTCAATGCTAGAGGATACTAAAGAAGCCAGGAAAGTCCCCTCCGGTGAAAGTTTAGAATTAAGAAGGTCAAAGCCTTAATGAATGCAGTGTGGGGAATAAAACTGCTAATTTTGCCTCACGAGCACAATTTTTAAAAGGACCAGGAAAAGAACAAAGCAAACTACAAACCTTTCTTTCTTTCATAGCTACAATTCCAAGTACAGCGTTCAGAGACGGAAACCTCTGACCTTAGGCAAGGGTAGGGAAAGGGTGAGGAATGAGCGACCAGGGGTGATAGCTCCTCATGATCTTAAAATATTAGGACAAATAAAAGATCATTATCATTTCTAAAGACAAAGTAATTGATCACCTGCTCACCAAATTGTTCCCTGGTAACGATTATTACACTGTGGAGCATTGGGCAGAATTTAACACGGTAGATTTGCCAGCATGGGGTGAGGGCAATCGCACAACTACCATCTCTGCCACCCTGCTAAGCTGAATGCAAATCAGGAGTGATCCCAGCAAGACGGGAGACCATCTTGGTTCAGAAGAGAATTACAAAATGCTGAAGTCCTCACCTCAAGCAGGTTTGTCAATCCAGGGATTTCTTTGCAAGGACAGTGCTTGCCCCTACAAAAAAAGGAGGCAGGACAGCACACTAAAGGCACCCAAGGAGCTTGCCAATCGCTACCTGACATGGTGAGGGGCGCTCGCACACGCCCCAGCTGTGCAGATAACAGCTGCTGTTCAAAACATCTCTCTTCACAGGCTCATGCAATATTTGTACGGAGCAGTATTACCCTAAATGTCTTCTAATTATTCCTCTGGATTAATGAAAACATGTTATATTATTGACGGGCCTTTTGCAATATTTATAAAACACGGATTGGATTAAGGAGGAATAAATAAATATGTAGAGGATGCCTAACATGTAAATAATAAATATTCAGTCATTTATTTTTTTCACAAGATGGTTTAAATATACTGCTTTTTCAATAAATCTTTAATAACTCTGCAAATATTTATTTATTTGCTTTGAAGCATAAGGGAATTGTAAGAAAGCTCCATAGACTCCAGAAAGGGCAGGCAGATGGAGTGCATGCCCTACCATGGAGCTTTCAACCATCTTCTAGCAAGGAAAGAAAATACATCCTGAACTACATTACGCCTGGGAATGAAGAAAGGGAAAGGGTTGGACTTTGGGGAACTGAGTGGAGGCACATCCCACTTGCTTCACAACCAGCCCTGCACACCAACTGTTTCTGCTGTATAACACGATAGCTATGCACGGCCAGCCACCACCATGTATTGCAAAACTCGTAATTATAATGAAGAAGTACCCGGTATCCACAGGATTTTCAGCCCCAGTTACCCAAATAACAAGCATACTACCGAGAGTATATTTGCTGGAGTTCCTAAGCCTGCACTGAGAAAGGATACCAAAATGCAGGATTTTGTACGTGACCTGCTCCCAGTTTTCATAAAAGTCTAGTTTTTCCACAGGCTAATGCAATGTTAATGAGAATTGTCCCTCTAAAGACTCCAACTATTGCATGAAATATCCTGGGACCCGTGGTAAGGAGCACCTCTGCTTTTCCCAAATAGGAAAGCTGGGCTCTGTTCAGAAAAGGTACCTTCTTCGACGCTGGATATTCAACATCCTATGTCCCAGAGAAATTGAGCATAAATCAGGGTGTTCAACCTCACAGAAGACACAGGATCATAAAGGATTTTAAAATTCAAAACACCATTACACTATCAAAAAGTTCTGCTTTACTAGAGGCACCATAATAGTTCATCTGTCATGACCCAGAGTATCATCATGGCAGGTTATCAAAATGTGACTCTTCTGAAATATGTTGCATAGCACCAAATGCCTGCTAAGACAACTGCTTTTTGTAATCACTTGATATTACGGTAGGGAAAGCTTTAAAATTAAATGCCCAAAACACAGTTAACACATTTAGCTTTAATAGGTTAGGATGGTCATTGCATGTTAAATAAATACTGATTGTAAAAAGCAAGTTGAGTTGCTGAGTTTTAATAGCTGTGCGGTAAATAACTGTTTATGCGTCATTACGTGGATTTGGAAGCATCAGCAAATATGCTTTTAATAATCAATTGATACTTAACATATAATATCTGTCTGATTAAATCAAAGGAGATGGATGCAGCCACAGTAATTACTGTATATTGTTACAATGCCATTGGATTGGGGAAACATATTTACAGAGGTGGAAAAAAGTCAGAGATAGATACATATCTCCTTGCCTGTCTCCCTACTGCAGTACCTTGGGCTGTCATCTCATTGATTTCCCAAGATAAGCAATGTTCACCCTCGTCAATACCTGGATGGGATACCACCAAGGGAAACCTAGAGTGCTGAGGGAAGCGGTGCTAGCAGTGCGACTGAGATTGCTTTTTCATTTTCCGGAAGGAAAGCGTGATGCTGCCAGTGCTCTGAAGTGCAGTGCCCCAGAGGGGATATTGCAGTCATCTCCGCTGCCAGCAGCGATCCTCAGCTCACACCAGCCACTGGTGGAGCCACAGGTCACTCTGTCCAGGCACACTCCACAGGAGGTAACCACATCCAGGCTCTCTGAGCTGCTGAGGTTTCTAGATGCAGCGCTGCTCTCCATTTCACTGCAGAAAGAAACATCCGCCCAGGACAAGCTGAAGCAAGCAAGACCACGAAAGCTTTCTTTCTATCTGCTCAGTATCTTTTTCCTGCTTCAAAAATATGTAGAGCAAATCCCCTGCTGGCATACTCCCTTATTCCTTTAGCGAGGAGGGACCAGTAGCCAGAATGATGGCAGTCTGCTTTATTGATGCTGCGATTGCTCTAGTCACAGTCCAGCTCTTGAAATAGTAAAGGGCAAGGTGGCTGAAAGCACCTGGGTTTCTCCACCTCTGTCTGTACCTAATGTAACACAGCAAGAGCTGCAGATTCAGCTCGGATCTAGCTCACAGCTTTGGTCACTGGCAACACAGGCATGTTCCTATTCACTGATAGCTGGAATAAAACTACCCTTAGGCCACATGTTTAAAGCCAAAATCCTGGCATAGGCTCTAGGTTCTTAAACAAACAACACACGCTTATTACAAGCACACAATGTATGGAAATGTAGCCTGTGCTAAAGAAAGCAAGGAAAATCCTCAATTGTGTACATTGCTGTAGGCTGCCCAAAAGCAAATGGGACCGTGGCACTTCAGCAAACACTGGGGGCTGGCTCTTTTACTCATATACGTAACAGCAGAGAGAACCAACAGTTCTATTCAACTCGAGTCCGAGATTGAGATTTACCACGTGTATTTATCGTCCCTTATAGCAAACCCTCTGCAAGGCAGGAAAGTGTCCACAACCAAAGACAGAAGTGTTACCAGGCACGTAAATCTGCTGAAACTCATGACAGTCTGGAGGCCTGAATAAAAGAGTTATAAATCTCTCTGAATCTGGCTCTTTGTAATTACACTTGAAAGTACTACATTAAAACAGCTAAAACCCAAATGGTTCAAGAAAACATCTTAAAACTTTCAGAGAGTCACAAAAATGCATCTTTAATTCTGCACACGTTAGTGAACTTGCAAGATGGGGAGTTTGATCTCAGAGAACTGCCAAAATCATTGCTTCTGGCCATACCAGAAAACCCCATTGCGAAAAACAAAACCAAAACACATGAACGAACTACAATTCTCAACCTCTCTCCCCAATCCCATGCCTGTACTGAAAACAAGCAGAATGGTGAAATTGAACTAAAGCATGAGAGCACACCAGCCCACCTGTTATGTTGACTGCTACACAAAGAGCATCTCGACTGATGTCTTTCAAAAAGAACAGAGAGCACTGTGCCTGCTAATGTTATTAATAGAGCAATAGCAACAACAATGCTACTTTGGAATCCTAGAGCACCTTTTATCCTGGGGTCTCTAAGC
Organism: Anser brachyrhynchus; assembly: GCF_964034855.1. Taxonomy (NCBI): domain Eukaryota; kingdom Metazoa; phylum Chordata; class Aves; order Anseriformes; family Anatidae; genus Anser; species Anser brachyrhynchus. Next base: position 99,080,778 of record NC_137694.1, read on the forward strand.
ACTTTATAAAAGCTGACTAAGCATCATCCCGCCCCATTTACTATTAGAAAAAAAAAAAATATGCAGCACAAACAATTTCAGAGTCACCGGCTGCCTGCAACACCCGAGATCCCCGGCTCCCTTACCTTAACAAGACCTTGCTTGCTTGTCTATTGATTGGCGGAGTGAGATAATAGCAACCACCAAATTCTAAGGTTTCAGGAACATAAATGTATTTTCAGAGGACTGTTCTCCCCCGCTCTGCCCCCAACCTTCCCACCCCGACACACAGCAGTGCACCTTTGGACAAAGGCACTGTGGAATTTTCTTGCCTGTCCTCTAAAGCACAAGGTCAAAGATGCAAACACAGATCCTGGTGGATCTGTGGTCCAACACAGTAAATGGCATCTTGGCAAGAAGTGGAGGGCAGCCCAATAGTGCTAGCAAGCAGTTCTGTAAGCTCTGGAATTGCTGACACCCACTTTTGGAGAGGGTATTTTTGTTTGTTTGTTTTAGTTGTTCTCCCACCCTGCCTTTAAAAAATAAATAAATAAAAAGGTCTTGGGGTGTGCAGAGCCTCCGAGTGAGGCTTTTCCCACTACCTGGGTATTGCTAACTTTTCTTCTGAATTCTTTGTTGTTCAAATCTATAGCTGAGCTCGTACAAATACACAACTAATAAGGTCACTTTCATTTTCATGAAAATTATAATGATAGAATTTCTTTGAGATTTCGGTTCAGCTGAAATCAGTCAAGGTGTTCAGGAATTAGGGAAGAATGGCAGGCAGGCAGAGAGTGCTCGTACAAGCTATGTTTCTGTATGAAACCAGGCTAAAAAATAAAAAAGAAAAAAACAGGGAAGATGGAAAACTGACGCCACATTAGCTGAAAGGCCTATTGAAAATAAAGCATTATAGCAGAGAGCGCTCCTTTATCTGAATAGCCCTGTGTAGATCAATGGAGCTACTCAGCAAGCCAGGACTGCAGAATCAGGCCTGGAAAAGGGCTTCCTCTGCTCAAGTTCTGTCGAGATGCAAAACCAACTCTGTATCGACTCCTCTGAGGCCATCACCAGTAATAAGATCAAGCCGGTACAAAGGGGGCGTTGAAAAAACAGCCTGCCAGAGCCGCAGCGTTAGGGAATAATCCAGCTGCAGGCCCTGTCACACACAATCCATCTCCAGCAGAGGGAGGAAGGGGAGGAGGCAAACCTCCTCTTCCTCCTCCTGCCAGGAGAGCCAGCCACCCAGCTGTGCTCAGCTATCCCATCACCAGCTCCTCGCCCCCAGCCCCGGCCAGGCCAGCTGCATAGATAGCCCTGCAACCACAAATAAGAGCTCACAGCCGAGCGGCTGGGAACTGGACCGGTTTATTTTATTGTTTTGTAACTTCTTATTTATGAAAATGCTCTGAGAGCCTGGATACGGATCAAGTTTCGCTGCTCAATATTTATTAGAGCCTCACCTGCCTCACTGGAATGGGAGCTGCAGGCACTGTGATTAATGGATTGAGAGAAGAAATGTATAGTTTCCCTGTCGCCTCAGTAAGCGCCTCCCTGTATCTTGTGCCGAGAGGCTATTTTACAGCATCGCAGCCCTCGGTGAATCTCTGCCGATTGCTTGCTGCCTCCCAACAGCAGCTCTCTGCTGGGAGGCGCGGGGTGGCACCGTGTTTCATCCCGGGGCTGGAGGTGGGAGAGCATCCCGGTGCTATGTCAGATAGAAATAGCCCCTCTCTGTACAGCGATAAAAGCACCAACTTAAAATATCACCCCAACAGCAGCTGCAGGTCAGGGAATAAACTAAGTTCTCCTCTGCGCTCAGGGAGCACCCATGAGCACTAAAGAGGAATTTCTGGCCACGGCCTGACTGCTCTCCCAAGGCGATGGTTGTATCGCCTTGGGTTTCAGCACAAGTCTGCAGATCCAAGCGGCTCTAGCAGCTGTGCCCTGTAAAGCCCAAGTGTTTGCCAGGCCCTGTCCCTCTGCCTCTCTTCATCAGCCACCTCTGGCCATCAAATTAGCATTAGGCTCAACTATATGCAAGCCTGCTGCTTTCAAATTCAGCAGAGCTTGCACTTCACTCCAGCGCAGGATGCTTGCATCTGGCTGCTGGCTAGCCAAGTGGGGCTGCTGAAGCTCAGACGAGACGCAGACCCTGCACAGTTGTGTGTTGTTTTTTTTCTCTGCATGGGGAATCTCTGCTATCCCAGCTGTGACCTGTTCCCATAGCTCACCTTCCCTTCAGCGCTTTGAGGTGCAGCTCAAATACTGCCAACTGCAGCAGCTATCCCCCGGCTCCCCCAGATCAAAGATTTTGGCATTCGATGAATTGGGTCAACACTGCTCCTGCCATGATGCACTGAGCCCACCAGTTCAATCCATAGCCTCCTTTAAGACAACACAAAGCTGTTTATCAGCAGTGAAGGCAGAGGGACAATGGGGATCCCAAGAGGTTTTAAGAAGCCTCCTGCACACTCCCCTGGTATCAGGCACCCTGGCACACGCTGCGTTGCATTGCACAGCACACTCACCAGCTGAGCAAGGAGCACAGGGGTGGGGAAATCAAAAGGGGGGCATATTTCCTCCGGGAGGGGACAGTTCCATATATATGCACAGCAGTAACTTACACCGCATGCTGAAAGCAAATCACAGCTGTTAATAAAGAAAATGCCCTGTTACCCCTATATCCTCCACTGGTCCATCTTCCCTTGACTGGTACAGGACTACAGATGCCTGCAGATACCTGGAAGCCATGCAGTTATTTAATCCTGCAAATTGTCATATTTTATCTTTACATTTTGACTAATAACTTTTTGTCCCAGTGCAAGTGAGTGACTACTAGCCTGGGCTACCACCAGGCATGCAGGGGGATGGTGCTGCAAGGGTCTTACACCCATGCTATTGCATACCTCAGGTCTTCAGGTACCCATCTCACCTCTACCTGAAAGAGCAAAATCCTTCGCTCCTGCCACATAAACCAGGTCTGTGCTCAAATGCAGAGACTACACCATGGGCTGGCTGCCCATGCCAGCCCTGCCTCTGCTGTCCCCTCCTGTCCTGCAGCCCCCTGGCCAGGAGTCACCACACCAGCTCTGATGAATTCCTTTAGCCTCCTCTTGCTGTCATTTCCACGTGTATCATGACTCCTCAGACCCATTAGGTAGCCTTTCTCTCTCCCAAGTTTTCCCATTTTGTCAATGGAAGTGTGGTACTTGACACGAGACCCCTCTTTGGGACCAAAGGAGCATCAGTACCGAGCAGGTACAATCCCAAAAGACTTCAGGAAGATCCAGCTGGACTGCAGTTAATTGCTACTGCAAATGAGGTCTCAGCCCATTTGTCCCAACCATGTGATGGATGAGGCTGTACATTACGGCTGCTTCTAAAGTCTACATTTTTATCAAAAGATTGGCAGTCCCCGCAGGCCCTAGCAAGATGAAAAGGGGCTTCTGCTTTCCGGGCCCTTCTCCCCACTCACGTCTTCTCCCTGATTTTTGTATTCAGCTTAGGGCCCTCGCGAGCGTCTGAAGGAATTCATTTCCTTTACATCCCACCCCTCCTTCTCCTGAACGAAAACTAGAACTGGTTTTTCCAAGTTGGATTCACAGGAGAAATATGAAAGCTAAAGGCACACGGTATAAATAAACATGCAATGGGAACACGAGAGGCAAAACACAGAGGCCCGACGCAGACTAGAGAGACAATACAGCATAACAAATAGTAAGCTGTGCTTTGCCTGTGGCATTTTCCAGCCACATCAATAATTATATAATACAACCGTCGCTGATTTCTCAGGCGCAGATCGATACCGACTGTGGTGCCACCCTGCTCCACAGCGGGTTGGGGGACGAGGTGCTCTTCGCAGCTCCCTGCGTTGCCCATGCCGGGGATCAAAGGCTGCATTTTGCAGGCAGACTGAGGGCTAGGGAAATGGTGAGCGGGTTTTCTGGGGTCTGGGCCTGCCCATCGCGCACAGTACTGCCGACAACACTGCAAAAGGGCTTTTCTCAACCACACGCAGAAGATGCGACCGAGGCAGTGCTGTGGGTTGGCAAGAGGATTCATCCCACAAGCATCTCGTGCTGCAAACTTACTCGGCAGGACGCAATTCAGCTGTCAAGCGTAAGGGTATGAATGCACCCACTTGTCGAGTCTTCCTGCACAGCAATTAGGGGGCACAGCACCGTTAGAGACAACTGCGTTCTTCATAACAAAACATAATTCACTAAACACTGCAGCGGGGATGCTAAAAATAAAATAAATAAAACAGCAATTTTGTGGACAGAGTGTAATGAGCTTTAAAGAGCGGAGAGTTCTGAAATCCCTCCCCCAAATTCTCATTTTAAGTGTATAATCACTAAACATTGTGTTGGAGGGGGAAGAAAAATGGGAAATCAAATGAAGAAAGCATTGAGAAAAACAACCACCATCACCACCACCACCCTCTTTTCTGTTTTTAGCTGACTTGGGATTCCTGTGAAGAAGAAACCTGAAATATAGATTTCAAACCATTAATACTATTATTTAAATGTTAGCCTGAGAGAAGTAGCAGAAGACATATCTGACCCATGCAACTTCCCACAAATGGCAATTACCTCTAAAAGCTTCCCATGCCAAATCTAATTAAATTGAAAGAGACATTTGGAAATAATAATGGATGGGGTTTCTTCAGAAAAAAAAATGGACCTTTTGGGCTGGAACTGACCAATGAAAAATAAACCAAAGCAACAGCCTGAAGATGTGAATTGTACGTTCTTGCTCTATGAAATTTAACAACAAAGTAATTGGCTTTCAGTCCTTTTTATTATTTTATCAGGTTGCAAGCTGTCTCTGGTCAGGCTTTGTCTTGTATTTGTTAGACAAGTATTCTGCTACCACTATGTAAAATGTCAAATAATATAATTGGGCTCCAGTCCTACAAGGCCTTCCTTCAGACAGAACTCACACATGTCAATGGAAATTTTTACTGATTTCCCTGCTGGAAGGCTGGATTAAAGGTCTTCCTACTGCAAAAATTGAAAAACTTATAACACTGACACACACATCTTGCCAATCAAAGAGTAATAAAAGTAGAAGTGACCCTGAAAGACAGCAACCTAAACACAAGAAATCCCCAAATTAATAAAAATAACACTCGCATCCATTGGCCTATGAAAGCTTGTGGTACATTTTGCTACCACTGCAATCATACAGATAAGTCCTTGAACACCACCATGGATAGGCCATAGCATAAAACAACTAAGGTAGAGAAGGATATTACAAATACAGCTAGAAGCAGGGACTTGCTCATCCCTCCCGTCCCTCTCTGGGGGTATGAACAAACACTAGATACTTCAGCTGAACTGTTATGCATATACCTTTTAAGAATCCAGAGAGTATGGATATTTAAAAAAAAACTCCAACGTATAATGCATTGTCTTTGCTGTAATTGGTGCTCCCAAATGAATTCTGATCATGTGAATGGATCACAGAAAGTGTGTATCCAGTTTGTGTAAGGGTTAGTAAAGATGTGAAGGACTGCTGATCTTACAGCAGTCGTTCCTCTGTTAACAGGCATGATACCTATACAGAGAATGCACAACAGTATTATAAACAATCTTGTGTTTGTGAAACCAAGGTTTGGGTATTCTCCCCCCATTAGTGATGAAAGATGAAGGCCAGGAAAAGGCAAGCAACTTGCCCAAGGTTGCAAGAAATCCTGTGGTAGAGTAAGCAAGTGGAACTGAACCTTTTTACACCTAACCAAATATCCTTCCTCTCTTGCAGATGTATCTGGGAAGTGATGGAATGAGTTAAAAGGGGGGAGCTACTGCAGCCCAGCTGATCAGCAATAGCATGTTAAGCCACAGCAATCTGACTTTCAAATCTGTGTCTGTACACTGGAGTGGCTGATTTTCTAATTTTCAACCACTATCAATTCAACGCAGTTCAGAGCTGCTTGATTCAAACCAAACCAAAATAACCCGCTTGGGCCCAGGACATACATATGAATATTTACAGAAGTTTTACCAGTGAAAACATGTGGGTAGACAGAACCCAAGTATTTGCTGGATTGGGAAACAAGCAGATTAACACAACCTCTACTGGCATGATGTTCCGAGTTTGCTGTTTGCCTCTCCCTGCCATCTAATCAAGTCCCTTTGGAAGACTTTTCTGCAAGGGCTCTCTCTCCATTGCATGCTCATGACTGATAATGCAGTCAGCATATTGTAAATGGAAGCTGCTTTCCACAGTGAAGGGACAAACCCTAATTCGCCATAGCCCTGGGTCAGATGCAAGTTAAATGAGCCGGAGCGGGACACAGCCACGCCCTCCATCACTAGGCTATGCAAGCTGCACGCGTACACATGAAATCAATTACTTGGGGCTCTTCTGAATGCGACAGGAGAAAATTACATCTGAGCTCTGGCCTCGGCCAATCAATCCTACAGTAGCCTGATTTTTCTAGGAATGATGCTGCAGGCAAGGCTTGTGTGACCTACAAAGAGAAAGGTCCCAATTCAGTGAGCTCTATAAACTCTGCTTATCTGCTCCTTCTCGGTGTCGCTAATGCCACTATCCATGGGGTTGTTTCGAAACTCTCACTACAAGATCTATTCTTGTCCAGACAACATCAGATAGGGTGTGAATCATGCCACCAATTGCAAGAAGTCAATAAAGCTCAAATGCCAAATACCAACTTTATTTGCAACAAATAAGGCCAGGCTGGATGGGGCTTTGACCAACGTGGGCTAGTGGAAGGTGTCCTCATGGCAGGGGAGATGGAACTAGGTGATCCTTAAGGTCCCTTCCAACCCAAACCGTTCTGTGATTCTATGAAACGTTCTGTGGGACCGGGCTACAGAACAAAACTCAACTCCCCAATTCATGTAGTGGCCACTTCCTAAAATTTACCTGCTTCCAGACACTACAGTCAGAGAGTGACAGGCAGAATGAGCTGCACTAGTCAAGGCTGCTTCACGTGCAAGAGAAATTAAGGTTTAAAATAACCAGGACCCCACATCTTCTCTTCCAGAATTTGTCAGACCTAGTAAACTCACAAGTCTCCTGAGCATCCTGTCACTAGGAGAAGATACAGGATGAGGCATGAAATAAAAGGGAAACTGCCTTAGGAATAAAAATAAAAATAAAAATCAGATCCTTGAAGAATAAAAGACCTGGTAGAAATATAAATAATTATTACCTCAATATATGCCTTCAGCAAGTACCAAAGGGTCAGTATGAGATGTTTTCCTTCTCACTAATGGAAAGAGACATCCATCATATTTGAGAAGTTGTGGCAGTCCAGCGAAGTTCTCACTGACTGGAAGAGGGGAAACATAACCCCTGTTTTTAAAAAGGGAAAAAGAAAGACCCAGGGAGCTACAGGCCAGTCAATCTCAACTCTCTGCCTGGCAAGATCATGGAGCAGATCCTCCTGGAAACTATGCTAAGGCAAATGGAAAATAAGGAGACGATTGGGGACAGCCAACATGGCTTCACGACAGGCAGATTGTGCCTGACAAATCTGGTGGCCTTCAGCAACGGAGTTACAGCATTGGTGGATAGGGGGAGAGCAATTGATGTCATCTACCTGGACTTGTGCAAAGCATTTGACACTGTCCCACACAGTATCTTTGTCTCTATATTGGAGAAACATGGATTTGATGGATGGACCACATATTTGGTGGGTAGGGAACTGAAAGGATGGTCACACTCAAAGAGTTGTGGTCAATGGCTCAATGTCCAAGTGGAGATCAGTAACGAGTGGTATTCTTCAGGAGTCAGCACTGGGACCTGCACCATTTAACATCTTTGCTGGCAACATGGACAGTGGGAGTGCACCCTCAACAATGACACCAAGCTGTGTAGTGCAGTCAACTTGCTGGAGGAAAGGGATGCCATCCATAGGGTTCTAGACAGGCTTGAGAGGTAGGCCTGTGCAAATCTAATGAAGTTCAACAAGGCCAAGTGCAAGGTCCTGCACGTGGGTCAGGACAATCCAAAGCACAAGTACAGGCTGGGTGGAAAACAGATTGAGAGCAGCCCTGATGAGAAGGACCTGGGGGTGTTGGTAGGTGAGCTCAACATGAGCCAGCAACGCGTGCTTGTAGCCCAGAAAGCCAACCGTATCCTGGGCTGCATCAAAAGTGGTTGAGTCACCAGAAGTGGGAAGTGGTTGAGTCACCATCCCTGGAGGTCTTCCAGAAATTGGTAGATTCAGAACTTAGTAGCATGAAGATGATCAAAGGGTTGGAGCACCTCTCCTATGAAGACAGGCTAAAGGAGTTGGGGTTGTTCAGCCTGGAGAAGAGAAGGTTCTTGGAGGGCCTCTGTCAGGGAGTGTAGTGATAGGACAAGGAATAATGGGTTTAAACGAAAAAAGAAAAAAAGAAAAGGGGTAGATTTAGGTTAGATATTGGGAAGAAATTCATTACTATGAAGGCAGTGAGGCACTGGAGCAGGTTGACTGGAGAAGCTGTGGATGTCCCATCCCTCGAAATTTTTAAAGCCATGTTGGATGGACTTTGAACAACCTGGTCTAGTGGGAGGTGCCCCTGTCCATGGCAGGGGGGTTAGAACTAGATGATCTTTAAGGTCCTTTCCAATCCAAACCATTCTGGTGATTCTATATCTAGCTTTGCAAATTGCAGTTTCTGTTGGTTTACTTGAATGGTAATTATGGGCTTATCAACACAAAACAAAGATTACCAAGAAGCAATCAGCACTACTAATCATAACCACGCTAAGTCTGTCACTACAGCTTCATCAGTATATCCATCTGTGCTCATTACATGGATGCTGCAGGCAAGCAAGGCTACCAGCAATGAGTTCCCCTGAAGTTACAACACTATGAGCAAAAACTCTTTTTTCCTAGACAGTTTTCCAGAAAGTTCAAGTTCAGGACTCAAGCCAAGGAGCTGAAAGCCAGTGATTCCACCAGCCTGTCATCTCAGTCTTTCCTTTGCCTTGGGTTCATCTCATCTCAAAGGGCTGTGCAGGTGAATTCTCACAGCATGTAAATGGGTCCATGCATTTCGCAGGCTGATGACTCATTTTCAGATTTGACTTAAACACATCAGAGCTCAAGTCTTATTTACAGTTGATAGGCTCTGCTTTCCCAAGTGACCAAACCTCAGATTTCTAAAGGCTATTTAAATGCCTTAACAGCAGTTTACAAACCAAGTGCACACAGACACACAAAAAAAGCCAGGTTTAAAGCAATATAAATAAATATCCACAAGCGTAGCTAAATGGATACAGAAAAATTGAATTTCGCATTATATTTGTATCTATATACACTTAAATCATTTTGGAAAATGAAGTCTTCAATCCTTCACTCACTGGAATGCCTTCTGTCCTGCCTAACTGGAGCGACTCTTCTAAAGACGATCTCAATATTAGCTAATATGATTAAATTTGCATAATAAGATCTCCACTGTGGAACAACTGAGGGTTTAGAAGGCTGGGACTGTGGAACAGGAAAAGAAAAAAAAAATAACATGCTTGGTGATTTCCAGAATATGTCAGTCTGCAGCACATTATATCCTATAAGCTCTGTGCAACCATAGACATAGTGTTGGCATTAGCATGTCCTCCTCCCCTTCATGAGTCAGGCTTCCAGTACTTCAGATGTCTACCTAAAACAACTCAGAACTTGCTGAATTTCTCAGACTTGGGTAGAGGTTAACTTGTATTGGATCACAGTAGTTATTTCCAGGACTTTTATAGCTGCAGAACAAATAGCAAAATTTGGCCTCAGGTTTATCAGGATATAAAAGGGTTCTCATTAAAAAGTCAATGTTTATCACAGCACCTCACAATGAGATGCTTTAAATCACAAATCTGATTTAAAAGCACGCTGATCACCTTCTCTGTACTACATGTGGTATGCAGGGGGATGTCAGTTGTGGCAAAGCGGTGTCTTTAATAATGACCTTCATGTTGACAAAAAGTAAGAAAAAAAGCACACCAACAAACAGAGCAACACAAAACTAACCTTACAACTTAAGAAGAACTTAGACTGTGCCTGGACATAACAGAAACAGACTGATAGGACACCAGAGAACGTCATAAGCCCACTTTGCCACAGGCATTTGCTGAAGATACCCAAGCAAAAAAATATGACATAGCACTATCGATGTACATGGCTGTCAGGCCATCAATTACATTTTTTCCCTCTAAGCCAGGTTAACCATCCAAGCCACATGACAAACTAACCACTAAGACTGTAAACAGAATGACTGTTCGGAAGGTAGCCGATGCCAGAAATACAGACAAGCTTAAAAGGGGGTTGAATCAAAACCTCCTCATCTTTGAGTTCTGGCTAACAGTTCAATTACATGGATACAAAACCAACACGCTAGGTGCTCTGCTGAGGTTACAACACAGTTTTTTGTACTCGCGCTTCGGTCTCTCTTGCATTACTGGTGACATTTCTCCAGTTGACAGCGGCATCTGAACAACACCTGGACTTTTTAAGCTGAGATGCTATTGTTAAGCACTGAAAATACATCTATTAGTGTTCAAGAAAACATTGGCTTTCTCATGAAAGCAAAAAAAACATAACATGCTCTCATTAGCCTCTAACATACTGTTCATGATGCGTATAAAAATTGGATCTGCTATTTCTAATAAAGAGAAGGAAACCCATGCAAATTTAAGTACTCAGACAAATGTAGTGTGTTGCTTTATGGAAAGGCAGAATTAGGTTATAAGAAAGAAATGGGAATTCTTCACTGATGTTTCTGGATACACCTCTCCTCCATTAATGCAGCCCTTACTGTCAATACCAGTGTTTTTCCTAACTCCTGGCCAGGATTAACCAGTCACCAAATTGGGAGCTCACTCAGCTCTATCTAGAAAGGTATAATTGAAAGAAATGCGAATCCATTTATCAACAGTACATTAAAACTCCAGGGCTCCAAAGGTTTATTTCATTTCAAATCAGCCTACACGATCATTTTAACGTGACTTCACGAACAACTCTCTGCATTAAAAAGAGATCTCAAGGCCTGGCCTTCCTCCTCCCTACCCTCCAACTGCTCTTCTCACATGCTCTTGTTTCAGCTGTATTGCACAGCAATGACAGGCCCCCATTCACTTTCTATCTATATGATTGTGGTGGTTTTACCCTGTCACGCAGCTGAGCTCCACCACAACCACTCTCTCACTCCCCCTCCTCAAAGGGAAAGGGGGAGAAAATACAACAGAAGAGGCTCAAGGGTTGAGATAAGGACATAGAGATCACTCAACAATTATTGTCACAGGCAAAACAGACTCAGCATAGGGAGATTACTGTAATTTATTGCCTATCGCTAGCAGACTAGAACAGTAAGAACTAAAAGCAAACTAAAAATACCTTTGACGTGGCTCCTCTCCACGGGCTGCAGCTCCGGCCCAGGGCCTGCTCCTGCAGGGGCTCTCCATGGGCCGCAGCCTCCTCCAGGCCACATCCACCTGCTCCACCGGGGGCTCCTCCACGGGCTGCAGCGTGGAGATCTGCTCCGTGTGGGACCCATGGGCTGCAGGGGGACAGCCTGCTCCACCAGGGGCCTCTCCACAGGCCACAGGGGAACTGCTGCTGTGTGCCTGGAGCACCTCCTGCCCTCCTGCTGCACTGACCTGGGGGGCTGCAGGGCTGGTTCTCACTCCTCTCTCCCAGCTGCTGTTGTGCAGAAGTGTTGGTTTTTTTTTTCCCCTTTTCTTAAATATGCTCTCACAGAGGTGCAAACAACATCGCTTTTTGGCTCAGCTCAGACCAGTGGCGGGCCCCTTTGGAGCTGGCTGAAACTGGCCCTTATCTGACATGGGACAGTTTCTGGATTCTTCTCACAGAGGCCACCCCTACAACCCCCCTGCCAAAACCTTGCCATATAAACCCAATACAATGATCCAGTGAGCAACCAAGGCAGTAGGTCAGAAGAGAAGATCCACAGTGATGGAGTTCTCTGTAAGGATTCCAAGATGTCTAACAGCAGCTATATCAGATGGACATCCTGTCCTACTTAATAATACTGGGAAGATCAAAGAGTTCACCTCTCAGACATACAATGGGATGAAAAAAATTAACATGGACATGCAGATTCCCAACCTCATTCAGAGAGGATCTCTGTCCTGACAGCAGCCAAGCATTTGTGCTCGGTCTCAGGTTGGATTCCACAGGAAACTTGTGGTGCATTTCTATGGGGTACTTGCTTATCCTTCCTGTGCTTTCTTTTAATTGTAGGGAAGAGTTAAGTCTCCAGGATAAAAGAAAAATACAACCCTTCCCACATTATACTAATTAACTAAAAACACAAAAAAAATCAAAACCATTTCTACTAGCCTTCTGAACTAGCTACGCAGGGCATCCAGGGCAAGAAAAAAAAATAATAAAAGGATAAAACTCCCACTGAGCTTCAGAGTTTTAAAACAGGTAGTTAAAGCAGCTTTCACATTTGCTCAGCACAATGTCCAGGAACAGGAAGAGAACTTTGCCCTTTTCTCAGAGAAATAACATACTGAATTTTTACTATGGATCACAGAATTAACATTCACACTTCCAGCCAGAATTAAAGTGGCTTTAATTTGATTTAGTTTAATTCCCTTCAAAGGAAAATTAAACTAAAATCAAATGAACGCCATTTTTAATTCTGAATGAGTGTGTGTGCATGCATCAGTTTAATACAGCTTACATAATCCACTTGAAACCCACCTTGTTACTTAATTCAGATCAACTTTGCCTTGTGCTCCTGCCGAGACAAACCCTTAGAGATAACATTATCTGTCCTCAAGGAACAGCCACATTTCATTATTGACACCTAACTCTAGAGAGAGCTACTATGAAAGGGACAATGTAGTTCCACACAATTTATATGTCTGTCACAGAGAGAACAATGCTTTGTATACAGCTACAATAGCAATTAATATACTGGGGGTTGTTGTTCCATTAGTCACTAATTACACAGTAGACCAGTAATACAGAAGCCTTGTTCTTGGCAAAGAAACCATAGCTCTAAAACTAGTGAACTGATAATTCAGAGCCTGTTTTTTGTTTCTCTAGGGATACCCTGCACCTTTGCCATCAGTTAGCTGAAAACTCTACGAATGATACAGATCCAGAGGCAACTGCTGTGTATTGCAGACCCCTCTTTAAGAACTTCTGAATTATGGCATTTGCATGAGACGAGTCAAGGTGAGTTCAGTGACTGAACAGAATTGCTTCCAGTCTTTGTCACAACATATAAGAAGAACAGTTTGTCACTGAGAATTTTTGCTTCCTCTTACAAAATACAGGAGTAGTGTGGCAACCTCTCTCCCATATAGTATCGTCAGGCAATTGCAAACAAGAAAATGCCAAATCCAGCTGAGGGTGGTTTTGAAGGACCCATGTTTTCTAGAAGACATTGTGCAAAAGCTTTAAAGGACAAAAAAAAAAAAAAAAACTGTGAACGCAGAGGGGATGGAAAATAAATAAATAAAACGTTTTGAAAGGATGTTGCAAGAATCTCCAACGCATTTTGTAAACTAGATGTGGCTCTGGCCAGTGTATCCTGGTCAGGAAATGGGGCACCAATAGGCCCACTCCACAGCATTCCTTATGATCTTCTCCCTGCCCTTTTTTTTCTACATTGATCACTACATGGTCTTACTCTAAGAATGCTTCCAGGTCTGTACTGTGCTCTTACCCAACTGATACACAGCTCCAGCTGTGTTGCAACTGTTTGAGGTGAGCCATAGGGAAATAAGAACTTGGTCCAGCCATGCTCTTTAATGAGAGCAGAGCAGAACAGGGGAAGCTACCATCCTTCTTACTACTCTGCTGATCCATAACAAGGTAGAACACAAGCATAATTGCCTCACCCTTTTTGTATCCTGAATCAAGTACCTAGGGCTTGAGGAACTTTGAAAAAGGCAATTTCTAATCAACTTCTCTGATTAGCATTTAGTGGAAACTTTTTCCCTTTCACCAATGAAAATTCTCTCCAGGGATCTGTGATTAGAGCAAGCTCTCTCTTCATATGGGAAATGGGATAGAGACAGAGCTACAGAGACAGCATTACAATGTTTTTTAATGAAAACCTACACCTCCAGAAGATGCTCACTGGAACAAGTCAATGAACCATTTTGATCTCATTATTTAGAATCCTAACTTATAGAATTAAAGCTTAATCAACTCATCTTTCGTCCACCTCTGTTGATCTTCAGTCAATGACTGCAGGAAAACAAAATGCCTCTCATTCCCTCCCCTTTTCATTATTGTTGCTACAAATGAGAGGTGGAGAGGGTAGGGGAGAAAGATTCTTTACACTTTGATCAATACTCTTACAGTTAAAATTGCATACATCATATGTCTGGAAACTTGTATACAGCTGACTTCAAATTCAATGCCAAAGTTCCAAGTCACCCCCAAACTGAACAGTTCTTTATTGTGGATGAGTACCACCAAGGAAGAATAAAGAAAAGAAAAAACAAAACAAAACAGAAACAACAACAGAAACATCAGCATCATAATGGAAATTCAATCACATCCTTAACTATTCACTATCTCTCTGCTCCACAAGCTACAAGTGAAGAAAATTGACAAGATAGATTGAATGATCCAACAGGTTTAACTTCTGCAAGTTTTTATGATAAAGACTTTTTCTCAGCTTAAATCAATGTAGTGCCATGCTTATCCATAGCACTAGAGAAATGTGGAAAAAAGAAAGCATGCATCAGCTGAACTTCCCCTCTACAAAAGTAAGGTACCTTTATACAAGAAAATAATAAAAAGACGGAGAAAAGATTGGGACCCATCACACAGAGAGCATCTTTTGTGTGTGGGGTATAGATGGGTACGGAACTGCCTTTGTCTTCATTTTCATTGAACAGACAGGTAAAGCTAAGGCATAAACTGATTAATGGACTGACTTAAAGAAAGTCTGTGGCAAAGGCAGGAATTAAACTCAGCTCCCCTGAGGATTGGTCCAATATCTTAACAAAACCCGTATCTTTCCGTTCTGAATTACTGTGGCTTTCCTTTGTAATTAAACAGCATGGATTTGAGGGGGCTGATATTAACTGTCATTGTACTGAAAGAGCTTGCACTGGTCAAGTGGGGAGGAATTGCCTCACCAACCTAAGAAGGCTTTTCCTTCACTTAATTCCAGGCTACTAAGTTTTCAGAAATAGAAAATACTGCATAAGCAACAGCACTGAACAATTCTGAAGGCATACTGAAAGAGCTTTTTATACTCTCCCATTTTAATAGCTGGTGCTTTTATTGCAGGTAGTATATGGTTACAGAATAATGTGTATGGGTTTAATGTCTGGTATGATAATATCCAAGGTGAAGATATTGAAAATTCAATTAAAATAAGCCAATATCCTAAACTATATTTTAATTTCCAGAGCCTTTTGCCCCCATCCACCTCCTTTGGCATCCAGGAGCTTTTCCTGATACCTGAAGCTAGAAGGTACACACTAAATCCTCTCTCTGTTAATGCAATCTGAAGTTCTTTGTACTTCTCTAGCATTGTCCACCACTGTCTAAAACCTTAGGCATCTCTGAAATCCCCGTGCTCCTTCAACAGAAGGAGACACTGAAGTAGTTCCTATCAAGGACAAAACTAGATGGAGACCCCAAAGTCTTGTCTCTTAGCACTAAGCCCTGGTTCACTCACAATTACTAGAGCTTTTTTTAAGCCTTGGTTGCCTTTTTGAGCAGCTTCAGAGGTGGAACACAAGTTATTTCACCACAGCAAAGCAACTCCCTCCTCTGCAGTTCTCAGTTACCTTTAACTGACACAGCTTTTGCCATCCTTTATGTTGCTCTTGCTCATTTGATCATTGCAGCTTTCTCACCATCACTGCACAGCCTTACATGGTACAGAGAAGAAAACAGAAGTTCTACTGGAACATAATCAGAGAAACAGCAATAACTTTGAGAGGCAAGCAATGAACTAAAGGCTCTCAGAAGAGCTCCAACTGTTGTCCAGCTTTTCCTGATTCTTCATAAAATACATGGGAGGGTACAGTATGGGTTAGTCACTTTTTTTTGCCTGCTGAACTGAAGATGTTGAGCATCACTGCACATCACAAGACCTCCTTCAGACAAGCACTGCTGGGACAGAAGAGAGGTCCTTGTTCCATTTTCACTGACAAAGCTCAGCAACACCTGGTCCTAGAACCTGAACATGAGATTGTCAATCTGAGATATGAGAGAGAATATACCTTAACTGTTTATGTGGCCTGCCAGAATCTCACCCTGACCACAGAAACAGAAGCCGTTATCTTTGTCAAAGCAAACATTATCAACAACATACTTGCTTCTGAAACTGCCCCGACTTTAAAAGTTCTGTTATAATAAATGATATACCTAAAACATAAAAACATAAAAGGTCCAGAGTATTTCATAATCAAACCTACCCTCTATGTAGTTCACATAGGCTTAAAGATTTAGGTTAAGCACTGTAGTCACCAGTCCCAAGTACACTAACAAGTAGGATCTTTGAGGCATCAAAAGAGCCACTGATATGCTTATAACTTTCATTAGGCCCATACAGTAAGACCATACAAAGTTGGTCTTATCCTTATTTTACATGGAGGAGAAACAAAGCAGAAGGAATCTCATAATTAAGCAATGAAAGGGATGAAACAAAAAAAATGTGCCTGTCACATTTTGCTCAACAAATAGTCCAGGCTCTCAGCATTACCTACAAAGAGACCATCAGTCATGGCACTTGGGTCTATACAGCTTATAATGACTTCATCTGCACTGTTTCTACCCTTGTGATTTTCATAAGTCTCCCTGCACATTTCTGCTAGCATCTTTTTTTTTTTTTTTTTTTTTGGTAACTGCCTTCATATTGTTTGCTGGTGAGGTAGCAAGCAAGCACCTCCAAGAGCTGTTTCTCACTAGTTCCACCAGTCATATATTTGGCAACCTCCAGGATTTGTGCTTGACTAGAACAGAAACCTTGGCCAAGGTGTACATTTAGAGCCTGAGGACAGCTGAGGGAAAGATACACACCTCTATGCCAAGGATGTGAAGGAGAAGAATGGGAACCTCCTTCCCCAGCAATGCTATCCTCCTGCAGCGTACACTTTGAAGTCTGCCTGGCTGTAAGTGCACTAGGAAGCCAGCAGGCAGCAAATGCAAAAAAAGCCAGCAAATTAATGCTGGATAATAAAGAGAGAAATCCACCGTGTTGTTTCCCTTTGGGTCTTTCGACGATGTTGCATTGTTCACCAGCTCCTGAGACTTGCTCTCTCCAGAGGGGATAGCTGCACATACCCTGCTTCCCACACTTCACTGCTGATTTGAATACACAGGCACAGCTGCTAGGTGAGTGCCATTTGAATTGACAAACTGGGATTTCTGCTGCACACTTCACACTTAACGCAGCCCTGCCTAGGCTTTGAAGGCAACGGCTTGTTGCCTTAGGGTCTGAAACTAACAAAGCCAAGCAGAACAAGCCCAGGGCTCCCGTCGGATTGCTCGATCAAAGACAATATTAAACAGCACTGTTTTCATAACTACTATTCTGGGGCACTTGGATAGCAAGACAAAGGAGACGAAGTTAATTTCTGTTATCATAGCCTGGTGCAGCTGCAAGGGCCCTGGGAGAAGCCATCTTCCCTTTATGGCTTATACAGCCCATGCCTTTGCAGGAGCTCCCATTAAGCAAATAAGGCATCAAAAGCTTGTCAAACGCGTCCCTGTTCCTTCCCCTAGACATCTTCTACATCTCATCACAGACACCGAGCCTCCCTCTATTCAACCATTTCTCTACATCTCACATCTCTCTGCTTCACCTCCTCTATCAGCAGTGCTGCCCATTTTTGTGCCTAAGATGTAAACTTGGGAAAACTTACCCTTGGTGCAGGAACACTATGAAGGAAGCCAAACAGTGAAGGGATGCTCCATTTGCTGCTCTGCAACCAACCCAGCTCACCACAGTGGGCAAAACTTAGTCTTCAGTTTGTACATGACCAGCTGAGACTAACAAGACCCAGCCTATTTTTCTTGAGATATTGGCAGATAAAGGGTTAGTACGCACTACATAGGTGTGACTGGTGATGGAGGTCACTGAGCAGTATTGCAGAAGGAAGGGCAAGCTATGTCCTGAGTAGAAGAGTTGTTTGAGGCAATTTTAAGATGACCCTCTAATAAACACTGTGGTCATGGTCAGCAAATCACCTTAAGAACCAATGCTTAGCTGCAGCACTGCTGTCCCAGGACTGCCAGAGGTACCTTGGGATGTGTTTTTATCTCCTTAGTATTTATCCATAGCTGAGAACTGAGATCATTTTTGGAAAAGCAGGGATGTGGTAGAACATGCTTACACCCCCAGCTTGACTACAGTAAGGACAAGGAGTATGAGAAGACTGGATTACTATGAAAAACATTCAAATGAGATGACTAAGAAGGAGGAAAGTTCCAAAGAGCTTTGTTTAAAGCTTCATTCTTCACACCTTGGGTTATTTCTCCGAAAGCAGTTGGATGAAAGGCAAAAAGAGTGTTTTTCAAATTAGGGATAGGCTTGACACAAGCAGGGTACTCCAAGAACTGTCTTGTCTGCATCAGTGGACAGAACATCCCATTCAAACTGAGGCTTTACCTTGGATCTTAACATCAAGGAAGATGTTTCCAGCAGTTCCCTACTCCTGCAGGGGAAGAGCTTTATGTTAATAAATCTCATCTTGGATTTCACAAACTGGTTTTCATTCAAGCTTGCTTTACTCTCAAGTTCCTTATTGGCTGAGAAGGCACTAAAATACAGAAATGAAGACTTTTGCTGGAAATTTGCTCACTATATTCAATGCTGATGTCCATAAAACAAAGATGCAACATCAAGCTCATAGCTGGAGGGATATATCATGTCCAACTATACGCAAATATAGCAGGTATCTTCCTGAGGTCAGGGTTTTGCTAACTGAAGGGTCAATACAGATCTCAATTTCAGAAGAACAAAATTGTCCATTCAAATTGATGAAGGCATAAAAATAGTGAACTGTTCTCAATCCAAAACAGAAGTAGCCAGTCTTTACAGTTTTAAAGTAAACCGTCTGGATGTAAATTGCTGCATTATTTAAGTTTATTGAACATCTAACACTAGGAAATGTGCAATTCATGAAATTTTCAGTGAAGATGTATGAATGAGACTTCCCGATACATTTTTTAAAATGTGAAATTATCAAAGTTTTATGCAGTGTCGACTTTGGCCATATATGGTAGAGTTAACTGAAAGTGCAGTTCTAGCTTTAAAAGGGTCTCTGTGAAAGTGGCAATATGTGTTTTATTGTCTCTTAGTCATTTGCAACTCAAAGGTGCTCCAGATTATACATGAAAAGGTGTTTCTTCTATCTGCCAGCTTGCACTGCAAGACACCATTGGATCTGAGAATCCAGGTAGAAGCTTTACTTCTTGCACTTGTATCATCAGTTCTGAAGTTTCTGCAAACTAAATTATGTGCCTAGCTATCCTGATGCAACCCTTAAGCTCCATACCAGGCCACATGAGGAATTCGCTCTCATTGTATGGAGGATGGAAATTTCTCCAGCTGTAATACCCTAAACAAAACAAACAAATCAGACAGAAATTTTACAGTGCCAGCAGAAAACAGAAGGGTAAAAGTATCCTCGCTCAGAATGGAAGAACTGTCTTTGATCAAAACATACATGCATTACATCTATTCATCTTTTAATTCCCCCTCACTGAAATGCACCGGTTTAGAATTCTCTTGGCCTCAAGTTGGAACAGAGGCTGGAGAGGACAACTAAGTCAAATGACATCTTTAACCTCCTAGATAGAGAGGTATAAATCCAGCCTAAAGCCTTTGCTCTCTGAAATTGGATTAAGGACTCTACACCGCGTCTACCTAAAGTAGACAATAGCCCTCCGAGCTATTTTTTGACTTTTTTTCCCCCTCTTCATTAAAAACAGCCCCAAAGCATTCAAAGGCTGTTAGGCAACCTGCTACCCCTCAACAACAAATAAACCCACAGACCAAAACCTCATCTTTGATGTGGTATTCAGGGCTTCCAACAAACTTTAGGTCATACCTTCTCAGTACGACCCCAGCGCAGGAGGTAGATGTCATGGAAGCTACTGGGCTACTCTGCTTTGCTAGAGGACATCTTCAGACCCTTGTTTTGGTCGTAAAGCTGCAGCAGCTGCAGGGAATATGAACTGGAATATTTAGCTGAGGTTTAATGCAGGGCTATGAAAGAAAAGAGCCAGGCACCTCCCTTGCTTGCAGCTCTTGTAAGCCAACACCAGGAGCAAGAAGCATTGAGCCATACTGACTGGAGGCAGCAGGGCAAACGTAGCAATGCACGTTCTACAAATGCAGCAGAGCTACCCTCTGAATCTGCTGAGGGCAATGCATAGGGATCTGGGCAGGAATTTGGAGGTCTTTGTTTTACAGACACAGCACCATCCTCATGGTATCATCTGCTGAAATACCTGCAAGGGCTGGCTGTGTTTTGCTGCTGCCTCTGCCCAAAGAGCTAACCAACATTTCCTGGCCATCCACCATGACAAGCTGAAGATTTTCCTGCAGCCTGGCCTCCAGCGCAGCAAGCAAGAGACATGGAACTCACACGCCTTTGGCAGCGTGAGCTCTTTTCTTATGTCTCTGCGGCAGGTGAAGATCTTTTTGTTCACCTCCTATCTAGCAATTAATGCAAGCCCCTGACTGAATGCTAGAAGGCACAGATCTCAGACTCCAACATGTTTGGTAAACAAAAATAGGACCTGGATAGAAAGGAGTCATCTCCAAAGCAGATCAGAGTGCATGGATTTGTGTGCTTTCTGAACTGCGGGATGATCAGACTCCAGATTCCATTCCATTTCGGAGCAGGAACGTAGACTTGGATGTTTCATATTGCACTGGCTTGAATCAGTCTTTACTCCTTCCAGAAAAGCCATATAAGTCATGAGAAATCCTTTCTAGTGCCAGTTTTTATTAAACATCCCCATTTCCCCAAGAAGCTTCTGTTTCAGTGTCTTTGTGCAATCATTTTTACAGCACTAACTCTGACTAGTAACAAGAGTAGCTACTAAAATAGTGTCAATCCACTTTTTATTCACATACCTGAATGAAGTGAAAAAGCAAGCCAATTACTTTTTTGTTTCTTGTTTGGAAAGAGTTTCCCTTCCTATAAACACTGCTACTGAGCAGTGCTGTTGTTAGATAACTAGACTGTGATTTTTAGAGAATGGATGCTTAGGTTGTTGTAGATTTTGGATTTGAACTTCTTAGATTTTTCTCCCAAAACTCAGCACACAGCAATGCATATGCAAGTTTTCCACTGATCGCCCTCTTACTTTCAGCATTCAGTGTCTCTCTTCCTTTCAGAGTTACAGTTTGTGCAACCCCACAGCTCTATCCTATACAACCAGTTGCAGGAATGTATTTCAGGGCCTCCCGTGGCTATGACATTGCACTGATATCTACAGAAGGAGGCAGTGTCATGCATTGATTCAACAACGGGGTGTGAAGTGACAAACACTCTTACCAGGGTTTGAATGAGATTAGCAAAATCCAACGGAACAATGATTAAAAGGTGCTGTAACGAATCCATTTGCTGCATGCAACAAACACAATTACTAGACAAATTACCTCACCCATCCCACACCTCTCTCTGCAGCAAATGAGGGCTGGAGAACCTTCATCCTTCAGACTCCAAACCTAGGGTAGCTTTTTAAGCCGAAGAGATTGCCTTTGATTAACGGTAGCAGCAGTAGCTCACTTTTCCCCCTCCATGTGTTACGCCACTAGAGGGCGTGCAGACTGCCTAAATAATACCCAGTAAACACTAGGACCATTAGTCTTTGATTCCATATTTCAAGCTCTCCAACTTCGTGAACACGCAACCTACCATCCACCAGCAACTTTTTTCTGCCAATATAAATTTTCACTTCTGGAGTTGCCAAACTTCTTCCTTTCCTCCTTAACTGATTTTCTCACACCTCCCAGTTTTTCCATTCTGGCATAAATGGGGCAAACTAACTCTCCTTAAAGCAAAGGAGGGATTTTGTATTCTTTCCAAAACTTCCATATTTCATTAAAAAGGAGGTCATAACAGAAAAATCAGAAATTTCAGCACAGACAGCTCAAGTCTAGGAATATTCCTTGTCCTTGTTTCAGAGCCAGAGCCCAACTGCACTCGTGTTGTACTGAATCTGAGCTAACGAGCTCTCCCACTCTGCTAGGGAACACGGAGTAGAGATGTCATTACCAACAGCCACCTTGCACGTACTGAGGCTAATGCCAAGTCCAAGCTAAGAAACATCAATTTCCAGCCCATCTCAGCTGTCTCTACAGATTTTTCCGGGGCACTGCTCAGATGTGTTGCTGAGACCCTCGAGCTGGCCCCGCAGACTGGGAAAGATCCAGCAACACTTCCTAGTCTGGACTGCATACAACGCAAAATAGCGCTTGTTGCTTTCTTGCCCAGGAAACAGATTGCAATTTGCATAGTCCTGTACCTGAGCTAATAAACTATGATGAACTCTCTCTGGGTCTGCATCCGTGGCACAAGTAATCTTTAGTCCGGATAATCCCTATTATGTACCCTGGCTGTTTCACTCATGTTGCATTACCTTTTGCCTCTGGAAGTCCATGGTGCCAGCCAGCACAGTAACCACTACAAAACTCTAATAATTCAGGCTATTCTCTTTCCCCCAAAAAGTGGGAAACTGGGTAGTCAAAACCACCCATTTAGCTTTCACTATTTAGTTCCTGTTACAAGCAATATAAGAGCAAACAAGCTGGCTGATTTTCCTTCCATCAATCAATTTGATCGTCTCCTACCATCTTGTTCCCATCTCTACCTCCCTCACAAGTCCACCTCCCTCTGTCCCTGAGCCCTGGGGTGCCTCAGCTCCAGTGACATGCCAGGAGAGCTACAAGCTCAACCACAGTCAGCTTCTGAGCCTGGAGGGACTAGTTCACTACTCAGTTATACTGAAAAGATATGAGAGAGAAAGATGTGTCGTATGGTAGCACAAGAGGAAACCTGAAAAAGTCTAGCATATCTGATAGGACAAAGTTATGGCCACAGATACTGGGCTACCGTTTTATTGGGTGTCCAGCAGGCTGCCTTGGCCTACATATCAGAAGAAGAAGAAAAAAAAAAAAAAGAAACCATTTAAAGAAAGGAAGAAAAAAAGTCTTAGGAGTTAAGCAGTTAACACCCAGGATTTCACTTTTGTTAATATAGCAGAAGACTTCCTCATGAGTCTGTCTTGGGCCAGGATCTGTGCCACAGCAGGAATAATGCAAGGCAAGAAAGTAAAATGCTTTAAAGAATATGGTTCTTTGTCAGACTGAAAGTATTAGCTGTGATTCAGAAATTAATGACGGCATAAAAATCTATTAAGGCATCTAGACTGTCTCTCAAGGGACCTTTTCACGCTTGTAGTGCATGGATTATTCTCCAGGGTTCTGCCCAGCCAAGATGTCCCAAATGACAGCAATTCCACCACATTTCTTAACAAAGCTATTTTGCCACCTAATCTCTTTCTACCCATTAAGTATTTTCCACTCCTGCCATTTTTTTCCCTCTTCCCTCCTCCAAATTTTCTACTATGAGACACTTCAAGCTCTCAGTCCACACTAGACAATTCTTCACGCCTTCCCAGTAAGCCTAGATCATTAGCATAGCTCCTCTTTAGTCATTTAACCAAACAGCTATATATTTAGCTCTCACAAGCATTCCTCATAAGTCAGTCCCTCCAGCCCCTTAATCATTCTCGTTGCAATCCTCTGAATTCCCTCTAATTTTGTTTACATCTTTGTGGAATTGAAGTGCCCGGAACCAAGTGCTGTAAACAACAACAGCTTGTTATCTGGCTAGACTGCAATTCCAGTGATCGCAGCACGGGCCCCACACGTGCCATGCACACGCAGACACATACACAGGCTCACCCCGTGGTTCGGGCACAGCATCACTACAGGACACAAATCCCACACCACACACATTCCCTCCCCAGAGACATCAGCTGGGCCTCTTTCAGAGAAACCCAACTCCAAACAAAACTGAGGGAGATCAGCTCCACAGATTTTAAAGTTTGCTTGAAGGAGACTTCTTGTGAATTTTCTGCATTATTTTCTCCTCTTTTACAATTCCCAGCCTGTCCAGGAATGGTCACAAGCCAAACTGAACAAACGTACCCATTCTCCAACACAAGCACAAGCCATGACCTAAAATCCTTCTACATGATGCATACTGCTCCAATTCCAGCCCTTTCAGGCAGTGTCCATCAGAAAAGTGCTGCTCCTACTTTTGAGCCACTGACGCAAGCATGGCAACGGTGGTTTCCCTGAGCATTTTCCTCAGAAACTGCATCTGAACCTTGCCTGAGAGAGCCAGGACAACCACACTCTTTGCTGGCTGGATTGAAAACCAAGGAGTTATTAGCAGGAGGAATTCAGACCTAGCATGCCAGAGAAATAAACTGGGTGATACATCCATGAGGATGCTCTTTTAACTGTCTGCAGGCTCAAGACAGACACCAGCTAGTGACTACACTCTTGTTATATTTTCAAGTTTTTCATCACACCTATAAAGGCCACAATTTTCAGAACTTTTTTTGTTTTAGATGATAGTTGAGACTTTGATGTAATCTTATGACAGAAGATAACACATTGCAGAAAAGCCTTTAAGCACTTGTAACTTAATCTGTTCCTGAAACTTGAGTTGGAATTTGTCCAGCAAGACACCTTTTTTTTTTTCTTCCTCTTAGAAAAATGCCAATTCAGTGAGGCAGAAATATTATGCAAATCTGCTTGGTTTGCTTCAACAAATTTCTGGTGAACTTCAGGCAGGGTTCAAAAAGAAGCCTGACAAGGTTCCTGCCAGCTCTCAGAACATTTATGGGATAGCCAAGGCGTGCAGAAAAGATACCAGCTCTACCACAATTGCTCTTCTAGAGTAAGGTCCTCTCGAGCCTTCCCTTCACGTGTAACAATTTCAAAACCTCTTCTCACATAGGATGCCCAGACCTGCATTAACCTAAAAAATGGCACTCTAAGGATCTCTGCCATGTGGCAACAAAAGCAGGGGCTCGAAGTGTCCTGTCTCCACAGCACCTCTCACACTGTCATTACTCCTTCACTGCAGCTCAAGCAACACCTCAGGACCAAGGAGAGCTTGGGCTGTTTTATTTCACTTTTTTGTTGGTGTTGTTTTGGGCAGCAGGAAAAAAAAGAGACCAAAATTTCTTCAGATTGATCAGGGTGTGAGCAGAACCTGCAAGCAGAGGCCATAAGAGCTCCCTTGAAGCCTGAAATAAAGCCTGCAGCTACAAAGCTTTACACTGGGACAGAGCAAGGCCAGCTAGAATGGCCTTTTCTCCCTTTCCTCTGTGCACATAGACAAGAAGAGAAGAAATACAACTCTGTACTGATGACCTTAACTCTAGGTCCCTCTGGGGCAATGCCACAGCTCATTTACCTCATGCTGCAGCCTGAATTTGATTTTTTTTTTTGGTGATGTTGTTTTTAAACAGCCTGATCTGTTGCAGTTCTCTGGCTGCTGGAGGGTACACAAACCAGTCACCAGCAGGCACCTAGGATACACGGAAACAGATAAGGGGGTCTGTGCCCTCATGTCAGCTCTCTCGCTGTTACCCACCTTACCTGCCTTAGTAGGCCTAGGCTATGGGCAGCTCTTACACCACTTCAGCTACTTCAAGATTTATTTATTTAAAAAACACTGAGAAATTACTGTTGGTATAAGCTCTAACACAGCTCCAGCACAAAAGCTCTTGTGTACAAATCACTTCCCCCTCACACAGAATACCTAGAACAAGTACAGAACATTTCATAGTGGCATGCCTGCGTATAGGTCTATCCTGCTAACTTTTACTCAGCTAGCTAGACCTGACACTTGACAAGATACAGCTATACTGGACAAAATTCTTGCTATTGATGCAGTTGAACTTGCAGGGCTCTGATTGTAGGTACAGCTAAAGTGCATAATTGCTGGTTTGCTGGTTCAGGTTGCATTCAACCAAGGAATCTTTAGCTCAGACAGTGCAAGATAGCACAGCTACATAAGAAAGGTTGGCTAAGCCACGCTGTACCATTTTTGAATATGTCAGTCTAATTAAAATTGTGTAGTCTGCATGTGCAAGAAAGTCTCCTTTCATCCTCTTCCTTCTGTTCTCAGAAAGTCTCCCATGAAAGTGCAGGAGTCAAGCATGTCCTCTCTACCCTGTATTTCATGCACAGGTAACTGAAGCATGACTAAATTACTGCCTTACATTGAGGCCATCAGAAAGACGAGGAGGGGTAGCCAAGCCTCAGCAACAATTCTGTTTCACTGCAACAATCTCTTGCCATGTCAAGATAGGATGCAAATCTGCTGTGAATAATGGTTACTCCAAAACCATATACAGCTACACAGATATCCCTATCAATAATCATGCTGCATTCACCTACTGAACTAACATTTCATAACACCTTCCTTGCACAAAACACAACTCTGAACCACATTTGTTAACACAGCACAAACATCTTTACCATGCAACTTATGCATTTTCTGTCACAGGCACAAAAATCACAACCACCCACCATCATTTTGTTTCTCACATGCATCTTCTTAAGAGCTGTAGTAGATATATTGAAAGGCCTCTGATCAGAGCTTCACATACAGACCTTATATATAGGCATGAATAAAATTGGATGTTGTAATGTAAGTGATCCCATGGTGCAACAAAATAGCTTTACAAGGCAAACATATAGGTATTCATACAAGTAGATGGAGCCACAAAGGCACAAGTCTAAACACATTTACACATCAAAAACTCCACAGATGTCCCTTGAAAAAATCCTTCCTTCCTGCAGGCAAAAACCTCCTTTGTCAGGCACTCAAATGTATATCCACATGGTCAGCTTCACCAACACCCATGCGAGTGGAAGTCAGGCGATGCAGTGCACTGGCCAGGCCAGTGGACAGAGAAACCCTTGCCCTCACTCATGATATAACTTTGGGTCAACTGCTAAGGGCCAAGCACATCCAGGCTCCACGTAGATGCAGCAGCAAGAGAGCACATAGGCGAATATTAATAGTTATTGTCCCAGCATGTTGTAAGGATTAATTGGTTTCAGCCTGCAACTGGCCATCAATATAAGTGCTAAGGAGCAGAGGGGAGGGAGCTGTGATTACCCACTTACATTGCATACTCATATCCCAGTGGCTGCGTGCTGTAATGCTATCGATTTCCTGGTTGGGAAACTCCACAGCCTTCCATTTGTCTCCTTACTTGCTCCCTCCCTCATCCCACTGCTCCTGTGCTGCCTGCCACACGATTCCCCCAGCAGCCAAGAACACATCACCAGAAAAGGGAGAGGCCGTCTCTCTTTGTGGGAGCACTCTGCCAAACCTCAAAGAAATGAGGAAACATGCATCCGTTAGGTAGCACAGAGGCAGACCCCAGGGAAAGGAGCAGGTTTCAAGAATAAGCCATCTTCAAAAGAGGTTCTGTGGTATGCTTTATATAACCTAGGAACCACAAAAGCCCTGTCTGTGAGCCCACAGATCCAATTATATTCCCCCTTGCTTTAAGCTAAGACCCTTCCTCTGAAGCCTACCTTCTCATGCTAACACCTTTTTCTTAAAAAGAAACAAAGAAAAACAGCCCACAAACAAAAAAACTGCCTTAACTCAATATGTAAATCCTTGCGTTGCTCCCCAAACCATCTTCTCCCAGAAATACCATTCAGCAAAGTCCAGCACCCCTGCAGCTGCAAACCAGAGCATATCATATTCTGTACTTATGAGTGAGCAGTAAGCAAATCTAACGTAAAGGGTCTTTTCCCCCTCAGTGAGTAGTCACAGGATTTTCCTGTGGACTTCAACACAGCAATATGGTCAGTAAGACATTTCATTGTGAGGGTCTGCACACCTTAGCCAGGAAGAATACTCCTTTAGCTCAGAGAATTCAAAGCCCCTGCCATTCCCTTTCCTTCCATACTGATGAGCAGTGCAATGCTCCCCCTCTGGCAGGCATCCTGCTGGAGGGAGCTCATAGGGAAATGCCTCAGCTTCCAGGTCATTCGGCAACAGCCATGACCCCAGTCCCACGGTCCTCCTGCTCACAGCCCTCTGAGCACCACAGTGCAAGAACATAGCACAGAATCAAGCCTGAATTTATCCATTTAAAAAAAAAAAAAAATCTCCCACTTGTTCCTGTAAGAATCACTAATTCCCAGCATTTCTTCTTCCTTTCCATGCTACCTACAGGAATATTTGTCCTTCCCTGACACCAGGAGAGGGCTTTGTCTCACATGCTCACCCACACAAATCTTCATCTTGCCCTTATCTATTCCTTATCACAGTGGAACAAGATTGTCTGTGCTGTGCATGGTATTTTTCATTTTACCCCAGACAAAAATGACAGCAGGAAGAGCACATCAACTGTCAAAGCCATTGCTGACTGGCTGTGAACAACACAAAGCTATGGCACACAGTTCTTTAAGGAAAAAGGATATTGTAGAGGCAAAATTCATGCTCCCTATAGGGGTCACAGGCAGCAAAGCTCCGCATCCTCCCAGCAGCTGCATGTGAAGGAAACCATCTTTTGCAAAGCACATGTCTACATATTCAAACGTACACATGGAGGACTTTCCCCAGACTCTTCTGTGATGCCTTTGTCTGGTCGTACAACAAATTTCACTCAGTCATGAGAATAAGTCCTTTAGCAGCCTCAGCTGATCCTCTTTCACCAGAAAGCCCATCAGATATTCAGATCTGCCCAGGAAAGGCAGCTTCCCTTTCACTCACTCATAATCAGCTTTTGTCATCCATTTTCACATTACAACACATGGGTCAGTAGGCAGTGCTCCAGCACTGCCTCCAGTCCCCTGCCTGCCTCACCAGCCCCTTGAGGTCCCTACACAGAGCACCCAGCAGCTGCTGCAGCTCACCATGGGCTACATCACACGTGGACCCATGCATTAATTTTGCTGCTATAACCCATTACCTACGCAAATTTGTCTTGCACAGAGTGAAACTGTTGAGTGAAGGGTACAGTCCCCACAAACAAAGCAAGGAGCACCTAAAGGCTTACGGGAGGCACACAAGAAGGAAGGGAGCTTCTAAAGCGTTGGCTCTGCCATCAACATAGGATGGCAGCTGCCATATTGCTCACCTGGCTAGAAGAGGGATGTAATGCTTTTGGGACAAAAAGAAGGTGCAAAGAGTGACTCTCAGAGGACTTATCCCCTCCTGAGACCACTCATGCATTGGTACTCACAGTCTAGAGAGAAGCTTCCACAAACACAGGGACTAAGGCATTTATAGCAAGGTTAGCATAACCCTCACAAGAAAGGAGATCTCAAAGACTAAAAGATTAAGCAATTTTCTGATTATCATAATAAAAAGTATGTAGAATAACGCTTAGATTTATAATACACAATGGGTCCTTACTGGTGTGGTAAGTGTTGACTCAAATGGTCTGCAAGTATTGGGATAGGACTAGAAGAAACACTTGGGATATCCTTTTAATGCTCCCTCGTTGCAGATAAAGAGCCTTCTCTGCTTCTTCCCTGTCTTAAACCTACAAGAAGTGTTCCCCCCCCCCCTTTTTTTTTTAAAGTATTGAACCTTTTCATCATTTAAAGGAATGCAAGGCAGCTGAGTGAATCGTTTCCTCATCGATACAGTCCAGCACATGAGAGCTTCCCCTACCTCAGTTGACAGAGAGAGTTGGAAACAGATAGGAAGGAAAGTATATTCAAGAGAGCTGGTAAGGACTTTTCTCTCCAGTCAGCAATGTCTGAACATTATCCATCCGCATCACAATCACCACACACTGTTACACACACTACAACATCACTCTTCGCACACACATACTCTCCTGCTCCTCCTCTCCCTGTTCTCCTCATCCATTACACATTATCAGCACAGAAACACTTGGTTACATGCTTCCATCCATACAGATCGCACAAACCTTGTGCATTAACAAACTCATCCTTTTTCACACCCGCATTACCCACTAACGTTATAAAGCATGAGAGTTTACAGATAACATTTGTATTGCATACCAACCTAAGGCATCCTATTCCACTTACCCAAATGCTTCTGTGATTTCTCTCAGACTCATTCCCCATTTATGAATACCCTTGAGCAGCTAAAAAAAATACATCATAAATAAATGCTGCCAGTACTACGCAGGCCAATTCCGCATGTCCTTTCTGAAAGCATCTACTTCAATAAATTGGCTGCATAGGTATTTTAATGATTAAAAAAACTAAACAAACAGTCTCATGCAATTAAACAATGAAATAGGGTTACAGGGAAGATTTGTTAAAATAAGCTTTTTTTAAAAGTAAATTGCAGATTTGAAACAGCTGTTATTTTTTCAATGGAAAGTTTGTTTAAAAGGATTTTCAATGTAAAGCAATGCTGTAGAAAATGTATAATTTGTCAGGGCATTCATATATATATTTTTTTAAATAAAAAAACTCAGTGGGGAATTCAGCATAACTTTTCATATTGGCAGCTAAGCTAATTTAGAGTAATAAGAGGTAAAAATGAAATCACCAATAAAATATTCTTCTGAATGATCAAAAATACAATTTTTGATAGATCCAGATCATTTTATTCTCCTCCTCACCCTCATTTAACCTTTTTTTTTTTTTTTCAGGGGGGTGGTGGTGTTGAAAAAAAATCAGCTTTTGATTTCAATTCAGGAGTCTGATCCTTATCAGAAGCTATGAGGCACACCAAGACAAATCCATTCAGGGGAAAAGCTACATTACGCCACTAGAAATCCCACCCACCAGCATCCCTGGGGTGTGCAGGTACATTTAGTCCTGCAGCCCCCCCAGGGCAGCAAGGCTGGTGCACCCCGCAGGAGGAACACCCGGCCCGCCTCCAAGCCACCTGCCTCAACCACGACTGGAGGTGCAGCAGCAGGGAAACGCACGAAGCCTGAAGCAAATAATTAAAGAAAAATAATGATCAGTATAAAAAAAAGATGTGCCGTGCAGGAATCAGAGCCTCTAGCCTATGGGGAAGGGGGCAAAGCCTGTCTCTGCCAAAGCCCCCGTGCCCAGGCAGGCAAGGGGCAGGCGACCCACTGCACGTCCCCTGGCAGAAGTGTTGGAGGCTGCCTGCCTCGGTCTCTTGGCACAGCAGAGCCTGTGGGTCTCCTGCCAGCCTCCACTGTGCTGCCTCCACCCCCCATCGCTTGCTATTCAGCCTCAGCCTGGCAGCACCAGCCTCATCCCTCTTCACCCCCCTCTGTGTGGTGGCTTTGGGAGAGCAGCAGACGACCAGGAGCTCCTTCTGCATTCACTGGTACACCCCCAAGTGGACAGCGAGGAGAAGGGGGGAGAGGAGGCACGGGCAAGTTTTGGGTAGCTCGCAGGCTCGGCTGCCTGGCTCTGGAGGGACACAACTGGAAGCGGTCCGACGGGGGTCACAGCCTGTCACAAACACGACTGCAGTTTTCTGGGGTAAGGGCTCCACAGAGCTGTGCTCAGCAGGGTTACAGAAAGGTTCAAGGCTTGTTACCACAGATTTCAAATAAGCGCACCCCCCACCCCCTTTTTTATTTAAAGAGAGAAAAGCACGACAACAACCAAAGGGGAAAAAACAAAACCACACACACAGAAGGGGCACGATACTTTCCCACTCCCTTTTAACTCCTTCAAATGTCTTTGGGCTTGCTTGTGATGTGCTCTGCTCCTCCCGTGCAGCCTCAATATTCTGGCTTCGCCACCCTCTCCCCCGCCCCCAGATGTGGGAAAGGAAGATACTGCTGGCTATGGAACCACCCAGCAGTGGACCAGGGCTGGGTTATACCACATCTGAAGTTTGGGAGCAGTACAAAAAGCAGCTCCAGGTTTGCAATTCCCCCATCCCCCCTTCCTGTTTCAACACCCAGAGAGGGCAACTGCCTTGCCTCTGCCTTCCCAGAGGGTACCTGTTAAAGCAGTCCTCAGAGGACCTTCCTCAATGCCTTCAAAAATCAGAAAAGATGCAGCTGATAGAACTGTGGCAATAGTAACTCACTAGAACAGAAGGTAAGGGTAATACAGCACCCGGGCCTTTCATAAGCTGCAGATATTAGGAAGGATTAAAACAGCTCCTGGTTGTGCTAGAATCAGGATGCTCTAGTCACAGCTCGGGGAAGGCTTCTGACTTGGAAACACTGTGTGGAGCAAGCACCAACGATGACAGACCAGGAAACAAGCATCAAAGACGGGGCAATGTTCAGAGTCGATGCTACTTGCCCATCTTCCTTGAGAGGTCTGTGCCTGTTCTTCCAGAGCAGAGGGAAGTTCACATCGAGCTACTCAACTTCACTGCTGACACTAGCTATTTATGTTACACAAGTACTGGTCTCTTCTCCCCCTGCGTGCATCCCGTGTGCTGAAGAAATCCTCCTACCCTGTCAGAAGCAGCCCCTTCACAGGGGAAGTCAGCTGGAAGGTGCAGGTGCCAGATTCACCACCCAGATTCAGAGAATGCAAGTTTGAGAGAAAATATGCAACAGTGAAAAAGCATGCGTATGCAACACAGAGACGGATGAAGGGAAATCGCGTGAAAAGGAGCGCTCAGTAAATGTGAGAAAGAGGGAGAAAATGAGGGATTTTGCAGCGAGCGCACACAATAGTGACAGGTAAATGTGAGGCTGCAACAGAAAGCATGTGCATGACAGGGAGCGTGCCTGTACGAGGATTTGCTTAGTGGACACAAAACAGAAGAGGACAGTGCGTGTGAAACTGTGTGTAAAAGTAGGAGCAAAAGGGCAGTGCAGATGCTGTGACTGGACACATCTCCGTGCACTACAGCATACACAAGAGTGTGAAAGGTAAAGACAGTCACAGTGAGATACCCCTAAGTGTGCAAGATACTGTGAATGCAAGACCGTGCAAGACGGAAGGCCAGATAGGTGGATATACAAATAAAGAACACATGTGCCATGTATGTGTACATGCATGTGCGCTTGCAAGACCAGTGCAGCATGACAGGCACGGGATTTTATGTTGCAAGCAACCACCAAAGCCAGCGTGCAGGATGGAAAGAGGGCATAAGAAAAGGCTAAAGGGAGGGAGGGAAGGAAGGAGAGGAAGAGCGAACGTGAGCAAGAGAGAAGCAGACTGGCACTCCAGGAACTGCATGTGCTAGGGAGCTAGAGCTGTTATGTGCCAGCGCGAGTTTATTTATCTTCCATGCTATATTCATGAGTA
Source organism: Anser brachyrhynchus (assembly GCF_964034855.1). NCBI lineage: Eukaryota > Metazoa > Chordata > Aves > Anseriformes > Anatidae > Anser > Anser brachyrhynchus. Next base: position 99,113,918 of record NC_137694.1, read on the forward strand.
TGTATGTACATATATAGGACCACTGCTATGTGTGAGTGAGCATGGATCATGTACAAGCTGTGATTTGCAGGGCTATGATTATATGTGCATGTGTGATGTGTATTTATACATACAGCACGGGATGCATTAACCCTTAACTCCTGTTTACAGAAAGCATCTCAAAAACAGCTAGCATGTCTGTCATCACTTCAAACTAAATTCTGTACTCACACTTGGCTCTTAAAGCAAGAAACCCAGCTGGCAATTCTCCACTGAACAAAACCCCATACCCAACAAATTTCCTTCTCCTATCTTTTCCTCTTTCGTTCTTTTTTTTTTTTTTCCCCCCCATTGTGGAGCGGAAGGACATAGTGTTTTTGCAAAGAGGCATAGAGGCTCCTCCAACCTTCTCCCTCCCCCAGCAAAACCAAAATAAAATAAAATAAAACAAAACAGAAATAAAAAGAAAAAAAAAAAGAAACTTAAAACTGATCTCCTCAGGAAGGTGAGGAATCCAGGAGCATCAGTACTTGTGATCCAAAGTGCTGAGTGGCTGTAGATGGAAGGGATACCCACATTCACCCACCCCTCTCTCCTTTGCAAATCTTCCCATACACCCCCCCCCAAAAAAAAAAAAAAAAATCTCCCCCTCTGCAAAAGCACGAATACAGCAGCAAAGTCAGTCACATGCAGTGCCCTCTAACCATAGGATTCACCAACAGAGATCTCTCCTTGGCTTATTTCCTGAGGGGGGGAAGGTTTAAGGGGGAGGTGGGGGTGGGGGGGGTGTCGAAAATAGAGGGATCTAAATAGCTCCAGCTTCCAGCTCCATGTTTCCATCCATCCTCAGTCCATCAGCCTCAATTCAAGAGAAGGGGGTTGACGAGGTGGCACGAAAGAACTCATCACATACCTTGCAAGGAGAAGAGGGACAAGAAGAATCCCAGCACCCAGATACTGTGCAGCCAGTAGGTCCTCATGCTTCTCTCTCACTCGTTCTGCTTCCTCTGCCTTTTTCTCCGTCTCTTGGCTTCTCTCTGCTCTCTCAATTTCTTTTTTTTTTTTCTTCCTCTTCCCCTCTCAAATAAAATGGGATTTGTGTCTCCCTTCAGTCCCCCTGGGCTCTGCTCTACCAGCTCTGACAATCCAGTCGCAGAGAAAGCTGACCCGTGGTGGCCAGATTCCCAAATAGCCTCGCACTCTCCCCTTCAAGTGCTGGAAGAAGGGGGGGCCAGGTTAGATGCTCGCCGTAGCCTGCGCTGGCTGTAAACACAGAATCTCTCTGTCTCTCTCCTGCAGCTCCAACTAAATGCGACTGTACTTAAACAAGCAATGCCTTATAGGACAGTGCTCTGAGCAGAAAAGATCCCACCTCTGCCACCTAGTGTTGCAAGCCTGCTCATTTATTTTATTTTTATATATATATATATAAATATATACGCTATGCTATAGAAATATGGCTCTCTCATTCCTCTGAAAACGTATCTCTTGGATCAAAAAAGTCTGTGAGCCATGCTGGGCTCAGGAGTCCCTAAGGCTTCAGCTGACATGGGGAAGTTATTCAGCAAAGGAGGAGCGCGTCCTTCATCGCCATGACGAGGAACGCAGCGGGGCAGGTTTGATTTCTCAGCAGAGTTCTGCCTGACAAATCCTGAAGCAAGGGTCTTTTCTGATGCTGGTGTCACTGCTGGGCAGTATGCAAGGGCCAGAGGGAGATTCAGACGCACTGATTGTAATTACAGAACTGCCAAGGCCTCCAGGAAAAATAGCAAGCATCAGGCTGCATTAATCTTCACTGGATCTCCCATGACTTCTGTGCGATTTCAGAGGGACCAGAAGAAATCACTCTGTGTAGGAAATCCAGCTTGCAAAGCCACCATTTGCTCACAGAAGGTTTCTCCTGTTACTCGTCTCCTTTTAAACACAGGTTCCTCCTACCGTACACAAGATGAACTTTTTTTTCCCAAGGAGTAATTAGCTCCTGTAGTTTCATTGCCCCCGAAATCATTGCTTCTGGTGAGAGGAACAGCAGTAATGAAGTACTACTTAACATTCACACAGGGCTTTTCATCAGTCACTCTCCAGGCTTTTCACAAAAGAAGGTGCCCTTTTGCAGATGGGGACAGAGAGACAGCGCGACTACGCAACCTTTGAGAAGTCACTGCAAGGTGGTAGTCCAGGCGGGCTGGCCACACAATCTGGCAGCCCCTCCATGGGCCATGTTGCCCCCTCACCACAGTTGCTATAGCAGCCTGTAAAGATGCCACTACTAGAAGATAATTTCCAATTTACACATCACAGATGCAGCTTTGCCACCCGCAGATGAGCCCCTTGAAGGGTGAAAGGTCAGGCAAAAGCCACTGGGCAAAATATCCTTCTACACGCATGGTCACCAAGGCCTACTGAAGGGTCTTCAGAGGCTTGCACAAAACCTGGGGAAGCCTCAGGTAATGAAGGGCCTGCAGGTGGAGAGCAAGAGAGGTTGATGGCAATGTTATGGTGTTGGGTCCTCACCGTTGGTCGTGAGTTGACAACAACTCAAGGGAGGAAAATACCATCAGGCGTAATAAGCAGTTTCATCTGCTCTGGCTAAAAATCCAGTCTGTCCTATGTCTTCTGTGATTCATTAGCAAATCTTTAAGAAATTCCACTCTGCAAATACAGCCAGAGCTGGTGCTGCAGACAGAAAGTCTCCCTGAGATTCCCACCAGGACACGAAGGTGACCATGCATTCATAGGAAAGGCGTGTGGGGGATTCTTGCCACTAAAGACGAAATGCCGCTCCAGAAATATTTCTTTTTAGTCTACTTTTAAACAAGCTGTTCCGCAAAAAGAAAGCAGAAAGCCTGCCTTCCCGTGGCCAGATCCCATCGTATCCCTATGACATCCCCTGCAGCAAAAAGAAACCGCTTGCTGTGGGTAGTCCAGAAACATGTGCTTGTTTCCTAGTGGACCAAAATGCACACTGCAACACAAAACACAGATACCATTTGGACTGGCTGGCTGCTGCCAGGTTATTGCTGCCTTCATTATTCATGCCTTTCCCCCTGTGAACAGAGTGAGGCATTGCCTAATCACCATAGTTTCCATAATTAAGAAACATACAGGTGCAAAGTTTCTTTCCAGACTTTCACCTTCTTTTAAATGTGGTTGAGATTGGCTGGGAGGAACAACAACACATGTACAAACAGATTGACATGTACTATCGTATGCTTCATTTCCCAAGGAAACCAAACTAAAATATTAGAGTGGATTAAAATCAACTCCAGCAAGCTGGGGAACATGCTTTTTCATGATTTCCCTTTTAAATGGCTTTCATTCTCTGATATCAACAAATTATTGTATGAAAGAAGGCACATGCAAGAAAAATCAACTTGTCCCATGAGATCTCATAGGAATTTGTTGTGCCCAAATCAAAAACGTACAAACTGATTGTCATCACTTAAGCGTTGCTGCAGGAATCCCCACCAAGGTGTAGCACATGGACTCGCTAGGCCAGCACCTTAATACCACACCAGTTCCACTGATCATCCTCAATACCCAACATCTACATCTGATACATAAAGCTGATTATACAGCTTTATATCCATCTGTGCTCTTTCACAATCTCCCCAGCACCATGCATGTTTTCATGCTATCAAACAGGTATCCCAACATCCTACCTAGACACATTCACATACGTAACACCATCTCTCTCCTATCACACACACAATCCTACAGGACACCACAACCTTACCACCTTCAGCATTATGCAAACATTTAAAGTCTACTTTCCCTACAGTCTTCCAATTACAGCTCCATGCATGATCCCATGATCTACACCTTTCAGCTGCATAGCTATGTCATACCTTGGATATGAACATCCCATGGCCTGTTGGGTCCAGTCCTCTTTCGAGTCTTTGAGCTAAACATAATAGCAACATTGAAATACATAATAGTAATATCAAAATAAGATCTGCTCCAGACCATAATTGCACAGGGATGAAACTTGGGCGAGACAATGCTGAACCCAGCATTGTTCTCATTTTGAAAGGACAGCAGTAGTTAAAAAGTATGGAGAGAAGATTCAAAGGAAGCAGCACTCTTTCAATAACAGCATCTTACACTTCTCCGGAGAAGCCAATATAACTGAGAAGAGAAGCGGCTGCTTCTTACGGTCTATTCAACATCATCCTAACCTTCAAAAACATTCAGGACTGGGGTTTGGCTCCCTTACTCATGCTGAGTCATACCAGCAGGGTTACTCAGGACATTAGGCTACTAAATATGAGCTGGAGTATCAGATTCTGTGGGCTGAAATTCTCTGGGATTGGTCTAGAGCCAAAGGTGAGTCTGCTGTTTGTGTGGCCAAATCCCTCAGCTACCTACAGACTGTGAGAGCAAAAACAGACACAAGAACTACACTCAACTCTCCCTAAATAGATAAACCAAAATCTTTTTTTAAATTGTTCTTTCTCCCTTTCTTTTTGAATTACCGCAGTTCTTTCACTTACCCCGAATTCAAAAGTCAGATGAGCCATAGACATATTAGCTATTGAAGAGCATATCTATAACCCCATTTAGAGAAGGAAAAAAGAGGTTGGGTTCTGACAGCTCTGATGATTGAAAGATGGCTACTTTTAATGCATAGTAAAAGTATTTCATTAAGGCTGAGTGGATGCATTTAGATGCACTGTACATGGATGCTTCTCCATTTTATAATAAATAAATGTGCTTTGTGCTATTAACTGTTTAAGCACTCACACTTTCATTTCTATTTCAAATTCACTTTTGTCCCTTTGTGCAATATCAATATTAACTTGATTGCGCAGCACACATATATTTTCTTTTCAGTTTTCATACTGAACCTACCACAAAACAATTGTCAAGCAGGCAAGCTGAAGTTTATAGAGGAACTTACAACTTTTCCATTAGAATTTTTTTCAAATTACTGTTATTTAACTGTGCAAATATCACGTTGCATTAGCAAAAGGCTGTGTTATTTTTTATTTTTATTTTTTTTTTACATTTAATAGAAGTAGTATTGAAAACACAGTTGGCCATGCAAATTTTGCAAAGTTTACATAAGAGAATTAGCGGTCTTGAAATTCAAAGCTTGATAAAGTGAACATGAGACAAGAGCCATATATTACCCAGCAGTGTTTTTTTCCCCTGGATGTTTTAGTGTCCTGTCCTACATGTCTGTCTCTGACATACGTGTATTACTATTTATTTTGACTATTGTATCCATGGGTTTCACAGCATGTCTTTGGGACTAGTGCATCTATGATGAATAGCACATTTTATTGTGATTTAGAAGAATGTTGTGGCGTGTGCTGCTTGTGATCTTGGGAAAGGGAGTGGAAGGAGATGTTCTCTCAGCAAGAAATAGTCATTTGTCATGTGGCTCTATGTAACCCACCACTGTCCAAGGTCAAGGACTGCACAGTGTCCAGAAACGTGAATTCTTATAGAGGGGATGTACAGTGCATCAGGACCATGATAAATAGTCTCACATCTGTTTAGGCTCCTTTATGTAGGCTAAGAAAACAGCATTCATGCTTCCCATTCACCTACAGTCTGATATTCAGGAAGAGACAACTCTGCTCAAACCCTAATTCCCACCCTACTTGCCTTGCTGCCACTTCATATTCCTCATCTATATTCTCTCCAATTCTCAGTTTCTCTTTACATCTTACTGTTTCCCGTGCCATTCCACCTCTCTTCCTTTTTACCATCTTTCCATGAAACCCATCAAAGAAGGAAGAACGTCTTTTTGAGGCTTCTTCAAGGAAAGATTTTCTACCAGGTCTTCTACCAAACTAAAAGAAGTCTTTCCAAACAAATAAATGCCAGGCCCAGAATCCAAGGAAGGTAGTATTTAGTTATATAGCGACTCCATAGAGTAAAAATCCACAGAAATATCCAGCTAATGAGATTGCAGCAACACTCAAGAGGTGGTTGAAGGAGGGAAAAGATTAAAAGAATCCTTATTTAGTTTCAACAACTATGCGATGACACAACGCAGACGGAACTGAGAACCCTTGGAGACAAATGCATTACGTGAACTAGTGCAGCAAGAACCGCAGAGAGGGTTTCTTCAGCATTAGGCATACCATACCTACATCCTCTACAAGTTGGAGCACGTAAAGGGTACTTCACAAAAAGCATTTGGCAGCTGTGTACACACACATTGACATCGTCACGTAATTAGATATAAAATGAATGCAACAGCAGACACTATCAGCATGTCTACTGAGCTGCATCCATGGAACCAGTTTCTTCTTCAATGGGAGCCTCATCCAAGCTATCCTGAAAAAGCCTGAAACACAGCCACGCAGAACCCAACCTCTGGGGCACACATGCACATAAGAAGTCCTGCAGAAAGGGTCTCTGCTCTTTGAATATTTGCAAGATTTTGCTAGAAGTCTGTAAGTGTGAACAACAAGAAAAACAAAATTGGCTAGCACTCAAAAAAAAAAAAGCAGATTTTTTTTTCTTTTTTGAGTTGTTATGTTTTCTGTGAGAAAAAGAGTCAGCTCTTTCAAGCTGGGAAAGAAAGTAATAATTCTGGTCAGCCCTTAAGATCATCAGTAAATTCACAATCCAAAGGGACAGGTGTTTACACTACAAAACTCCTGCCACATACAGCATTAACTGGCCTTTGTAGAGGAATGAACAATCCCTCAAGGCTATAGAGCACCTTTCAAGACTGTTTTTGCAGCCCTCTGGTCCTTAAATCTCCCCCAAAGCTTGGCAACACAGAGCTTACCTCTGCCTGCGATTCAGGGCTTGTTTCTTCCAGCAGCACTACACCAAAGACGTTTTCTTGAAAAAGCACCCAGCTCCTCTTTCTCTACCCATAAGCAGCCTTTTGCCCCAGCTATAGCTTGTTGCTTTGCCACAGCTGAGGCTAAAGAAGCCTGCACCTGATAGGGAGGTGGTTCTGTGCTCTGCAGCCTGGCTTCCTAAGCAATGGTCTCACCAAGTCATGCATTGTGCTACCCAGGTGGTACTTCCACCTTTAAACTAAGGCTTGTCGACTTTGCTAGATATATTGTGGGCTATTTTTGATGTAGGATGACTGTACGTCTATACTCCCCTGTACGTGTCCTTTGTTCTTCAGGCAAAGCAGGAAAGAGAAATGTGGCCATTTGCCCGGTGTGCCTGTTGGACCAAGCTCTGTCCAATCTGCCTGACATGAGGAAGACCCAAGACTGCTGAGTGTCACTCAAACACGAGTCTCACTATCTGCAATGAGAGCTGACCTGCACATTTTTGGACAGCCTAACATTTCCTGGACAGAATAATGGGACAGTGGTGAACTCTCCACAGCCATTTTGTGTGCTGTGGAGTCCCCACTTGGCTGGCTGGAAGGCAGACAGAGCTTGGGCTGTGTGAGCATCCCCATTGCAAGAGTCTCCTTGCAGTGCTTCATAACATCTTGAAATTACAAACTCCCAGGCTGATATTTTTCAGACCTAGTCTCTTACCCAAGGATGGATTTTTATTATTTTGTTTTTATTTTTGAAAGCTTGAGCAAGCAAGGGTTTGGTTGTTTAAGATACTTGGGACTGGGGGAGTGCTTTATGATTAGTGGAAGAAACAATTTGTGCCTTTTCTTAACAGTTCCAGTGCTGAAATTACTGTGGATAGAGAGCTGAAAGGCAAATAATGTGAGGCAAGGTTTGTAGGAAGAGGCAATATCTTTTATTAAACTAAAGAATATAGCTGAAAAAACCAAACCAAACCTAAACAGCTTTCCAGGTATATGGGCTTGCACACCCGAAAGTGTATAGTTATACATAGTTATAGCAATATAAAGCCAAATAAATGATAGTCCTTCTCTGTAAAAATCTGCGTTCATTTATGTCTTTAGCCATCAGAACAACAATATCACTGCATCTTGGAAATAAAGTTAAGCCTGTGGTGGTGAGGACAACATTACCCAGAGGAACAGAAAACTTACGAGCATGGTTGCATTAAGCTGGACTTCATTTGGCCAAACCACAGGTCCTGGAAAATATTATATGAGTTGTGTGGCATGAAAACACTTGGTTTTCAGTACAATGCAGAGTAATTTCTGTGTAGGCAGGGCTCCACACGTTTCTATGCATCACTGAAGACCTGCTCTCAAGCCCAATAAAAACAGTTGAAAAACTCACCGAACTCAGTGGCCACTGATTTGGTCCCTTCAACAGTGAAATCTTAAGACAGCCCTTTCCCTTACTTGCTCTGTATTGTGTATACAAATATATTCTCCAGTGCTATTTATTGGTTGTGTTTTAGAGGTGTACACAGAGTCCTCAATGAGACCAGGTCCTGTTGTTCTAGATGCTATACAGAAGGACGGTGAGGAATGATTTCAAACCATTGATACCAGGTGCTAAGACAGAAAAGGTGAACAAAGAATGAGAGAGGTGAAAGTAACAGGTGAAAATCATTTGCCAGCTGTTACTGGTGGAGAAAAGAGACCAGGTAGCTTGTGTAATAGGGACATTTTACCTCTACACAGACTGTGCCAAAAAACTCAGCATACTGACCAGAGAAGAGTCTGCAGCCTACCTACTATTTAAGAAAATTAGTCTGTGATGCAATTGCAGACTCTCATTTAATGGAAAACATGAGGAGACAGCCTTAAGTTTGCACTATACCTGACTTCTGCCAGCTTTTGCAATGTTCAGAGTTTCTGCCAGTAGCTTCTTTTTCAAAGCAAGATTTCTCTCCTGTTTCTATTTTATCAGATAGAGGATGATCAGGAGGTTAAAAAACACATTATTAGCATTAATGACTATTATTATTTATACCCCTGTACAAGCTGCACAAGCATAAGAGAAGAGACAGTCCATTTCCCCAAAGAGCTCACAAATCTTATTTATGATAAGGAATCACAGACCAAGTATCAACAGCAGGAGGGGAGAATAGGGCAGGAAGAGGGCAACCATATTAAGCACAAACCTCTTGTGTAGCTTGGGCAAGATACTGTCTCTTGGGACCTGCTTCCTCAGCCATAAAATATGGATACAGGGTTTTTCTCTACCACATCTTTCCAAGAAGGCAATAGTGGTCATGCCCTAGCACCTGGAGTCCTGACCTGAAAAAAGTGTTTCCATTTGTCCTACTCAGAAGTTCTAGGTTTTATGACTCTTGAGAGTTATGACACCTGCAGCAGCAGACAATGAATGGGTTTGCAAGAGAGCTCAGTGGGGTTCTGGGTGTGTTTCTCTTTGTCCTCCACTCCTCCCAGCAACACATTCATGTATGGCCCCAAGTCCAAGCCAGTAAAACACAGGTGGAAGCAGACAGAAGTCAAGAGTGACAAAGAAGATGTACAGATGCCATTGTATTACTCAACTGATTGTCGGATCTCTAGCACAGGGACTTTCTCCTCATTTGGAGGGCTTGCCTCATGAGAAGAGCAGGCACCAGCAGGGCCCTTGCCTGCCACCCATAAAATGAGACCTCTCTGTCACCCAAAGTGAGACTGACTCTTCCATGGGAGAAGCACCTTGCCCATGGAATTAGCACCCTGGGAATGCAAGGCGGACAGAGCCAGCAGCATGGCATTGCTGTGAGTGTGGGCACTGGCCAGACTCAGCAGGGCTGGGGCAGGCAGTGCACGACGGGAGAATCCCAAAGCCCTGCAGAGGTCACTGGAAGATATCAAGGAGGTTTCAGCTCATGACCCCTACAAAGAATCCAGAGAAAAAGGAAATGTGGGAGGCCTCCCTAAGCTCAGAACCAATTTGAAGCACAACCTTAGAGACCCCAAGCAAAGCCCAACATAGCAAGGTATTGGGGTTGGTTACTCGGATCCCTTTCCTTTTCTTTTGAAGTTATAGCCTGTTTTTTCATTCTTTCTATTTCCATCGTACAATTTTCTGTCACCAAGTTCCCCACTTATCTGCCACTTGTCTGGGCATCTGTCATCTAAATCTATACCTTCCTTGCCCCTGTCTTCACCAGCCTGACAGCTGAAGCTGCAGATGGCCTCTTTTTCCTCCCTTCCTCTACAAGACTATTTTCAGACAACGCCCCTGCAAAATGTAAAGGAGAAAGCCACAGAATAAGGGGCTGATACACTGCTGCCTTTGCTGAGATACCTGTGACCATAGAGACAAACCAAGCTGCCCAGGCAAGAGAGCAGAAGAAAAACTGACTATAACCTCTGAATATCTTCTAGCATCAGAAGACCTGTAACTGGTAGCAAGGCAAAGATGCCATAATACTCACATTTGTGCTTATACTAGGACATAACAACCCCCACATACTGATGTTGGACTGCAAAGTCTGTGTGTGTTACCTAGGATCTGGAGAACAAGAAAAAACTTGTAAGGTTCCTTTGCGCTCGGTATCTCCATTATAATCTCTATTATGTTGATTACAGCCCTAGTCTGGATCTTCTCTGTGAAAAACAACGCATTTTCATTTGCAAAAGATAGCTGCATAATGCTATCCAGGAGCTATCTATGAAGGGTCAGACTTCCCGATTCAGTCAATCTCTCTCTGGCAACGGAAAAGCATCTGGTAAGGAGCAAAAAGGGTATCTAAATCAGTTCCTGGTGTAACTCAGAGCAGCCTTTTCTCTTTTGTTAATTCAAGCTATGCACAACTGATACTGAAGCAGGGTCCAGCACAATGCAATTTCCAGATCTACTTTTCTGACAGTAGCATGATAAAGAATGTGCTTACTGTTAAGACTAGGAAAAGCAGCATGCTGGGAGCTGGAGAGGATACACAGTTTAAACTAAAGCTGTGCCTGCACTGCTTCGAAGCTGGTCTTGGGACCAAAGACCATGCACCACATTTACATCCTGTCCCTGTGGCTGCCATTCAGAGAGTGAACTGGATGCCTGCATAAACATGCTTGTTGACCCAGCGACTCACCAGGCGTGTTCAGGCAAACAGAGTGCTGGGGACTCTGTAATATGCGGCTGGTCCACACACCTGAGCCTGCATTTATAAGCTTGCAGTCTGCACCAGAGAGAAGCTCGACCTTGCGGTAGCTTCAGTCTATCTAAACAGAGACTAAGAGTGTTGAATAAATTTAGGAGCTAACTCTGAACATCTCCACTATGACCTTCTTATGACTGTGACTGTTGACAGCATTGTGGCAACCATAGAGACCTTCTGCCTTTGGTAGCAAATCTCTTCTGATTAAGTTGAAGGAGGTTTTTTTTGCATTCTAAGGTTGGAAGAAGTACAAGCCAGTTGCTTTCCAAATAGCCCCAATGTATTTTTTCATTCATTTCTCAGCTGAAGCTGAGAACCACACACAGGCAAATACAAAGTCACTGTTCTTCTTTGCACTTGCCCTGAGCTCCGCTGGGGCTGCATAGCAGCAGTCTCACTTTTACAAGATACTTGCAAGACATAACCTCTCCACAATACATTGAAACAAGAGATTCTGCACTGAGAAGCAGAAGTTGTACAGAATAGATGCATGCTTATATACTTGCTGATTCCTTGCTCACTAAGAGCATTCTAGTGGTTTTCCAGGATACCCTTATCAGTGTGTTCTTTTTTTTCTATTTTAACCAACGTTTAAAGTTTGAGCCAAGCGTCCTTAATATCTGAACTTGATGCTTGTGTCAGAGAAACGACTTGAAACCTACTTTCTGGAATTTCTAGAATCTCATGGGATTTCCACATCAGAAGTAATACTTCTTTGAATGTTTTGCCCCAGCAGTACTGCAGTAAAATCATGTTTTACAAGTCAGTGGAAGTTGCACTTACTGCTGGATTGCCCTCCCTCTTTAGGATGCTAACCTCCAAGGTTACCTACAACTGCTAGTGAAATTAGTTCCCAAGTTTTGCTGGCTTTGTTGTCGGTGGGAAAAACTAGCACAAATGCTGTTCTTTTAGCAATAAAATTCTTCTATCAATGGAAGACAATGCTTGGAAAATAAATAGAACCACTGAGAAGCACATCTTAAGGATGTATTTCAGTGCTCTTTGCTGATATGGAGGTAGGTGATCTGAAGGAAATCTGTTGCACCATTATGTGCCTCTATTTCCACATTTGTAAAGTAACAAAGCAACTCATCCTTGATCTACAGGTGGCCAGAACTATATAAAAATTGGTTATTTCTGTCATTCTGATTGGAGTTCTTCATTTCTAGGTGGTAGAACCTCAGGTGCTACCCAGAAAAATGTAAAATGATTTCTCTTAGTGTTTGCTGAGAGGGTGCCTCCCCCTGCAACTAAGCTGCCTGTAGCTGTTGAGCTTGCACCTGGCACTCATTCATTCTCCACAAAGGAAAAAAAATCAGGGGGAGTTGTTGATTGAATAATACTAACATCTCATCTGACTCTGCTGTATGTATCTAATTGGTCTCCGCATCTTCACAGGACTGGTTAGGTGAAGGGTTTGAAATGGTTCTTGGAATAAACAACCCTAATCATTTCCTGGGACTCTGCATCACATTCCTTCTGATGGACACCTGACTAATGATGCCACGATGTAACGTCATGTCACTTCTGCGAGCATAACAGAGCCTTTCACCCATGAACAGGATATTTGCTAGAAGAGGATGAATTTAAGGGGTGGTACCCATTGCATTTTGTGAGCTTGTGACATGTTTGATGTGCTTGTCTTTTGCCTTAATTGTAGCAAACAACAATAGCAAACAGACAAATAGCTGTCTTATCCAGCACAGATAGAGATGCTGTGCTTCAGTCCCTTGAGGAGATCAAAAATTAACTGTGTCATATCTTGGGGAGAGAGGGTGTTTTTATTTTCTCCCAGATTTAAAAAAAAAAAAAAAAAAAAAAAAAGATGGCAACTTTATGGAGATTCATAAACCTCTGTAAGATTGGGTGTTTTGTAAGGAGACCTGTAAAACTGAAGACTAAAAAGGAGGAAGGAATAGGAGAGGAGCATATAAAGTAATTGTCTAATGTACGTCTTTAATGAACTAAAACATATCCTCCCCACAAAGAGCTCATAAGGGAAAAAACAGGATCCCTCATATACACCTTCAATCTAACACTGAATTATCTGTGGCAATTGGACCCGCAGCTTCAACTGAGAGGGTCTTATAATAAGGAGAAGATATTGTAAAACTACTGTATGCAAAACCACCCAATTAATTCAAGAGCATCATTGTTATTTCATTTATATAGCACCATAGGGGTATGCAATGCTTTACAGACGATTAGGGGCTATAAAAGTTTAGAGAAAAGATGAAGCAGAATGCAAGGAGCTGGCAACCAACTGGAGTATAAGCCCTGACTAAAAGCTCTTACCATGGTGTTTATGGTTTGTTTGCTTGTGGTGGTGGGTTTTTTCTTTGTTTTAAGGTTCAAGGAGTGTTTTTTGGCACTAATCCCCTTTTACAGGGAGGGAGAGACCATTTAACATGATTGTTGGGCCATTTCCAAGGATGCAAAGTTAGAAAACATGCTCATTAAAACAGGTCTGAAGAAACAAAATACAAACATGCACAACAAGGAGCAGGGAGATAGATGTGAGTCAAACTCTAAATTATTTCCTGAGAGTTCAACGCAAACTGGCAGAGTAAATAGAGACTGCCTATGCCCACAACTGTCTGGCTGAGGCTCCAATTAGGTGGGTGTTGTGCTCCTAGGTTGAGAAATACATGCATAAGGCATAGCCTGTCCCTTGTATTTGCAGCTCCAGGTTACTCTTGGATACTCAGCTGTTTTTCAGCTGGCACTGGAACAGCAAAGGCCAGAAAGCAGCATTCCACCAGCTACAAAGCATGTGACTCAAGCTTCCAGATAGAGATCCTGTTAATGGGATCTGGATGGGCTTTTGTACTGCAGCACTAAAATATTTTAGGAACAGCTGGACCTTAAATCTACCCAGAAGCTGTACAATGAGAACACAGCATCTTTCTCAAAAACACGTACTTCTCTCATAACAGCGTATGACACGGGTGCTCTGTAAATGGCACTAAGCCAGGATTTTAACAGTTTTACTGTATCGGTTGTGATCTCAAAGTACGTAGGTCTTTAAAGTTTTGGAGTTTTAATAAGACATGGGAAAGGTGTGTTGTTTTTTTTTAAGCAGGAAATGTCTTTGACAAAGCTGTTGATTTTTTTCCTCCCCCTGATGCTTCCCATCTACCACTTTTATCAAAATGGTCATCAAAATATTTTAAACAGAGTAAAAATCAAGAAGTACTAGAAATCTAGTTTTTTTTGTTGTTGTTGTTAAGTAGAAAATTATAAACCAGTAAACATTTTTTGTTAAAAGCCTTGACTGCAAAATGTTGTAATTTTTTCTTAGGGTGGAGATGGGGAAACTGGTCATTTCCTACACTTCAAGCAATTTTTAGTTTTCAAGTTCAAGAATTCAGTGCAGAACCTTTGCTTTTTCATCATCTCTGGAGTAATTCCTGAAATGTTTTTTGCATTACTTTCCCAAGAATATCTCATGCTTTTTATTGCTCTTCTCCCAACACCTACCACCAGTGATGACGAGTCACCTAAAGCTTTGGGACTAGGTATTAACACATTTCACAAGATGGCCTCTGGACTGCAGTTTGCTGAGGTAAAAAAAAAAATAAAAAATCCTACCAGCATCTCTGACCTTCAGGCAATTATCCTCTAAAGCAGTTATATTTATAGAAAATTGTGCATGGATCATCTCTGTCTTTCTATTGAGATGCTAATGCCTGTTTAAATGTATCTTATGCTACAATAGTTTATTCCTTGTTCCTGTACAATATAAAGCACCTTTCTACAAAATTCGCTGCATCTATGCTAAGTTATACTGCGGTAACTATTCCAATATGCTGTAGGACAGATTGAAAGATTTCTGGTTGAAGCTACTGGTAAAGCCATTAATTTTGTGGGGGAAGGAGAAGGAATTGAGAAAATGCTACATTTTTTTGCTTAGAACAGTATTTTGTGTGTTTGTGTGTGCACGTTATTCAAATAATAAAAAAGCAGCAACAACAAACATCCTGCCTAACCTTTTCCCAGCCTTCCCTTAAACAATGCTAAATTCTGTCCTTCAGTAGCCCACACAGTCAAATATACAGCTAAATCAGCTTTTCATTCTCTTGGCCAGGGTCCACAAACAGTGCTGTCGAGCACCACCCTCCACAGAGGCTGAATGCCCAGCTCTCAGGAGCAGCGTCTGTGACTGCCTCCGTACTGACAGCAGCGGTTCCCCATGCATCTTCACTCTTCTGAAGTGACTCATATCACTTTGCAAATTCTTGCTCCAGGAAATTAAGGGACAGTAACTTAACTCTTTCTGGCCTGGGCTACAAATATCTGTTCCCTCTCCACAACTTGGCCCAAAACACCAAACGCAAGATGTTCCCCACTTAGTTGTTTACTTGTAACTCCTTGCTTTTAGGTGATGCATGCAGTCCTTCATCTGACTCATGTGCTTAACCTGGGACTTTCCTTCTGACACAGGCTGTAGCTTTGCTGTTTTCCATAAAGAGCTTCTAGAAACTCCATCCTGAGTTTCCTTGGAAACAGAGTTTGATCAGCATAATGCTCCATGGCACTTGACCATTCATCTCCATGGTGGTTATAAAAATCCCATCAGAAAAAAACCTTCAAGCTTTTTTTTTTTTTACACCACTAAAAAAAATAATCCAGATACCGATCCTTTGATTCAACAGTAAAGCAAAATATAAAACTCTTCATTAAACTAATTGGACCAATACTGTTGAAAACCATGATGGGCCTGTATCTCAGTTCTAGCTCCAAACACAGGAAGATGAGATCTGAGGTAAAACTCTTTGGGCGTGGGGGGCTTGTCTACTTGATAATTACTGTCAACCATTAAAAAGTGGCTTTCAACCTGTTCAGTTCTGTGGCACCTGAAAGTTTCCTACAAGTTTCACAATGAAGTTGTGGATCCTAGTAATGCAAGTCTTAGCTTCCTGAAACAAGCTTTTCTTAATCACTTTTTGCGTGCTTACCTGGATCCACATAATGCAAAGGTTGGAGAACATAGTGCTACTCTTCTCTGGGGGCATTATGGGGAAGCTTATGAATAAATGGGGTTAATTTTCTAACTACAGACCCTACTGTGATTAAGTTTATTCTTCTCCTCAACCTCTTGATTCAGGCATGGAGAAAATGCATTGCAAAGCCATCAGACAAAATAGCGTCTTGGAAATAAGTGATTTTTTTCCTCATCTTTTGTTTGTCATTAACAGCCTTTTCAGTAACTACGATTATGGCAACAGCGGGCCACGTGACAGAAGGTAATGAAAACAAAGAGCAGAGGGGAAAGTTATTGCACTAAAACAAACTCTGTTATATTGCAGATTATATTACAAGTGAAAGGCACATGACTGCATTGCCTGAGACTGTGGTGATGTTATGGAAGCCTCAGTCCTAAGCTGCTCATTAGCATGGAGAGATTTTGATTTAATAACTGTGATCAAAATCCCACTGAATATGCTGGTCATTATGTACCCAAACTGAAGATGCTCACCAAGGTTTATGATCTTTGAGTAAATTTAAGTATTCATTAAAAGGACCAGCCAGTATATCAGTTACATAAGGAAAGCATCCAAATGATACTGTTGTCTGAAAAAGCCCTGACCTTTCAGAAAGCAGTTGATATTGCTGTGCCAATGAAAAAAATAGCAGCTAAAGAAGTTAAGGAGCTAAATGAGAATCTGAGTGTAATACATTAAGTAGTGACCACGCTTCATGTGCGATAAAGTAAATCATTATAAGAGAGACCTCATTCTACTTGGAGGGTTTCTATAAACACAAGGGCAACATCAGAAGGTACATGAACACCATGGCTTCATCTATTTGAATAAATAACAGTGTCAGGAAACGTTCCCAGGCACTTGAACCTCATAACCCGTATTTTTCAATTGTTAGAGCAATTTCATGCATGGTTTGGACCCAGTCCAAGCAGCACTCTCCTAAAACAATTCTTGGGCACAGGGTATGAACTCACAGCGTCCAGGGACTTTTCCCCATTGGTAGTTTGGCTGTTGGTACCTATTCTGAAGGCTGAGAGAGCTTAATACGGAAATGGGTTATTCCTTGCCAGCTGTGATGAGCACCAGAAGGAGGTCATGGCCTACATAAGATCACTAGCTGTCCAGTCAATGCTTTGCAAGTTTCCTAGAGCTGGATTCATAGAAGAATCATGGCAAACAGGGCTGAAAAGGAACTGAAGAGATCATCTTGGGTCCATTTCTTGTGACACGCACTCTTTTCACTATATAGATTTTATACTGTGGCAGCTGACAAGGGTTCTGGTGAAAATGCACCATCAAGCTGGACAAGTGGGATAAAGACATGGGCTAACAGACTGACAAGTACAGTTCTTCAGAATTTATAACAAGATCCAAGGCCTCCATGCTGCTCAAGACCTTTATTCGGTATTTCCAAAGCAAACCCAAACTGACTGAATGTGGGCTTTCAGTAGTGGTAGACAGACAAAAGAAAAAGTCTAGGGCACTGTCAAAGTCAGAGTGATAGTCAAAAGGCATATGATAACTGTGCAATATGGAAGAGCTCCTCTCCTTGGATATTATATCCAACTAGACTGAAGCAAAGTCAAGGGCATTTTTGAGCCAGGTTTTCAGAAGAACTCAGCATCCAGCTAAGTTTCAAAATAAGCAGGTAATTCTTTCGAAGATGCTGATCCATATTCAAATTTTACCCCTACATAGGACCTGCTTGATGCTGACTGGGCACATTTGAGGATAAGTCCTGAGCTGAAGAAGCCAAGCACTTGTAAAAGCTGCAATGTATTTGCCAAGTCTAATATTTTCAAATTGTGAGTAGCAAAGTCATCTATATATCACCACTGGCATATTCTAGTGTTTTAAATGAAAGTTACCCGTAAGAATGACCTGTGATATCAACATGTGAGTGACACCATTATCCTCTTTACAATGACTGATGGTAATTAATTGCCTGTTGTTTGTGAATCTAAGACTTCGTGCAAGTGGAAACTCATTATGGCCTTGCTGCCTAGGAAGCACTGAATGTGGCATAACATAGCAAGACATTTACGCATGAAACTTTATGCTTATATTGGATAAAATGGTATGGACCAACTGTTCTCTTCATACTTCCAAAGCGAGATCTCATCACAGAGAAAATTGCAGAAACAAGGTCCTTTGTGGGAAAGGAATTCGCAGGTGGCTTTGCGCCATTTCACAAGTCCCTGAATTAGAGATAATGAGGAAACAAGCGGTAGAAACAAAAACTTGAGCAAGGTTGAGATAAAGTAAATTGGCTAAAGTGTTAAAAGATGAGCTTTGGGCAGTGGCCAATTGCTGGCTGGTTTGAGGCGCGTGTCTGAGGGTCTCTAACCAATTGTATGACAGATTCAGGCACATGGACAGGGCATGGGGCTACTGGGAAAGTATATGTAGTAGTGAAAAAGGGCAATAAATGTCTCCTCTTCAAGAGCCATCAGGAGTCCCTGTCTTTCATCCCTTCATTTGTCAGCACTCTATCATCATAAATATCACAGACCTATCAGCTGGCATAGTACTGATGACTGGTTTTCTTGCCTGGCATGGCACACAGGGGACAGTTTACCCCAAGTAAGAGGAGTTAGTGTATTCAGTCTATGCCAGGCTTGGCATCCTAACAAATACACAATTAGCAACAGAAAGCTGTAAAAAGTCACTTAGAAATTAGCCATGTTTCTCAGGGCAAAGGTAATTGCTCTAGTTATGTTAAATCTTTCTTTCAGTGCTCCTGCAGATGGGGAACTGATGAAGGCTGTCTCATGCATTGGATCCAAGTCGTAATTCCCAAAAGGTTACAACAAGCTCTGTAAGAGGGATTGTGTGACACTCATTTTCAAGTGGTTGGGATAAAATAAATGGCTGTAAGCCATCTTTGGTATCCCACTATTGAGTACTGAAGGTCCACCTCTGAATGTGGCTAATTAGGCCCATTTCTAACTACAAAGAGAGAAAAACTAAGATTTAGCAATCTATGCAAATTATTAAGAAGAATATGCAATGCTAGTAGATAAACTGTGGGCTAAAATTAATTCCATGGCAGCTCTATTGACAAGTATCATTCATGTCCTTGAAAAAAGTATCCACCAGCAAATGGATGCCAAGTGGAGCACGGGTGATTTCTTGTGCTGCTCCACATGCATAATGCAAGATTTGAATGGAACAAACCCACAATTTTCTAGTAAGGCAAATATTTTATTCAGAATTAAACACCAAATGGCTTTACCACCAACTTTTTGATGATCCAGTGTGCTTCCAGGTCATTTGCCTTTTTATGCCACTTAGACACTGTCCAGTGAGTAGCCAAGGAAAACACTCACTTGGGAGATACTGGAGACACCCGTGGCTGCTCTAAACTAAGTGAATGAGGAAAACCATTATAACAGCCTGTTATTTAAAAGACTTCAGTCTTCCCTATTCTATGTACAATACAGCCTCATCATCATTTCAAAGAACACCTAGCCCAGACAGTCCCAAGTATGCTGCACTATTAATTGCAAGATTTGACTGCAAAGAAACACCTTCAGCTAAGGTTGGTTAAGGTCTTCTGGTTCTTGTCGGGTAGACAGGAAGCCAAAAGAGTTGCTGTACCAATGTAGCATTCACTTCAGACTGATAGCAAAAGACATTTACTTAGAAAATAACCACAATCCTTCCTCACCGTTCCTGCTAATAAAAAATGCTATACATGCTACAAGATCCAGCACGCACTGGTACAAGGTGAACTTACTTTAAACTGGTCAGAGGCTGTATGCTATCATAAGAGGAATGGACCATCTCAGGATCTCTATGACAGCTTTCTTGTTCAATGTAGACACATTTAATTAAACTGGAAACCAAAAGAGAGGCCTGACTTTATAGGCAGGATAACAGCAAAGACTTCAAAGCAAAGGCATTATGTTCTCCATTGTGCAAGATACAAGGGGAGGAAAAAACATTCTTTCACTCTATCAAACATAATAAAAGGCTGAGTTAAGAAGCACAGAAAAAAATGTCTGGTTAATTTAAGGTGAAATCGGAAAAGAAAAAATACAAGGGCCTGCCTGGCTCTCAGGGCATCATCATTCTTGCTGATTTTAGATGGTACACCGGATACTCAACATCTCTGAAAATGAAACCCCAAAATTGAACGGGGCTGTATTTTTTCATCTTACCACATTAGAAGTACCGTATTGAACCCCAAACCTGTCATTTAGATGCCATTTTTGCAAGGTGTTAGAGAATTACACCATAGGTGCATCATGCGTTGCATACATTGACATGGGGATACCTTTTAAGCAGCAAATGCAAACGTATTTAGAGACAAATTTATCCACCACTCTTGTTGCTCTTTTATTATTATTCTCTTCTTTCTTTAATCTGTGCGCCAAAAAGACAGCAACATTAATAAAGAGAACTCTTACCACTTCCTCTTCTGAGGTAAGCCATGGGAGAGTCAGGGCTAAGGCAAGATCACAACAAAACCATGTAGCCTTCTGTTTGGATGTGGGGCAGTCTGGTACAGGTAGATGAACACAGACGTGTGAATGTGGGGTTCTGACAAGATGTTTGAACATGCAGAGGTTCTTTTCATCTGCAACTTTCTCCAAAGACTCAACTCAGTCTAGCTGGTGGGGTCTAAGTATGACAGACAACAGCTATATATCTTCATGTCCACCCTCCTGTCTGTGGGTACAGGTGTCATATCACAATGGAGGTGAATACGAACATGAAAAAAGATTCTGCTCAAAGATGAAGATAGTTTCTTAGGGAATGATTAGTTACTATAACCGCAAAGAGTTGTTGGTACGCCACCTCTCCTATGCTGGATTTCTGAGGAACCCAGACAAATCCCATTTTATATGGAAGGAGTTCTCTCAACTGATGGAAAAGTGGAAAAAAAAGAAAAAAGAACACACACATACCAGTGCTCACTTCTTTCCAATATCCACCTCCAAACCAATACCACAGCCTGTCCTTTCACTTTTTTGTTTTTCCCCTGGATTGTCAAATGGCCTTTCAATTACATTGTGTTTGACTCCTAATAACAATAGCCATGTTTTGAGTAGAATTTAAGAAAAGTGGAAGACTTAAAGAAAAAAAAGAAGGAAAGAGGCAAAGAGATTGTGACGAGATATGATTGATGCTGTGTGCGCTTTATCTTTCACAGCTTATATAATATATATATGAGAAATAGTTAGTTTGATAGTTAAAGAAACTAAATCCCTGTCGAGGATAAAATACGTCAGGGACACAGAACAATTCTTCATCTGGTTTGGCTATCACTCACTTCCCAGCCTAACCGGCTGTCTCCCAAGAGAATTCATAACAGATCAGAGGCAATGATCCCTTCTCTTCTGGCCCCCCACTGCCTCTTACCTCTTTCCCCATCTCCCTCCCTTCCTGTCACTGACATCTTTCGGGGGCCTTCCTGCCTGTGCCCTGCCTGGGGCTATGTAAAAGGAGTGTGTGAAGGCAACAAACCTCTGGAGAGAGCAGGCAGCATAGCTGCGAGGAGCAGACACAAAGGAGAAGAGACTGGTCCACGCAGAGAGCCCGAGGCGCTGCATCATCCTTGTGCCCCACTCAGCCCCGGGGAGCAGCAGGAGGAATGGGGGAGGCAGAAGCAGTCTCTGTGGAGACATGAAGAGAAAAGCCAGGGATTCAAAGCAAAGATGAGGCTGGAACAGTGTGACTGAGATCTCTGAATGAACGTTTTCCACCCAGCACTCCCCCTTCCCCCAAACGCTATTTTCTCTCTCCTTCTCAGTACCTTACCTCTCCCCCACTGCAGGAAGGGAGGCTTCTGTCAGGAGAGCAATGGGCCAGAAGGATCCCAAAGGGTTTGAGATCCTCTGCTTCCAGGACAGCAGCTGTCCCAGAGCCTCTTGTACAAGCAAATATTCAAAATGAAAATAATAAAATTCATTGTTACAGGTAGGCCTGTACATGTTGTACCTGATACATCATTTCTTTAGTATTGTAGAACATTTCCAGATGTGAATTGTCTAAGCAGATATCTCCAGTGAATGTTGTATTTGGTTTTTGTCTTATTTTTTCCCCTTAAATTTTATCCGCAAGGGTGCAGCTACTGCTTGAGAGAAATACAAGGAGAAAGCTGGTACCCCTGCAACCTCTGGAAAAGCACTTGGGGTCCCAAATGGGGAGCAAGAACGTGAAATTTGGGCTTCATGCCAGAAATGTGCCATTGATATGGCCAAGAAAAATGTGCATGAACTTGCATGACTGAAGCTTATGAAATACTAATCCACACATTACACGTGGACAGTTGAGTTAGATGTAATGACAATGTAATTTGGAGGTTTCACCTTCAAGGAGACAACTCCATGTAGATATCACTGTTCACCTTGGACTCCTAAGACATGCAGGTCTGGTTTCCTTAGTGAAGAGACACCTGTATGCTGAATAATTAGCTGCCAGATTTAGGTAGCAGCAAGAGTGGCAAGGGCTAATAATAGATGAGAAGCAACAAATCAGTAGGTGGCAAAAGGCACAGATTAGTTCTAGGAGCCCTAGCTGGGAAAGGGCAAGAAAAGACACAAGAAAAGGTTCTGAGACCTAGAGTGGGAAAACAAACTCAGCTTGGATGTAGAGTGTCAAAGAGATAGGAAGACATTTGTTAACGAATTGCTCAAAGCTACAATGTCAAACACTCAGAAGTTTGTAATTGCCACTCTTTAACTAAGAAAATGCTTGTTTGACCTCAAGTATGCACATGAATTATAAGCCATAGGCAACTGTCAAACCACACACCAGGCAGGGTTGGTAGGGGACAGTGGCAGAAAGGCACAGGTTTCCTGAAGCAGGGGCAGATCCTTCAGTTAAAAACAAAACAAAAAGCTAATCCTAGGGGCCAAGATGAGATGCATTGAGAATGAGACCAATAGCCAGAATGCTAGGCTGCCTACCCCACTGAAACACATCCTCCTTCTTGTCTGCCTCTATTTCCCTCCCTCTCTCCCCACGCTATGGAGACTCGGCTACACCAGTGAGGAAGTGCTGATATTTCACTCCTCTGAAAACTGTTCCCTTCTCCAGGAGAGTGCTGGAGCAGGCAGCAGTTACCACAAGAGATATTTCAATGGGGGGCCTGCAGGTTACAGATGAGTAAGGAAGGGTGCCATGCAGTGGAAGAGAAGACCACCACCTAAGGGATGGAGAAAAAGGGACATCACGCTTCACCTTGCTCCACTGCCTCCACCAAGGGATGAATTCACCCAGAAACAGATCCCTGCCCCACAGAGATCAGGAGTGTCAACGGTGGAAATTTAGTGAGGGTAGAGACAGAAACTCTAGCCTGACCTGCATATCCCGCTGATGTCATATATTAGGAGTTATCTGTATTTTTAGGAAGGTACCAGAACAGTGAAAAGGTCTAGTGGCAGCGCCCATTGCTAGCAAAAAAGCCCCCTTCATCTGTGGACTTTTTTTTGTTTGTTTTCTACATAGCAAAAGATAGCAGTATATGCACTCAAGCAGATAGTTTTAATCTGTTTGAATGCCCTGAGATAAAAAAAAATAATTAACTGGGGAAACGTGGGAAGAAGAGACTGCCCAATTCCCCACAGCAGCTTCTCAAAGGCACAGAGCTGGTGGAAGTGGTCCAGGAAAACACTGTCCTGGGAGTGAGCTGGTTCTCTGCCATCCTTTTCACTACCTGGATCAAGCAGAAGCTTCTGTTTTACCTCACTGCAGCAACCCAGAGCCTCCTTCCAATACCCAGCAATGGCTGGTATTCCTTCCAAAGGCCTGCCAGGGAAGGTTGGATCAAACAACTCCAGTTGGCTGCGTGATGCTCAAGAACGTAGAAAAACCCAACCACTCTTCCCAAAATCTCTAGGCTGCTGTGAGAGTAGCATTAAAGAACTGCAGCCTGGAGTTCAAATTTACACACACACAGCAACAGTGTAGGCAAGGTTTACAAGCCAGGCCAATTTTTTCAGGAATCTCCTTCCACCGGCAGTTCATTTTTACCCCTCTTGGCACAGAGCTATGGGGACCATTTATTGCTAATGGTAACTGAAGGCTCCACGTGCAAGTCAGGCCCTTCATATGAATGGAATTACTTCATAATTGCAAGTCTAAGGACAGGCAGGAAAGGGAAAACAAGAAAATCACAAGACCACAGAATTGCAACTGTCTTTGACAAGAAATAAACTCAAAATGCATTCAAAGCACTACCTGTCTATCAAGGCCTAATAAAACAAGCAGGAAATGGGAGGTCTGCTAACAATTCAGCATTTGTATCCATCAACAGAAAAGCAGGGCCATAGCCTTAGCAAATCATCTCTGCAGCTGGTCACCTGAGTTTCAGGCATCCACAGGTGAAATCTATAATGCAGCCTTAACAGCATCATCTCTAAGGGGAGGGTTTCCATTAGCTCTTTGCAGGAAATGTAGCAAACAGTTTCACTGAAAGGCACCTCTTAAACACATTTACATAAGTAAGCTTTCATTTACAAAAAGCAGCCTCAGTCAGTCCACTGGGGTTTTCCCACCACCTCCTAAACTTAACAGCATATGATCTAAGAGCAACCAAGTAAGCACCTTCTTCCCTAATTGCTCCTCTAAAGTGTCTTTATGTGCAGGGTGGTTGTATGAGGTGGGGTTTCTCCTTCCCAGGTTCAGGGAACTGGAGGCTGGCCTATGGGCCATCTCTCCTAAGGAGGTTTATTACACCAGCTCTCGCTACATTATTTATTACTTGTTTGCTCAGCTCTTTTAATTGCTTTCTTACTAGCATTATACTCCCTGCAGTCTTCTCAGTGAGGTACATGCTTCTTCACCTCCTGTCCTGTAGTGCTGAGCTCTGCCCTCTGGATGCCTGCTGTTTGCTCTCCCTCCTGGAGGCATCATTTTGGGGCAGAAATGAGCAGATCCAGATGCCACAGGAGAAGGGCACACTATATGGCAGTGTGTCTGCCAGCTGACTTGCTCTTTTAGGGTGCTCAATTTTGCAGGTCCCACTGTTTCATCCTCCCCCAGCTGCCTCATGAGAAGCAGCATCTCCTTTCCGCACTGAGCAGGTCCAAAGATAGGCAAGAATTAGTATGTAATAGTCATTATTTAAGACCCCATGTTCTATGAGCCATCAGTATCTAGCACTTGGCTTATCACTAAATGTCAGCTCTTAAAAAATGCAATTATAAGGAAAAGCAATTTTAAGTCATTATCATAGGCTTTCTAAAGTGCATTTGTTTTTTTCCAACCCCCATCCTCCTTCTCTCAAGGTCTATGCAACTGAATTCATTGGGACAGCCTGGCTTAATAGACAGGAAGAAATAACGCCTGTACAATGCTCTGCCTTCTCCCCACGCCTCAAAGTGATGGCTCCCGTGCACATTTTTCTTCAGTGAAATGCGCAGGCAGGGTTGAGGGGGTGCAAATCTTTTGCCAGCGTTCTTTTGGGCTGACCAGGCTCCATTGTGCCTCAGCAGCAGGGCTGTTCCTAAACCATGCTGCTGAAAAGTGCATACCACACTGTAATGCAGTCGCTATATATAGTCTGTAAAGAGCTTTTGGAAACCATGAGGAAAAGAGCTATTTGATGTACAATAAATTATTAATTGTTATTAGTTACTACCTTGACAGGTTTCTGTTGCTCGGCTATCCACCACCCCCCAATTTGGGGAGGAAGAGTGGCCTTTCTCCCCTACCTATTTTTGCTTCTCCCCTTTTCCCTGGCCCACTTTGGGACTGGCTATCTCTGCACCTTATAGATAGATGACTGACCGGATATCTTTTGTCCCCACAGCCTCCCGCAAAGTAATGTCAACAGCAGTACTGTATCCTCTCTGAGGTCTCAACACCAACAGGAACCCCTACTGTCTGGATTTTTGCTTCTGCAACAGGATTTCACACAGGTACCCCCATGTGCTGACCCCAATACCTCATGTCTGACAACAGCACAGCAGTCCAGGACATCCACTGACAGTGCTTCATCTCTTCCTGTGTTTATTATGTGAAAAACACACATTTTTAGTGTTTGTTAGAGCTCACGTGTCTTGTGTTTCAGGTAGCCTGTGCACATGCTGACTTTGTCCTGTACGGGAGAGCTTGGTATAGGGAACAGGGGTATGGCAGAGGTGAGCAGAAGCTAGGAGACATCACAGCACCTGCTAGGACCAAGCAGAGTGCAGCTCAAGGCCGTAGTCTCTGAGTAACAGAACTCTGGCAGCCTCTAGCCTGCTTGTGGTGTTACAGCTCTAACATCTACCTCACGATGAAATTCTCCGAGAAAGTTAAAGTGAGGAAAATATGGACCTTTACTCAGCACTACCTAATAGGCATGTGCCCCACAAAACACAAACCACTTTTCAGGGCAGGGGTGAAGCCACTGAGGTGAAAGCTGATGCCGTGTGGTTGTGGAATGACTGTGACCACAACTCTGAGCTGAGCCACTCCGTGCATGGCCTCACAGGACTGCTCAATGAGTCACAAAGTGAAAACAGTAGGGAGGACTCACCTGTCCTTATCCTCAGATCAACCAGCAAAGCCTCCAAAACCTCTATACAAAACCAGAAGAAACACTTTCTCCACAAGTAGGGGAAAATTATTCACTTCATTTTAAAAGGAAAACCCCAAAAACGTCACACAAGAAGCAAAATACAGGGCAAGTCTCTGTAAGTGATGGGCTTGGAGTCACTAGCTTTCCAGGCAGAGATTTTACAGACAGCGGCATCACACAGGTTACCCTCAGCATGTACAGCAGCTCCATCTAGCACGTGCCCCAGATCAGTGCATCTATTTGCTTGTCTCATCAGATGAAACAGTTACACCATTCAATTTACAGGCAAGCAGGAAGCCTCCTGCCTTCACCGTACTATGAAAAATAAACCCTGTTGCCAGCCATGAGTACAGCTGAACTACTGTGAATATGATTTACCTGCCAGGGCTGATGAAGACAAACTGGCTTTGGCATCATTTCAGAAAACCTGCCTGGGTGAGACGGGGGGGATGCTAGGCAGGGATAAGCACCTATCCCAGTCCATACTCTGACATGCAACTAGGCCCATGGCAACTGCACCCACAAATCTCCTGAAGAATGCAAAGGAGATGTATGTGCACATGACAGTATGAAACGTTTCATCTCAGCTGTTGGATATACAGCACTTAACGCAGGTAGGGCTCAGGAGAGCATTTACAGACAGATAACCTGATTTGGTCATCCCAAGACAAGAACAAATACGCGGAATTACCTTCACCTAGCACTGGAATCATGAGGATTAACTGCAAGTTAAGGGACATTCCTTATTGTACAGAAAGGGATGGGAAGCAAACAGCAAAGGGAGATGTCTAGCATTCTTGGGTCCCTGTTCCAGAAAAATTATATACTTTATATACTATAAAAACTATATACTTATATACTTCATATACTAAAAACCCTATACTTTCTACTTTACTATATACTGAATACTTTCATATTATTCTAGAGAAAAAATACCCTGTCCCTATAGCGTGTGCATGTGTGTGCACTCCCTGCTTCTGCAAAGAGTGCACCAGAGTGTAAAAACAAATTCAGAAGTAGAAATGAAATAGATTTTTTTTTTTTTTAAGTAGCAAACTTAAAACATTGCGAAAGGTTAGAATGATTTAGAACACCCAGCCTGAGCGGCCACGCTTGGCTGTTCTCAGAGTACGTGTGAGGTGACTCTGCACACAGGGCTCTTACAGTGGCCAGAAAAACTGCATTGCTTGCAACCTCTTTCATTTCCCTGCTATCTTTATGAGAGGCTTGTGAGAAAGTTACCTGCTTGCTATATGGCGACACAGCACAGATCACTTCATGCTTCTCTGTCACATTAAAGGCAAGTGCTATATGGGCAGAAGAGCTGCTCTCCTATCTCCTGTAAGGGGGAGATACGTCAGCTGTGCTGCCTACTCTTCTTGCTTAATCTTCTGAAGATAGTTTGTGACCAGATTAATGCCTCAAATTTGTCAGTGCCCTTCTACAGGGCTGTACATATGCAACTACTTATAATGCAACACTACAGTAACCTCCATAGGCTTCACCATTTCAATTATATAATTACTGCCAAACTGTAGGCATGCTCCCGGTTGGACCAACACTGTGGTATTGCTAATAGCAAAATTAATTGGTTACCACCCTTTTGTTATCTTTGTGAAGTAGCTATCAAAAAGGTGACATCATAGTGTCAACACTACTGATTGATTGGCATTGTGAAAAGTAGTGCCTGGGATACAGTTTGCTCTAGGAAGAGATAAACGAAATTGCAGAGGATCATCTTCAACACCATCCTGCATGCTGAGATCAGAGAGATAGGAAGACTGCACTTAGCCACTCTAATTTGAAAGTTGCCACAGAGGAAGTGAGCAAAGATCAGATAGACGCTAGCCATCCAGGAACTAGATTATCCACCTCCTCTAAAAAGAGGCTTTATCCTTCTGCATCGTTTACCAAACTTGGAGAAAACAGGGGTGAGAAACGTAAGTGGTAACAGAAACACGAGGTGTAGTGGTAGTGTTATCATGAGTAGAGCAACAAATTAGTATTGTCATGACAGAAATTGAGATACAACTAATAGTGTCCAAATCTCATTGGTTTGTTAGCCAAAAAAATCCACATAAGGTTGAAAGAAATCAGATATCACCTGCACAAGTGGAGCAAAGCAGCAGTGTCACTGTTGCATGAGATGGGTACAAGTTGCTGCTAAATTATGTCTTCAAAAGAAAATAAAGCCTTTCCTTAAAAAAACAAAAATACAAACAAACAAAAAAACAAAAAGCACAGAATCATTGTGAAGGTCATTTAGATGATATAAACAAATGACAGCACCTTGACTGTGTACAGTAAGGTAGTTCACCGAGGTATCACTGAGCTCAGGCTTGGCAGTTTCAAGAGAGACAAAGATCAGCTAAGGAAAGCAGGACTCACCTTGGCTCTCCCTTCTGGAGGAATGCCTAACATATATTCTTTGGTTTCCACAACAAAGAAAGCACTCAAGAATATTTTGATATTGTTATTTAAGTTGACAGTTATGAATGACCATCAAAAGCAGTCTACTCAGGCACATCTGGAAAACTCCAGCTGAAGCTATCACAGTCAGTGATTTTAGTGGTATGATGTTCAGTTACTTCTACTGCAGTTGAGAAAACGAGGAAGGGAACATCAAACAACTCAAATATAACTGAGAATATTTGCTTTTGGAGAAATTCCACCTTTGCAGACTCTTCACTGAAGATGAGGTGATAGTGAGCTGCAAGGGGGGAAACAAGAGGTGCATGAAAAGGATTTCCAGGAACAGTATTTAATAGTTTACTATGGTATTTTTACAATCAGCACCATTTGCTAAAATTGTTGAAAAAAATCTTCCACAACACCCTTTTGGTCCTTAATTCCAATTGTTATCAAGAATATTGAAGACTGTTTCATGCCAATGCTGCTCACCTATCTACACAAGAATGACAGTGGAAACATTTTACTGTCCCCTTTTTCGCACTGTGTGGATGCAAATACTTTGTGATTTGGAGGTCAGATGATTACCAAAACATGCAATCACTTAACCAAAGCCTACTCTTGCCTGTCAATCTAGGCATCCTCTATAGAGGTGGAGTAATCTGAAGTGTAAGAAGAGAGTAAAGGAGAAGGACAACTCATCTACTATGACAGCAGATTACCCCCCACACACACCAACAGGTCCAAGATTTGGCCACACCTCTCATTTGTAAGGTAAGTCCTGGGGGGAAAAGGGAAGCTGAAATTCATAAATAGCATGAACAGATTCTAATACTTCATAATACTCAATCCTCCCTTATAACCTCTGAAAAAGTGATAAGCAATATCTTCTGTACACTGTAGGTAACACAGAGAACCTACACAGGTGGTGAGTCAGAATGTTCAAGGCAGAACAGTGAATTCCCATTCACATTTCAATTTTTAATTATGTCTAAGTTTCTCAATAAACATCTTTTTCTTCCTGAAATTCAGCATGACTAGATCACTTGTCAGAGGAAAGTGCTTCTGTAGGAAAATTATATGTCATTTAGAAAACATTTGTATAAGTCTCGTAAAAGTAACAAAAGTATTTTTCTAGTTTCTGTAAAATCTTCAAATGTTTCTCTCAGAATAGAAAGAACCAAGCCACCTATGTCTGTAAACTCCACATTTGTTTCATGTTTTCTCTCAAGGAAGATCTATGCAAGATTAATTCCTGGAAGGACAGCAAAGCCCTTTCTACATTTAGAAAATTGATGTAATTACATTGATGGCAACTTCAATGTAGACCGTGCTTCACTTAACTTTGGAAATCATGGAAGCTCTCCAACAGGTTTACGGACTCGCTGGAAGTCATGTGGAGTACATAACCTCAGAAATCTTGAGTCCTTATGCTAATTAGTAAAACAGGAACATTAACTCGTTTTTTCTTGTGCTTGTCAGGCAGTATTCCAGGACTACAGATGGAAATGAAGAATTTGCTACTCCAATCTTGGGCAAACAGCTTACCTGTTGTTACATCTTCCCTTCAGTCCTGTGTTCTGAGTCCAGAGGGAAGGCAAAAAGGAAGGTTGAATTGAGAGAATTGATGGTGGCTTCTCAAAGTATCCCATCAATGTCAGATTCAAACCTCCTGATGTCATTAGAAGTGGAGCAGTTTGTCGTCATTTTTCTCCTGTTTTTATTACCCTTGCAATCCTGCAAAATAAAGTGAAATTACAAGTCAGGAGGGCTCTTCCCTCCTTTTTTTTTTGTTGCTTGTCATCCTACTTGACTCTTCTGCTTCACTGCTGAGGAACTGTCACCTTGTATAGCATCCACAGGTTCTCTGGCAATCCAAGCCAAAAAAAAGTGAAAAAAATTATCCAAGAAGCAGATGAAAAGTGGTAAGCCAATAGGAAAAAAAAAGGGAAGCAACAAGGTTGGGATAGTTGCAGTTGTTTGTGTGCTCTGGAAATATCAGTAATGATGAAGAGGCAAAAAATTGCTTTGAAGACCTCTATGATCCTTTCCCTATTCTCTGTCACCCTGGAAATGACCTGTGTGCACTGGAGTTCCTTTCTCTCCCCCCCCCCGCCCCATTCTTCTCTTTCTTCTTCCCAGGACTTAAAAGATGTGGTAACCTTTGTACTTTTTATTGTGCAGCCAGGAAATAAAATTCCACTCAGTTAAGCCACATTGTAAACAGAAATGGAGCCGTCAGCTCAGGTAGATTTAGAGTACAGAAACTCAGAAATTCCAAGCCAGACAACCTCTAAACACTGCCATGATTTGAAGAACTGCTTTACTGTCCTTTACCTGCCCTGGCAGGTACTACAAAGTAGTAACCTGCAGCTATTATAACTAATAAGAAAACAAGAACCCAGATTCCATTTCTTCCACTATCATGTTTAGAAGGAATACTTGATTCCTCAGCTCAGAGGAATGGTCAAAGGTCTACTTCTGACTACAGTTTCACTGGAACATCTTGAGTCCGGAGCAGAGACAAGAGGTCAATCACATCAGATTCTCACCACCACACATTAAGGCAGTTTTTGTTTTGAACAGAAAATTGGAAACCACAGAGGAAGGATCTCTGATGATTTTGGGAAGGTTGATTTGCACAGGGACTTCTGGGCTAATCAAGAAATTGCTCTTAAATTTGTGGCTCTAGCACAACTAAAAGCATTTTAAAATTATAGACATGCCAGTTATAGGGAGGACCACAATTAAGTTGAAGTTCTAAGCATATGTGGTAAGGAATCAGGGTGAATATTAGGAAAAAAAAGGACTAGGGTTCACTGGAGAAGAGCTTTCAGTTCATTGTTTGGCAAACAGAGGAGCAGATCTTGTATTTCTACCAAAAAGTATGACCCATTTCAGGTGATCAGTTGATTTACCACAAGATCCAGAAAGGTAAGTCCCCTGCCACCTGAGGTCTGCTATCCCATGACCCTTCAATGTGAGAATATTTCAACACCCTCAAAATGCTTTGACCTGGTTCTGAGAACCTGGAACTCCTCTCACTGGACCTTCTTCAAGGAGACATGTACTGGATCTCCTGTATAGAGACAGGGCTTCCCCTTGCATACTGTACCTCTACTCTAGAGATAGTTATGCTGCCTGGCTTGAGTGATATCCACCATTTGAATATTCCCAGCTTAAAGGAGGTTTCTGTTTTGCAGATTCAGTGCTGGTACAGTGAGAGAAGTACTATTCCTGGGCAGTTTCAGCCAGGCCATAAATCTTTTGTCGCAGATCAAGTCAAACTGGTATTAAATCTCAAAGTCTGTAAGACACAATGCCAGATTAAGCCCTTGGAAAAGGAAGTACAATTCCAGTGACTGCCAACACCTGTTTGCATGAGATTTTATCTCTTTCTTACTCACTATCCCCAATACCAATGCCCTGTCTGCTTTAATTGTCTCTGAATTAAGTGTTGCTCTAAAAAAGAGGGCATCAGACTAGAGATGGCCAGGAAATGCTATCCACAAATTATTTTCTTGTATTGCCAAAAATTTTTCACTCCACACTGTGTATAATACAGCTGGAGTCAGGACAGGCTCAGGACAAAGCCATTTTGTCTGCATAACTATTCTTCCTTTAGTGCTTTCTGCCAACACCTCTGTGGTCATATTCTGTCTGCCTAGCTTGTCTTAGATCATCCATGGGGTATTATGAGAGCAGCCCCCCATCAACACACCAGAAAGAATTCATCACTCCCAGCCTCTTCAGCACCCCTGGAAGTGTGGATGGTTCCTGTTCTCCATTTCCCTCTATGGATCCAATTTTGTGAGCATGTGTGCCACAAAGCAACAAGTGATCCACATCACCACACTCAAGCCACATCTCCAATTGTTGTACTCATGTACGCTGTCTACTAAAACTTCTTTGGACCACAAAGGGCATCTAGATGTGGTCAGTGGAGTGCTGGTAGAGTGAAGCCAAGCAGATGCTCTCAGCAAGCATTACGGCTTTTACATATGCTGTGGAGCTCCGCACTTCTAGAGCTGCAAGAGCCAGACAGGCCAGACACCTTAGTATAAATCCCCCACTAGGCATACGTGAGCCTGCTTAGCTTCTGAGTCAGTCAGCAATGAGTCATTGCCCACTGGGGGAGAAAAAACAAGATCTGTCAAAGTTATTTTTCAAAAACAAGAAAGAATGATTCAAGCATAACAAATAGGTAGGCATTTGGCTAGACGGGGGAGGTCCTTGTTCTTGCATTTCCCATCTCCCACATCCCAGGTGAGCACTCCAGCAGGCCTACACAACCAACTTTTCTCCTCACTCGATGATTATGGGGACAGCTAATACAAAGTAGAATAGATCCCTCAGGCAACACTAAGAAAGAGCTTCACGTAGCAAAAAAAAAACTGAGAAAAGCCATAGTTGTTGGGAACAGAGGAAGACAGGGGCTTTCATGTATCTTCCAGCTTACTTGGTAAAACCCTTGGCCACCATGCTATTTGGTACTCAGGTCCTGCTGGCCTCTTTCATCACATATTCCCAGCTGAGACCAAAAACTCTTTCCAACCACAAGTAATACTAAAACCAATCAGTTCACTCCTGTATATATAAGAAAAATCTGACAAGACTGTCAGAAATTTCCCCATTGAGCTTCTGTGAAAGATGCTTCAAGAAATAGCATTAGTACAAATATAAATACCAGGCATCCAGGCTACAGGTCAGCAAGAGTTAGATATAAAAGAGTCTGACCTTGTTTCCCAGTCTCCATATGCCATACTCATTTGCTGTGGAAGCATTCAAACAAGCCAACAGTTCCTTTTCATTTAATCTTTTTTGCCAAATCATAAATCTTTCAGACAGCTCAACTGGAATTATTCATACACAAATGATCAGCTACTGGAATGTTTTTTTTTTTTCCCCCCAGTTGTTCCTCTCCTTCAGATTCATTGGGTAATAGGCACCCCCTCATAGTGCCCATAAGATCCAGCCTGTCCTTTTTGATGGTATAGGAAGGCAAAATCTACTTTTTAGCTTCAGATGAGGGCATAAAGGTTTTGGTATGCACAAAGGAAAAAATAACTTTTCTATGGAATCATGTAGAAGTAATATTTTTTACCCCCTTTTAAAGCAAGTTACTTTGGAAATCAATTATGGTATGGACATCTGAGTGTCAAAAATTGCTGGGCTGATGGGAGGGTCAACATTATCAAAAAAACTCTGGGACTTGGTAATCAACAGAAGCATGAGAGGCAAGACATCTAGAGCATGGTCCAGGTAGCAGGGCAAGAATTTAATATTTTCATCTGTTGATATATATGGATCGAATTTTTAATAAAAAACTTTGTAATACCTTCACTACTAAAAGAAAACAAGACATATGCAGCTGAGAAGCCACAACTTTTAGAAAGCTTAAGAGGAAACAAGCTTTCTTGATCTTGAAAATCATTTGACCAGGAAAGTTTCTTCCTGCTCAGTGTCTTTCATAGCAACTCTCAGAACATCAAAGACAGACTACCAGTTATCATTTTACTAAGGTCATTATTAAAGTTTGATTATTAAACCAGAGGACAGATTAAGGCCAGTTGAGTTTACAGCTAACAGGGTTTGTAACAAACACAACTACTGTAATCATAGGCAGCCCTGACACCCAACCATGTATGGGTGAAACAGACCTGTGTTCCTGAAGTCATGAGGAAACATAGCAGGAAAACATTCATTTCAAAAACCACAACCCTTTTCTTAGCTCTAGCTAGTCCCTATGGATATTTATCCAACTTCGTTTGTGAAGAAACCTTCAAAAGCTGAAATTCTATGCCCTTCGTAGGCAATCTATTCTAGTACTTAGTTATTCCTATGGCTAGAAAGTTTTTCCTAATGTTTAGTCTACATCTTCTTGCTGCAATTTAAGCCCATTACTTCCCATTGTATCCTCAGTGGACATGGGTAGCGTTCTATTATCTCCTCAGATGCAGAAGGTCTAACAGCAAATTCAGCTTCCCTCACTGCCAGGCCTGGGCCTTAATTACAAGATGATTTCAACTCTCACAGCTCGTGTTTGTATATACACTATGCATATTTATGGCACATACCAAAGATGACTGCTTTCAATGGATTGCTGTGAGGATTTTGTTGTGGTAGAGAAAACAAATTGCCATTGCTGGCATTAAAGCACAAGAAGCATTTTTCACGCACCCTCATAAATACGTATTCCATACACATATATTTACTTTTCCCCTTAAAAGCTATATTGTGTACATTGCCTGACAGATCTGAGGGCAACCTAGTGCTACCACAAGTGTGCTCAGTCCATATCTGCATGCAAGCACCTAAGCATGCACACACACAAAGGCATATGAATGCTTACAGATCTGTGGCGCAGACTCACAGATGGTATAAATCAGTGTCGTCCCTACTCAGCCTAACTCCCGTTCAAGTCGGCCATAAGGTATGAACAGACACGTACGCAGCTCCCCATGTCTACACAGCCATATGGGCAGCATACCCATGCGGATGTGCATTGCACACCTTCCTGGCCTGATGGATGCTGCAGTACAGCTGCCAGCCTGGCCACCCAAAGCACAAGCTTCGATACCATCGAGTTCCCATCAACAGAAAACTCTGGCTCAGGCACGAGAGGAAAGACTGAGCAGCACCATATAGTGCAGCAGAACCCCGTTGAACCAATTAGGGTTAACACATTTCTGGTTAATGAGAGGTGCCGGTCATGATTGTAAATTAATATTTTCCAGTGGCTACCCATGCACTCAAGTGTCAGTATTGATCAAACTTACCTCTGCCCAGTTAATGCTGATGGATTCAACAGCAACATACGCCTGCTCATCTGTTACCCAATTAAGATAAGCCCTCGACTCATCCTAATAGCTGTATTTATTGTCATCAGGAATATTGATATATCTCTGTGCTAACTGCAAGCCAACATACACGCAAGCACACGCAAAGGATGTGATGTTACTCTGGGAATTGTCCTGGGCTCAAAACACATTGAGAAAGCACTTTGTCAGCCTTCATGCTATTTTGTCCAGAGAGGCAATATTTTCTATGGGGAAAGCAAAAGTAAAGGATACTCCTTTCTCTAGTCTTCCTAGGCTAGATTTTTTTTTTCCCCTGCAGAGAATAAGTGCAGAAAGCTCCACAAATAAACTGCTTGGCTCTTAGACTAAAGCAAATGAAAGCCTCCTGTTGCATAGGGAGTCCAGCATGCGAGAAATGCTGGGCATGTAAGGAAAATGCCTATGGGAAGAACCAAATAAGGATTAATGAGCATCTCTTTATATGGTTTTCCACATTGCTAGCCTGACTCTGAATCAGAAGCTGCTGGGTAGCTAATGGGCCTTGGGTAAGGGACATGACAGCAGCTGTCTGTATAAAGCAAACAAAAAAAGATTGTAGCAAAATTTAACATTTTCCTTGCAGTCCTGAAGGAAAGTCAGAGGAGTCCTGAAATGCCCACACGTGATTTAGTGAGCAGCTGCCCCTTCCTGGAAAGACACAGACCCCTGCCCGTACCAAATGGGGTATTAAGTACAGGCAGAGATCAGGACTCCATTTCCTCAGGAAAAGGTCGTTCTCAACTAAAACAGAAGTGAGAGCTCAGAGGAGGCCAGTTCATCTCCACAGCCAGAATGTAGCACTGCCAATCCCAGGCAGAGCACCCATCCTGTGCAGCGGAGACTGCATGCTGTGGTATATAAAGCTGAACTGGAAAAGAGCTGTGGATGCAATGCTTAACACTTAACAAGTTAGAAAGCAGTTAACACAGGCCTCTGCGCGTCTTCATTAAGAATCCCTTTTCCCTGCCATCTGAGCACAAACGAGACAGCACCATCTGACTTGTACAGAGGCTGCATTTGGTCCCAGGGAGTTAGCTGGGACCTCAAGTCATCAGTGAAAACCTGTTTGGTGTTTTTCACAGATTGTAGCCTCAATCATTCTTCCAATTTGACAGATGCCCCCAAGCCATCTTGTAGGCCTGAAAGCATCCTATTAGGCCACAGTTAATGGCAGCTCACACTGAGTGACCAAAGTTTGAACAGGATTTTGCAAATAGACCCTTTTAGCCCACCAGAGGTAGAACTCACAAGCCTGCTGCCACACAGCAATTGCAGAGCTGTTGCTGCTGCTGCTTCTGTCCAATCTGTCCTTTAGATAAGTGAAGGACACCTATCTCCAGGGCTCTCCACTTAGTACTTCTCACCATTCACTAAATTAAGAAGTGAGCAATTGACAGCACACCTTATTAAATGACTCCCCCCTTCCTCCCCCTACCACCATGGCCATGTTTTAACAGCCACAGACACTTTGCTGGTGTCTTTTTAATTTGATTTAACTAAAAAAATAACACACAAAGCCATTTGGCCTTGTGCCACTCAACGTACTGCTATAGAGTAGGCATGAGTTATGGGGCAATATTTCACACCCTGTTGTGTCTTATTACTTAACTAATAACAATATTTACCCAGGGTTTTCCCCGAGCAACTCAGACAGGTTTAAAAGAAATCTTGATTAAAGAATGACAGCCAAAGTATTGGATGTTAAGTATAAATAAGAGTAATGTGAAGAGTGTGGAAGAGTTTACTGTTGCATCCTGGTAGTTTGCAGTAAATCAGAGTAATATGAAAGTTTCTTCTTCAGCAGGCCTCCCCAGTTGCCAGCTCTCCTGGCAGAGCATGTAGAGTAGAGAGCTTCCAATCTTCTCGCTTGCACTGACAAGTGCAACTGTTGTAGGCTGCAGCTGCAACATGCAGCAGTAGCCTTTGCCTGGCTGCCAGAGACCGAACCTTCTGCCCTAAGCCCTTAACCACTAGAGCTAAAAGAATAATTAGCCACCCCTCACCTTTTCTGAGGCTAATCACTGAGAATTATCTTGTAGCAAACTAGTTAGTGCATCACAACCTTCATTTTCCACCAACTCCCTGCCACTCATCGGTTTGTAGTTAAAAATGTGTTTGTGTGATACAAAGCAACATCTCTCAAAGTATTATCTCTGGAACTCACTGCTGAGGCAGACAAAGCCAAGAACTATGCAAGTTACAAGAGGGAGTGAATGTCACGAGTAAAAGCACCTCTGTTCAGGTTAGAGAAGATATGACATTCTCTTTCACCAGTTAAGCAGCATCTGCCTCTTCAGTAGATTATTCCATGTTCCTGCACTTTGCAATTTCTGCTGAAATAGTCTGTGTTGCCCTCTGTTCAAGGCAGGATACAGAGCTATCAAAGTCCTTGTCTCACTTCCTTTGGTAATTCTCCAGCTGACTCAGGGACTTAAGTTACACATCCATTCAGCTAAGAAAAGCACTGCAGATTCCTTCCAACTCAACCGTACTCAGAAAACTATTCTAATCCTGTAAGTAAAAGCTCTTGTCAAAAGCACCTAAATACATTCAAATTTATGTTTAAGTTGCTATTTTTCTGACTGCCTCAGATTACTTGCCCACTGGAAGTAGGGGAAAAACCACCACCTTTCTCTGCAGCTTCTTGTTTTCCCATGGAGTCCTCCCTTCCACAAGCTTATCAGCCTCTGATATGACCCTCCTGCAAGAGTGGCTAAAATCACAGCCCTAGTAGGGATGTACGCAAGCCAGGGCTGAGCACTCTAAATGATGTAATCTCTGTAGAACTGCTTTAGTTGATGGATGGGCAAAATCCTGCAGTTGTTACTCAGGCAAAACATCATTCCAGGATGCTGAAAATTTTGAACAAATAAAGTGTTTAGAATTTGGTCCAATGGTAGTAATTTTGGGGCAGGCACCTTAAGAAGTGTGAACCTCCACGGATGAGGTGCTGTGACACAAGATGCTCTCATGATCCCATCCCACATCATCTCTGCAGCAGTCTGTCACTGGCTACACTCCTTAGCCAGCAACTGCAACTGGCAGTGGCTGAGAAGTGAAACAACATTTACCCCTTCCTTCAAGGCTCTGCAGAACTTGTCTCTTCATCCTTCAGTATGTCAACGTTCTCCCACCTTGCTCCCCGCATTGTAAAGTGTAGTTTTGAAATACTTGTTCCTTTCCAATAAAGGTTCTCCTGCAGCTTTACAGGTCCTATGGGTAAATATCTGGGTGCTATTTACCATTGCAACATCTGTCTGATTTTTGTACTTGAGCTAGATCTACTAGGGAAGGTGACAGCAGTACAAGGGCAAGGAGACACTGAGATCCTCTCTTCCCTCCTCACCAGCAGGGAAAGGAGCCCTATGAGCCAAGCAAAGTGTTGTGTGGAGGTGGTACTGATGAGTAACTATGGCAGCAGGGAACAAGACTCCAAATCTTATTGAGGATACCAGTCCCAGCCAAGGGAACTTTTTTTTTTAATACTGACATCAACTGCATTTGCAGCAAGTTTTACCCCATCTTACCGCTTACTCCCCCTCCAGCCCCACTCACCTTCCCATACGTACACCCAGCTGTACTCAGTCCAAATTTCCTTTCCCCAGCTCTGTGCTCCTTCAGGTCCTACCCAGCCTCTCCCCAGCCCTGTTTTCCCTACAGAAGCACCTGTAAGCCTCACTAGCCTATACTTCCTACAGCTCTGCCAGTTCTGGTTGGAAATGGAGACCCCAGTGATTCAAAGCAGGCTTGTTATTAGCTCTGCCAGCTGTTTCATCACCCTGCCTCCAAGCATGCCAACCAGAAAGGCCTTTGTTCTCCAGGACACCCTTCCCAGCTGATTCTGACTAGGTGGCTTATCACCCAGAAGCAGCAGCTTTCACCCTGGCAGCATATTTCTACACCCCAATCCTTCTGTGCTAGGAAAAAAGAGCCTTCACCCTCCTCTTCTGGACCCCTACTATTTGTCTTTCATTTCTTTCCTAAAGGGTGGAGTGAATTGTACCATCTCTTTTGGCTCAACTGCTTCTGCCAGGCATTTTGTATCACCCTACAGCAGACAGAGCTTGGAAGAAAAGAAGAAATGGCCTTGGGATAAGAGATCACATCCTTGTGAGTTAACTTACAGCCAGGGGGCTAAAAAAACCTTCCAAAAAAAGGATATGTGGCAGGCAGTACAGCTCCCTATTAGGAAAAATAGGGATTCTGCTTTAAATGCAAAAATGCAGGATGATAGAAGCTCCCTGTCCTTCAACATCACTGTACATACCCTTAATACCTTGGGTCTATCATGCGTAAGTAGTTTGTTTAAATGGGTTCAAGACTTATCCATCAGAGATAAAACACCCAGACTTCAGCCCACAAACAACACCAACTGCTAGTATTTGGAGTTAATAGGATAAATATCACAGAACATGTGAGGCAGGAAAAAAACAATGCCCCAAACTACAACTCCCATCAGCCCTTGTAGCACCTCAAGCCACCAGTATGAAAATTGAGATTATTGCAACCTTTTAATCCAACACAAAACAGATATCTAAACCAGAGGAAGGTCATTTCCATTTTGTCTTAGCCTGAGAAATTAGCACTTGAGGAGGGCTAGCAAGGACTATATATCACATTCATCTCATTTTCCACTGGCACAACCTTAATTTTGAAAGCACTTGCCTTCCATTCACCAATGATCTTATACTTCTCCTGTTGACAGTCACCTGTCCAGACTTCTCACTTTCTCTCTGCTGCTGTATTTCTTCTTCCAAATTCACTCTTCCAGTGTAGGTCAACATCAACATCATGATACGACTGGGAGAAGAAAGCTAAACACTCAGAAAGGGAAGAACCTTTAGATGATAGACCTAGAGAGGAAAAACAGATCCTTAATACCAGGGGGATCGAGTGGCAGAACGCATCTCTCCTCTGGATGTACAGCACATGAGCTGCTTCTAGAAACACCTGCGGAGGCAGTGGAGACCCCTGAAGGCTACAGGACTGAGGATGGAGAGGACTGATGGATAAGTGTTTCAAATTCAGTGACAAGCTCTATGTAGAGAAACATGACTCTGTTAATAACACTCTTCTACGGCCTCCTACTTTTCCCCACCCATTCACTTAGCCTCCTATTTCTTCATAGGAAATACATTTCAGCATCATGTCACCCCTCAACCACTTCCATAAATTCCAAATCCTTCCATCCCAGCACCCTAACTCACCTCTGACTCCACTTGTCCAGCTTTACACACCTTGGCAGGAACACTGGTGTACCTGTGCTTGCTTCCATGCAACAAGCCCCATTTTCTTACCGTCTGTCCTTCCTAACCTTCTGCAGTCAGAGATGCTGCAGACTATTTCATAAAAACTACCTCCCTTGTGCCTGAGGCACAATACCTGCTAGATATGGTATCTTTGTGCTGTGTTACTGCTCTATCCCCAGTACAAAAGTCTTTAAAGCCGAGGCCATAACTGTAGTGCCATTTCTGTTTTAAGATATGTTATTGGGAGTCCTGCAAGTACAGGCCTCCAGTTCCAGTAAAGACAATGTCCATCCTTGCACACAAATTAAATAGACTTCTAGTGAGAAAAATACTTACTTCAGATTCAGGAAGTGGTGTTGTGCTAGAAATGTCACTCTAGGGAAGAGCACATTTCTGTGTGCAGTCTCACTGTAATAGAAGACTCACCTCTGAGAACAAAACAGTCAACAAGTTCTGCAAGAAAATGGAAAACATCCCATTTTTATAGCTTTGCATACTATTCCTGAGAAGCCACATACACTGTATAAGACAAACTCATATGTCAAGACCAGAAAGAAAGATTATGATTTTGCCTGATTTCCTAGCACACATCATTGAACTTCAATTAAAATTTTCTGTATTAAGCAAAGCACCCATGTTTAGGCTGGAATCTCTCTTCAAGACAGCAGCCCAGTCTGGAACTGAACATCTGATATATGGGAAAGCTACTATGTCTCTAGTTATTTCATTCTGAAGGAAAATCGTCTTCATTAAAAATGCTTTACCTTTTTCCTCATCACCTTTCTTTCGTGTAGATTGTACAGCTTGCAACTACAGGGTCTTGTCATTGCTTTCTCTGCTAGAACTGCTGAAATCTTAAGTAGGTAAGCAAGGCCTATGGTTATGATACTTAATCTTCTCTAAACAGATTGAGTTTCCTAAGTCTTTCATTCTGCGGCAGATTTCCAAATTTTGCATCATTCCAGTGGGCTCTTATCTGAACCCTTTCCAATTTGTCAACAGGCCTTTGATACATTTTGTAACAGTTACCATTGCAAGATAAACCATCATTTTAAAACTTTCTAGGCTTTTATGTGCTTCATTTGTCACCCCTAGCATTACATATAGCTGCATACCATATGTGTTAAAAAAAAAAATCACACACAGGAGACTCAAAGGTCAGAAATTAAACTAGAAAATATACACAGCAGAAACCAATCAAAGCCTCTTTCTCTTTTCTTCCAGCTCTGCATGACAGATGCTACAGGGGTTTAAAGCACCTTCCCCAGTGACTTACCCAGTTCAAAAAGAATGGTCTGACTGATTCTACTATCATTTCTTTGGAAAACCATACCCTGCAAGGTCTGATGGAAAATCTTCTTACCCCCTAGATTTTCCACATGGTTAATTTCATCTCATTTCTTTTACACCCTTAAACTGTTATGTGAATCTTCTACATCCCTACACAATACAAATTTCATCTTATTCCTACTTCCCTAAGCCAATCTAACAACACTTTGTTACTCCTCCATCCCCATGGTATGCCCACTTGTCTCACGTCCAACCCTTTAAATGCCTGTAAAGAATCCTAAAATCTTAGGTGAACTGGTCAGCTTACACTTCCTTAGTTTTGGTTTCCATACATCACTGCCAATGAAAACTTGCAGTTAATTATTTGCATTTCTTATCTCTAGGACTAATTTTGAATTGAGCTATCCCTGATTTGTCTCAACTGAGGTATTATTACTGCCATGGATGGCCCCCCATCTTGCCCATCCAGGACTTGCTACCTCTTCTTATAAAGCTCACAATTTCATATGATAACCATTTCCATTAAACATTTGATTGCTATGCACATGCAGGTATGGTTAAATTCCACCCAATCCAGAAACACTCACCTCCAGAGTAAATGTAGCAAGCAGAAGTGTACACAACCAAAGCTCTCAGTGAGGAGTGGTGAGTGTTAGCTAAGCATGTGATAAGACAAATGACTTCTTCAGCAGCAGGAAAAAAGTTTGTTCCTCAGCATAGTTTTGGACATGTTTAGGATTTGTTTTTAATCTAGGACACAGCCAAGTCTTAGACTCCCATCTGTACTTCAGGTAGCAAGCTTGTATAAAGATCAAGACCAATCCTGCTAATACTGTAGATGGGACATTAGACTTGCCCAAATTTTGGGCACATCCAAGACCCTTGCCTAACCTGCAGATAACTAAGATTGCCAAATCCTTTCTCTGTTACAAGAATAAACATGGCTATTAATGTGTCTCTTATTTTGGTGCTGTCCACATTGCAGACAATCTCATCTCCTTTCAGGCAACAGGAAAACCAGAAAGCATGTACCAGCTTTGCACCCATTTGTCTGAAACCTTAACCCACCAAAGCTGGGTTTTAACTCACTCTGAGGGTTAAAATGGTCTGTTTCCAAGATCCCATTCAAACCAGTTACTTGGTTTGAGCTGCCACTAATTGTGGCTTAATTACAGAATCACAGGATATGAGATTGGAAGAGATCTCCTGAGATCAGTAGAGTAAAATATTTTCAAGACCACAGGTTTTCTTGTGTGCATCAGTCCTGACTGACACCCTGCTAAGCAAAGGAATATCCATTCTTGTATCTGGTTTAAAAGCCACCCCACCATACAGATGTTCTTTAGGAAACCTCAGCACATATTTTTATGTCCTGCTTCTCGAAAGCAATGATCATCGTGTTCTCCTAAAGGCCTAAAATGCCCTATATAAAAACATTTTAATAGCAGTTATCCTGCAAATGCAGCTGACATTTTGAGCGAAATTAAAAAAAAAGG
Organism: Anser brachyrhynchus; assembly: GCF_964034855.1. Lineage (NCBI taxonomy): Eukaryota > Metazoa > Chordata > Aves > Anseriformes > Anatidae > Anser > Anser brachyrhynchus. The sequence continues at coordinate 99,157,613 of NC_137694.1, forward strand.
CATTTTGGATTTGACCAAAATGATACCAAAGGAGAAAGTACAGATGCCTTGTTTTGGCAACACTATTTCAAAATTTCTGTTCGGGCTAAACTCCAACTGCTTCCACTAACTTTTTCGCCCAGCAACAACACTAAATAATCCATTAGTGTGCCAGGTCTGTTTGGAGCCCAAAGTGAATTACTTGCTTCTTGGCTCAAACTTGTATCCGAATATCCTCAGTTCAAGATAACTGACAACTTAGCACATAGCAGAGAGTCCCCTTTGAGGCATACAAACATTTTGTCTCAGTGACAGATCTTTTCCCAGATTTATAGAACACACCTTTCCCTGGAGCTCAGGTCACGTTTGCATAGCTGAATAAAAATGCCATAAATCTCCCTCTTTTCAGCCATAGAAAGCAAGAGAATTCATCCCTCCTGGGGTCTCCTTAAGCAGCTACTTATCTCATGGCCAGACCTTATACTATTCCTCTTGAGGCTAGCATAGCCTCTTCTGCCAGGGCTGTTCACCAAGCTATGCTGAGGACTTTCACTTTAGGAACAAGTAACTTCAGCATTCAAATCGAGTCAAAGATTACTCACGATGCCAGCTAGTGGGATACTTTTGCAATACCTAGGTATAGCATTAAACATTGCAAGAGATCTGTATATTAGATCAGCTGTAAAGACCAGTTATTTGTAGTTCAGGCAATTCACTAAAGAAAAAAATGAGGGAAAGATTTTGTTATAGAGGGATGACCCAAGGAAAAGGATTTATGTCCTGAATGTGAAAGCAGTGGGTTAAGGATGAAGACTCCAGATCAGAGACCACTAAATAAGTGGTCTCTTAAAAAATAAAATCTCACAATGGTAGCTTGGAAACTGCCGTGAATTTTCCTATCAGAGCTCCTCTGGTGACTAAGATCAATCTCCATTCCATAGTCCTGAGCGAGCAACCCCAAAGGTTTCTAGTAGCTTGAGGCAAACACTTCAGCCACCACATTTTGACTTCTTAACCCATCAGCACATCTGACCACCAAAGAAATCAGAAAAATGAGAAAGGATTTTAGCCCTTGCACAGCCCATATGCTAATCCTTGTCATATTGTGCTCTCCCTGTAGACTTCATTATTGGCTCCATTATATGAAGTGGGACATTTGGACTACAGTTTCAAAAATTTTTCTAGTGCATGCATGAAACAATCCTGTATCCTCTTGTGCTCTGTTAATAATCTAAATATCTGCTTGCTTTTATTTGGACACAATGTCTGAGTCCTGTCTGGCTGCTGAACAGACTTCTCCCAGACGAGTTTGAAATGCATTTGGCAGTTCCTTGCCCATATGTGCTCCCTCAGACATGCCTCCTAAAAATCACACCACTAGACAGTTGCTCAGAAATCAACACGTGTTCCCCTCAGACATGACAGGTACTGTTAGCCTGTGACTTCAGCTATTTTAACATAGTCAGATGCTACAAACATTAGTCTAGTATAACCAGCTAGCAACCCTCTATCAGTAATGACATGGCAGTTTATGGTGCTTGATTATAGACTAAACAGACTATTTTCTAGTAGAAAACTTGCCTCTACACTAAATAAAAAACAGCATGGAACCTACTAGGGACACGGTAGCCCAAGAAACTGTATTTATGCAGGCTCAGGGCATATGAGAAGGTGATAAATTAGATGTAATGAGTTGAGCTTAATGTTGCAGGAGTGACATTTTGATCATTTTCTTTCCTTCTTCTGCCCCTCCCTCTCACTCCCATCTCCCTCCTCCTTCTTCCTACTGCTGGAGATGCATTTCCACAGCGTGCAGCCTTTCCTCTCTAATAAAGTTTTTCTTCTATCATAAAGAAGAAAGCCTTGAAATGGATGGTATTTATGGAGAGCACTAACCTACACTGCATAATCCTCAGGAACTGGCATGGTACAGGACTGATGAAGCTTCTGAGTGAAGGCATGCAGCAGCTTTCTAAAGCAAGCACAGGGAAAGTCTGGGAGGGCTGGAGCTCCCAACAGCTACTACTCAACCAAACATGACTATCTCTGATTTCCTCTCAGCATCTGTAATTGTCCTAAGCCAGAGCCCTAGAACGAAATAAAAAGCCAACAACCACCAAAAAAAGCCACAACAAGTTACGTAAAAACTGTGGTGTATGAAGAAAAGGAAAGGGGGCAATGCAAAGATGGGAGTAAAGGATCAAGAGAGAGAAGGTAAGAGATTTATTCAGCATTTCCTTGTCTGTCTCCTCCACAAACTGAATCACAGAAGCATGAAAGTAGATGTATTGAATCTCAAAGGAAATAAAAGAAGTGGAAAATTAACTACTGATGAAAAAAATAGCTGTGTCCAGGGATTCCTGCATATCAACTCTGAGCTCCCTCTTATCAGCTTAGAATAGAAAAGGCCAGGGGACTGGGGAGGAAAGGTCAAACACGAAGGGAAAACACAGGCAAGCAAAAAAGGAGAGCTAACATGGAAATCAAAGCAAAAGAGCAAGACGGAAAAGAACTGATCCCATTTCAGACAATTTGCATGCATTGCTATGAGTGCCATTTCCCAATTTCAGTATCATGAATGGGTGAAGTTGGCTTAAGGCTGAGGCTTAGAAAAACCACACCACTTTCTACCTTTTTTCCCCTTATTTGGCAACAGGTTGTAACACTGGGCTGGGGAAACCTAGTACAACAGCAGCTGCCACCATCTGCACCAGTGCACAGATGAGCCAATTGTGAGCTGCTGTGTGCCAGATCTGAATCAACCTCAGGAGCTCTTCCCTGCTAGTTACTAATGGCTTAGACACTGCACACAAAGTTGGCCTGTTTAATTCTGGCTGGCTTCTGGGCCTTGCATTTACCTGTGTCTTACACTGTTGTTTCCCTTTAGTTTTGAATAAGCTTTGCCTTTATTCACTCCTGGGCATCCATATCCACTTTGACTTGAGTAGCCTCAGGTTTCTAGATCATGATGGATAAATGTCTATCTCCACATCTTTCTGATCATAGAAAGGTGCACTGCCATAATCCCCTTGGAAATCACTAACAAAAGACTGAAATAAGTGAGTATCGTTACTATTGCCAACACACAGTAAATGTGGAACCTTAAAGGCTGGTTTCAAGTAGAAGTAAAACTGGTGGTCTGAGCATATTCCAAACAACTGGCTCCCCATAAACATTACACACCAGCCACCAACAGTACAAGGCTACATCTTCTTTAGGAATCTCCACTGAACCCCAACACCTGGCTGTCAAGGACCAACAGTGACCCCAAAAACCTTTCATCTGGCCAACAATCCAAGTATTCAGATTGCTTCCTCAAATCACTCTAAACAAAACTACCAAAATCTCTTCCAAAGACAGAACATTTGCTCTCACAGTCAGGGCCAAGAAGGACATGAACAGAGACAAGACACATACAGAGACACACTGGTGACATAATTTAGCAGTATTAGTTGTACAAACGCAGAGTAAACGACTACCTTACAGAAAAAGCTAACAACCTTAAAGACGAGAACAGGATAAAAGAACATAGGGGAAAGCAGGACAGATGGGTTAACAAAAATAATAGGATGTGCATAATTCTCAGCTACTCAGGAACAGTAATCTTCACTTTCAACAAATCGGTTTCCTGTGTATGCATCACAACCAGATTTGATGAATTCACTTACCAAAGTAAGCTTCTGTGTCCTACACAGACAGCTCAGCTCTGGGAGAGGCAACATGAGTTTATACTTTCCCATACAACAAATTATTTACTATGTCCAAATCAGCTACATCTGTGGAAAGCAGCCGAAGCAAGGAGGCTTTCAGCATATCAGTGCACCTCATTTTAACTTGCAGAAATGTTTACTTTATGTGAGGCTTGACTTTGAAACTACAGTTGAGTGCTACAGAACTTGTTAGGAATTGCATTTCACTCCAGTTGAGACTATTTGCTCCTGTGGCACTGGGAACTCTACAAACTCACTGGAACAGTCAAGCCACAAACCAAGTCTGTCAGGATATTCTGTGCACAACACTTTTGAGCACATTCCACTTACAAGACTCCAAGTTAGCTCAGGTCAATTTTGACAAATACTCCTTATTAAAAGGAAAAAAAAAGTGATGTGTGGAAGGATGGGTACCAAATATCTCAGAGAAAGTTTGTTTTCTTCAACTTCTGAAGTGTTACCAGTATTTTCAAAACACTCTAGGCTTACAAAAGTACATTTTTACAGCAAATAAATTATCATCCTCCCTACAATTAAATAAGCCTTTTATTTTTTCAATTTTGGATTGAATAAGGCAACTCCAGTCAATGGAACCTAACATTTTCTTTTTTCTTCATCTTACTTTATTTTTTGTCCAGTCATTGAATTGAAAAATCTATTATTCACACAACTCAATCCGAAATAAATAAAAGAGCAAACCAACTGTAGACTCCTTAGATTTTGAATTAAAATGTCAGGCTGCAGGAGACAGGGCAGAATATTCCATTGCCAGAGAACCACGCACTATATAATCCCTTAATTGTAACCAAACCCTTAACAGTAGTTTCATGTACTCATAACATCATTGACTTTCAGGTTTGCCGATTTTAAACTGAGCTCCCCATAGAGCATTAAGGGCACACGCAGTGAGCTGTAGGTCTGAGACGGTGGTTATCTAATTCCTCTAATAAAAGAAAGGAAAACACCTGTCAATGAGAGGGAAATTTGCAACCCTGGGAGTTTTCATCATGGGACAGTGACATTGCTGGCTTGTCTATAAGGAATAGCTCAAGAGGAAAGTCTCCTTAGAAAACCAGTGGTAATAGGAGGAGATAGCTTATTTCCTAAATAGGCATAGAGGAAAGGGGGCCTGGGTTCAGGCAGCCCATTAAAGACTTCGCACAGTAGCAACTGCACATCTCTTCCATGGTGATACCCTGGAAGGAGCCCAGTCAAGTTCACAGTAGTGAAGAATCCACAAGGCTGGCTTAATTTGCTTCTCCTTCCCCAGAAGTCCTGCGTCCAGAGCAGCTGAGCAATGGAAAAAGCAGCACGCACCAACCCAAAGCCTGCACCCTACATCAGATGGGCAGAGAATGGCCCATGCAACGTGGAGGGGCAGGTTCCTCCCAGCTTTCAAGCAGCTTACTGCCAGTTTTCTTCCCTCCCTCACTCTTGGCCACAGTTCTCCTGGCATGGATCTAGCCCCGTCCAGGCAGCCAAGTGATCAGCACTGCTTTTCAAGCCTGCACTGGCCAGAGGGATTCTTTTCAGGCTTGCTTGCTCGCTCACCACTCGGCCATAGCGATTTCTCGTTATTATCCACAAGCCCGAGCCCCCAGAAATGAAGAAAGTGGAAGCTATTTTCTGCTGTTGTTTTGAATGTGAAGTAGAGCAGAGCCTGGATTTCATTCTCAGGGCACTACAGGGTCACAGGCGGTGCGTAGACAGCACAATCGCTTATCTCTCCCCAAGGCATTGCATACGAGAAAGAAAAGAGACACACGGCACTGGCCAGGGTTCATTGCTCTTGGCAAACTGCAGCAGTACCCCAGAGGTGAGTGGCTTCCTGAGCCAGCCTGATCCAAACTACTGGCTCAGAGGTGAAGCACTGCACTGTTTTAGCACACACACAATCAGCAAGACAGACACAGATCTGCAGCTGGGCAGACTTGGACCAGCAATGCTTAACAGCAAGGGTAATTACCTCCAGGGACATCATGCCAAGGCTTGTGGGAAGGCCTCCTTGCAGGGTGTTCTTTAAATTAATCTTTCTAAGCAGCGGTTCAAACACTGCATCCAGGACTTGGGGGAAGAACTATCACAGCAAACCCATAACAACAAGTCATGCTGAGAACTGGGATTTTGAACATATTTTTATCAGCCCTTCCTACCAAGCACCCCATATCAGGCAGTTCCCTGATCTCAGGATCTTCATCACACAGTGGTCAAGGTGTGACATGCTGGACCAAACGAACCTGTCACAGCTGGCTACCATATTGAGACTTCTCAGACATTCAGAAAGCAAACCCAACAGCTTAAATACCACTACCCAGGAGGAGCAAAACTGCAGCCTTCTGGCTCTCATGGCCTAGGCACCTGATCAAGCTTAGTCCTTGAATCTGGTATTCCCACTTGGGAGTATTTAACAGAAGATTCCTTTCTTCATGACTCAGAACAAAGCAATCTGGGGTGTTTAGTCTCCTTCTGTCATGCCCAAGTTTCTGACTTCCCATCGCTTGTATTAAGAACTGAAAATTACTACACACTAGATGTAGGGAAGGGCTCTGTACAGAGTGTTTTGGGGATGCTTCTGGACAACTCAGTTATTCCATACTGCTCCTATTCCATAGTCCATTGCTGGTAGAAACCAAGAGCAGCACTAGACTTGCTGACCCCCAACATTGCCTTCTGTCTTGGTGCTTCACTGTTGCTTGATCCTCAAAGTTATAGCAGGGTAAAGAGGAAGAAAGACTTGCTAACCCTCCCATTGAATTCCATTTTGCCTATGTAATAGAAAGTTTATCAATACTGGAATGCATTTATGCAGCAAACAGAACTTCTCTCTATACATGGTCACTGCTCCCTGGAAATGAAAGCATTTTTAGTGTTGGAGGAGAAAGTCTGCACTGCAAACAAGACAAAGATGGGATTTTAATCCCAATAAATATAACCCAATCAGTTTTGTAACACACTGCATTACCTCCTGCTGTTGGTGTGAGCACACAACTTGGCACAATGAAGCCACTTGCTTTGAGGGCTTCTTTACACACTGAGCATGCTCCTTGTTGAGAAACAAGATAGGCAAGACCTTAAAAAAAACTATGAGGTCTTGTGATTTTAACTCATCACATCCAAAGCAATATGCTACATAAATTTGTCACTGGAGCAACTGGTAAGAATAAAAACAGCCAGGAATTTTATCTCTGTGCTCCCCACATACAACAGCAACTCAATACAACACTGCACTGCTCTAAGAGAATCAGACTCCACCAGAGGCCATGGACCTCAGGCAAACCTCGCTCTCATGTGAATCTCCTCTGAGGAAGCCCTGCAGAGCTGCTGTTACTCCTGTAGCTCTCCTCAGACAACAGCTCACCTGAGTCCTGCATGCTCTCAGAAAACAAGCCTCCTTTGCCTCCACCCTTTCCTCCAGCCAAGCACTTTTTATCCCCACCCCCGTCTCTGCTAGCTGGCTTTATGGGAGGGCTACATCTTCCTGCCCTCAGCTGGCTGCTCTTGGGAGGGAAGGAAGCTCACCCAGATGGATTTCAGCAGTTCTCATGAGTATTTTATGGTCTTTTACTGATTTACAGCCAGTTCAGCATTCTTGTAAATGGCCATAAATTGGATTGAAGTCATAAATCATAGCCAGAGAAAGAAAGACACAGTCTCTGAGTCCCAGCTCAGACTAAACCAGCCTCTATGAATATATGGAAGAAACCTGCTCCCTCAATCAATAAATACACACAGCTCAGGCTACAGCACAGGGCTGCAGGGGCCGCCACCCCCCCCCCCCCCAGCCCCTTCCTCAGGGCTGGACCAGGAGCTACCTCCTGCACTTGTGTGATGCACTAACAGCATCTTCCTCCCAAGTGGCTGGCAAAGCCAGCTGCAACACAGGGGTCGTCCCTGCCACCCGAGGGGGCAAGCACTCCACCACCTTTACTGTGCTTACACTTGCAAGCACACCCCTGTAAGTGGGAGTTCAGAGGGGGCACTTTGCACTCGAGGCTCACAAATTCCTCACGTGGATCAGCAAGTGGAGTTCCCCACCCCCGACACTACCTTTGGGAGGTGGTTGCCTTCTTTCTCCACAGCAGCAGTAGAAAGCCACAGGTCGGCTTGTTGAAGTAGCTGATCCACTCCACAAGCCCATGGAGTTTTTCTGTCTTCCCCTTTTGTTTCCCTAGCTCGTTTTTAGGATCTAGCCTGTAAGCATTTTTGAAAGCACCTGACGCAGCTGCTGTAAGCCAGACCCTTCATATTTCTGGAGCTGGCTGCATTCCCGACAAGACCAGCTGGCTCTTCCCACCTCCTTAGCATAACACCCAAACACTGGCTGCCCTCACCCCAAACAACAAAGGGCAGGAGCCCACTAACCAGCCCACCCTTGCAGCTCACAGCAGCCACAACCCTTCCTACGGAACCCACCAAACCCAAGCAACTCCTCCTGCCAGACCTTTTGTAGCCCTCAGGGCTGCCAGATGGCCTTGCCCCCACCCTGCAGACAGAGCCCCTGATGGAGATGAGCCTCAGAACCTGCCCCCAAGGCCGAAAGGGCTCCTGCTGCTTCTAGCCCAGCGGGGAGAAGCCCTACCACACCTACAATTAACGAGGCACTTTGCTTCCTTAAAGATGTGCGAAAAGCTACCACAAAGGCTTATCTGCTCCTACCTGGGGAGGAATCACAGGCTCAGCCCCAGCTGAGCAATTACCGCATTGTAATCCTATAAACAACGGGGGCGTCGCCGCGCCAGCGGCCGAGGCTGCAAACCCAGCTCGTGCAGGCAGTGACCCCTTCTCGGCTCTCCTTGGTTCGGGCTTGGCTATGTTAATTTATTATTTAGCCAGAGGGATCGATTCAGACATGCAACCGGTTAAAAGGAGTTCTTGTGCCTCGCTCTATGTTTTCTGCATATTTAAATGCAAGTCATTGGTCAATTGCCAGCGTGGCGGGAGGATGACCTCACAGAAAAGCACCCTAAAGACATAATCTGACACAGATGATGTCATTTTTTAATAGCCTGGAAGAGGGGATGAACTGCCTGCTCTTTGAGCTTTTCGTTAATTAACCGCCTTGCTGTTACTTTGTGCTCCCCCTGTTCACGTGTGTCTGCTTCTTTTTATTTCTGTGTTTTATTCTCACTTGTTTATGCCTTACTGTCTTTGTGATAACACCTCAAAGCCCTAGACTGAGACTAGCTTCCCACGGTGCAGAGCACAATACGAAACATAACGATATTCATATTTACACCTGAGCAAGGGTGACTCTTTCTGGAGTTCTCTTGGTTTTTATCCCAGTGGCTTTCAGCATGTAGTCCAAGCACTACTTCTAAGGCTCTGTGAAAAGTATCTAAAAGCAAGCCATGAACGGGCAGGTTAGAATCTCTTCGCAGGACTTGCATCTCTTTTGGGGGAAAATTAGAAAAAGCAAAAAATAGAGAAATAAAAATTATTTTAAAAAATTGAAAAAAAAATACAGTTATTGTATTGTAGTAAATAACACTATGGATTAATAGTAATAATAGTAATGTCATAACTGACCTATGCTTGCTTGCTAAGACCCTAAAAAAAAGTCATAGTAACTTGACTGTTTCTATCAACATTCAGATTCTACAAAAACTTGTTATTTTGAAGCTGTATTTAAACTGTTAAAGCTCTAATTTTAATACCAAGATAAAATATTGCCAACAAATTGATGATTGAGAACATTTCACCAAACTATGAGAGAAGCTAAATATCATTGCTACCCTTACTGATTACTATTATTTTCCATTAGACACTTACCATCATGTCATGGTATTTTTTTGTGTATAATTCCAGTCCTGGGCACCAAAAGCGACCTTTACACTCCACACTATGCATCTTATCACCTAACCATGTACACGTGTGTTGTACCACAAGCACTATAGATGTAAGAGGGACGTATAGAAAACAAGTTATTCCAGAATGGATAGCATCATCATAGTCAGAGCTCATCTGCCCTGTCCCTCAGCAGGGATCTGTGACTTGGCCATGAGTCCCTTGAACATATGACTGCAGCTTTGGGTCAGTTCAGAGCTCCTGCATCAAGGAGCATGGGAAGCAGCGTTTATCCTGCAGTTCAGGACCTGGGTCTGGTTAAAAAAGCTAGTTGACTGCTAGGATCAGCAGAGTTCAACAAATCAGATGTGCTCCCACCACAACCCAGATTTGACTTTCCTCATGGCCCTCAATTTTCTCCTAATAGGACATAACAGATAACTGAATTTGATTAATGGCTGCAGATCTTTTCTGGCACCTACACATACCCTGACACATAACCATCAGTCTGTGCTGCCATTGCCACTGCCTCTACTTGAAAAGTTTGGGGAGGGGTAGGAGGTACGTCACCAGCACATGCACACCCAAGCACACACCGCTGGACATTGCCTTGTGGCAATGCAATTTGCAGGCACAGGGTAGTGGATCTCAGAGGTGCAATCCAGCTCCAGTGGCTGTGAAGGCTAAGCCATTTTGCCATGGGTCATTTGTCCCAATGATGCCAGCAAATAAATCTTAAACCTTACAGGTCAAGAAACTTGTGTTTTTCTTTTATGTTGGTTCAGTGAAGTTCTAGTACAGGGGCTTCTGTTTTAATTCTAGTAATTACAATAATAATAATAGTTAATAGCCAGAGGAATAGCAGAAGCAGAGGCAGAGGTATTTGCAGTTTGTTTTGGCATTTGTTTTCTGAGCAGGAGAAGATAGGACTAGCAAAATCCACAAGGTGACACCAAATCAGTAGGGTCAAGCAAGGTTAAAGGACTCAAAAATTCAGGTGTGATGGGAGTTTCTTCATAAATCTGCTGGTTAGAAAGTCACCCTCAAGCTGAAAAGAAGCTTTCAGTGTATTCCTACTCTCAGAAAGAGTTGCCCTTCACTGGGTACTGATGAATCTTTCCTGTCAGAAAAGATTTATCCATGGGAAATAATTAAAAACAATTCAGAACTTTCTCCCTCTTGGAATGAATTAAATTACATTAAATTACATTAAGTAGCAGGGGGTTTTGTGCTATGTTTTTTTTTTCTTTGCCCCCAAGAACAAGAGACAGTTGTGCTTGCCACAGGGTCTTTTTTCACCCAAGACCTCTTCTTGCTGCTTTAAATGATAAACATTGTCCACAATACTGTAATAGTGCTAAGCATGGCATCATTTTCAGAAACAAAGTGTCTCCTTCCCTCTCATTCTTTTGCACATATGGCATCTCAAAAGGCAATGACAGACTATAAATTCACACCAAGGTTATAGAGCCATTCAACAGAGAGGAGGGAAAAGATGACTATTTTTTGATGGCTCTCCCTGTGAAGAAAACAACCAGTGCCATCATCAGACCCAGTCAGAAAAACAGTGATACTAGAACAGCATTTTTTTTGCTGTTGTTTGAAATGTTGTTCACAGCAAAGTCTAGTCTAGTGCTTTTGTGCCTGCAGTATGTTGCAGCTTTCTTTTTGGCTGAGGTTTGTTTAAACCAATAGATAATTCAGCTCTGTTTCACTTAAGGTCTCCAAGAAGTAGTGCTTTGTGTCGTTTGGATCCAGCCATAGTGTTAGGTGTCAAGTCCAACGTTGGACTTGGTTCTCTGTTTCAAGCTGCTCACTGACACCTGCAGAGCTTGCTTGGTCTGTATCAGGGATGCCTCTGTTAGATGCAACACCACAATACAGCTGTATGGAAAGAGCCAACAGATCCCTCCAACACCAGGGCATCCTCTGGGTGCATCAAAGCCCATATTCCCAGCTCCTGGCCATGCACCATGCTGTTCCCCTCTGTTGCAGTGCCTGCAAATAAAGAAAAAGCATTTGTAGTTATGCCAGGGCATTAAAAATATCAATATAAATGGTGCATAGTTGAAAGTTAGGTACAGACACAACAAATGTGCAAAAGTCCTATGGTCCTGGTAGCCACACACTCAAAAAACTCCTTATAGCTATCTGGTAACAGAGAGAAACTCCAAAATAGCACCTGTGCCCTCTTTAAAGATCTTTTCCACTGCAAAATGGCAAAATTGTGTTCCACTGCAGAGCACATTGCAACGCCGGGCATGGAGACAGAAGGACAGCACCAGCTCAGATACAGGGGAGCTGTTAAGAGCTGAAGCAGGACCAGACAACCCTCTTCCCCCACTCTGGGGGTCCTGAGCGGGTATCTCTGCTGGCATGCAGCTCCTTGCATCGTGGAAGTGCCAGGCAGTGAGAACAGCTCTGCCCAGCACTCTGAGTCAGGCTCTCCTTCTCTGAGATTCATTTTCACTGGTCCTGTGTTTTGCAGTCTTTTTTTTTTTTTTTAATTGGGGTAAATAGAATCGGAATGACAAGTGAAGAGTGATGGTTTCAATGGGCTATTTGTCTGGTGAGGAATTTGTGAAATATGTGTTTTTCTGTAGAGTGTGCATGGCTGTAAAGAAGGGCCAGAGTCAGCACAACCTCAGAGCGAGGGAGAATAAAGCATTCTAGTTTTGTGGCCATTGATCTGATGACACTGTGGGTAATGGATGGACAAGGTTAGTCTCAGAGTGTCTGATTTTTCTCAAATCATTGCTGGAGTCAAACTTAGGGTTGCTTCACCGTGCAATTCTGTATTTACTTCTATTAGAGCCTCTCATATCTTCACACTCACTGTGAATTTCCTACGCTTTTAGTGACTGATGGGTTTGGAAGCTTTGTTTAGAGAACCATATCATTCTGGAAAGATATTTTTACATGATTATTTTTGTTTACCTGAATTTTATTAATCTTCCCTTGCAGCCTTAGATCCATGTTTTTTATCTGAATTCTGTTTTTGTTGTTGATGTGTTTCAGATCTTCTGTTAGCTGTTTGGGAGAAAAATGCTGGTTGGGAAAAATCCTTTTTTCCTTTTTTTTTTTTCACTGTTTTTGTTTTTTTTTTGTTTGTTTGGTTGGTTGGTTGTTTTTTTTTTTAATCCATGGGAATAAAAGATGTCTGATCAGTGAAGTGAACCTACCTAACATAAACAGGTTTCAGGCCAGTTTGGAGCTGCATTACAGGAGCAGCTCTTCTGGGGTGATGCCTCCATAGGCAGGGAATGGTATAATTTGTTACGAGGTGCTACATACTGTGTGCCTCCATTAAAGAAACCTAAGAACGCAGAGCTGTGGCAGTCAGGAGAAAGCAGGAAAGTGGCAAACAAATTGATGCTTACAAAGAGAAAGGAAATACTTCAAAGCACTTATGCATTTCCATAGCACCACCTGCCACTAAGGACATGAGCCCCAGACTGCTAAGTCTGCCTGTAGCTTTGAAGTCCCCGTGGATGCCTTGCTGCTATGTAACTCCCAGATAACCACATTACTAAAACACTCCCACCTCCAGTTGCATCCTGCCAGAAGATGGTGTCCTATCCTATCAGACACAGGTCTCAGCACAGTGATCCAGGCATTCGTGACTGATTATTGCAGCTAATATCTAGTGAAGAAGCCAGGCATCCTGGAAAAGCTCCAGTTGACAAAACACAGTCTCTGGTCTCCCTGGCAACACAGATTACTGTGAGAACATCACCCTGCTGCTCCCTCGTTTGTATTGGCCACCAGTGAAGACAGAGTCACCTTCAAGGTCTCTGCCCCAATACTCGGCACCTGCCACGGGTTTTGTTTGAGCCGCTGAGGAAATGCACCTTGCTGCATAACCCTGTGGAAGCTGTGCAGGAGTAAGCAGGCGGTTGACTTGGAGGATGGGGTCTGTGTATGCTGGAGACGGGGTTTCTTTCCCTGGGCCTCAGATGCATTGCGTTACTCCCAGAGCAGTGAGAACAACCACATCGGCTCCTGCACGCTCCCTGGAGAACTCAGATCCCCAGCACAGCCCTCCATCAAGGAGCTTTCTGCACCCACCCACGTGGGTGCAAAGCACAACACATCCACAAGCCCACTCATTAGCACACTTGTAAATCTAAACAAACAATTCACCCTATAAACTAATCAGGCTCTTTCCTCTACAGGGCCTACACAGGAGGGAAAAAAGGCAGAGAGCTTGTTATTTTTGCTTCTGTTTTCCAATACTTGGATTACACTCAGGCGCTGTACCTCTGACAGTGCTTAAATGACCAAGAAAGCTGCTGTGGTCAGAAGAATGATGTGGTCTCTGTCCATATGTCACCCAGGGGATGGATACCTTTGTGCATAAGGAGAGACTCCCACGCCACCTCAAGCACAGACACCTTTGCACAACACTTCCTGGGGTTGTGAAACCATACCCCCAACTCAGCTCGCTGCTAAGCTGCCTTTAAATCTGTTAGCGGGTCCTGAGGAATGACCCACAAATCTTCTTTCGAATTTTTAATTAATTCCTTTCTGCTGAGTTCACTCCCCTTTTCTGCTGTGTTTCCATGAGCAATCTCACAAATCAGTTTACTGGCAGAGATGTTTGTAGACAAGGCAAATTTTAAGTCACTGTTGCATGATATTTGCAGAAAGTGCATTTTGAATGTGTTATTACAGGTCTTTCCACTGTCTCCATTAAAACACAATCCTACTGGTATAATGACACCTAAAACTTAGGCTCATGTTTGTACCCCAACCCTCTAGTAGCTGAAGAGAGGAAAGTGATAGCAAGAAAACCTTTCCATAAGCATACTTTTGCTTACAAGTGCCCCTGTGCTGGATCAGACCACAGGCCCTTCTGTACAGTTGCTTGCAACAACCATAAGAAGAAATTCAAAGAAATGCGTGAACAGATCAATTAGTTCACAAAAGACAAGCATGCCACAGTATAAACCCATTAGAGACTTTGCTGTTGCTACTGATATCACAGGGAAGTATTCAAGTATTAAGGCAGGTGGGATAATGTGACTGATCAGACAAATAGGTGGGTTGATGAGCCAGTGTCATCAAAGTCAAGGAATGTACACGTGCTTTTAACATACAATTATTCTCATGGAGAATGTCAAATGCTTTGCATAATTTTCGCTATAAACAATTTTCAACCCACAGCAGAATATATATTTTGCCTGAAAACACCGAGTGAACATAAAAATGATTACAAATTACTGGACACTGTGGCTTGAACATGAACAAATTGTTCATGACTTCAAAAGAAGATAATGTCTGATAGAGCAGGTCAGGTTTAAATAGAAACTGCATGCTTTCTATGAAAGAGCAAAGGTGGTTAAGCCACAGCAAGAAACTCTCACCTGAAGGAAAGGATTGGCCGTGTTTGGACATCTTGAAATCAACAACAGACCTCATTCAAAAGTCCCTTTTAGATAAACACAAATTATGTGTTAGTCAAAGGCAAATTCCTGGGCTCAGTCCAGGAGTAACTGGGTGAAAAGTAATAGCCAGTGATACTGGGAAGGTCAAAACAGCTGATCTAATAGTCAAATAGTCATTTTAGCCTTCAGCTCTGAGTCTGTGAGCGTACGATGGACACATGGTTCATCATGAAGAGTGGTGCACAGCCCCAGCTGATATAAATACACATTTGCACCAATTTGCACTTGATAAGCATCTGGCCAGGCTTGCTCAGCTGCACACTCTGGCATGCTGTGTAATCAAGTTTAAAACTAACAAATGACTGTAGCATACCAGAGCCCACGGGCCAGATGGTGAGTGGGGATTGCAGGAACCTTACCCGTGCACATGGCCCTAGTCAGAGCAGTCTTGCTCTTGTCCACAAATTATTCCTCATGCAAGCTGAGGACAGCAGACCCCCAGGGAGGTAAATTGCAAGCTTTGTTGTCTAAGGAGGACTTCTCTGGGTTATGTGGGGCTCTAGAAAGAGTGCTGCTTCACCCACAGTTATGCTGGAAGATGCATCCCCACCAGGATGCATGCACCATTCTCTGACCCAATGCCTGATCCGGACATATTTTCTTATGATGTATTTATGAGTTATTTTGGCCTAGATGATATAAAATTAAGTCCAACTGGGTTTCTTAAGCGGTGCACCAGGCTAGGGTAGTGACAGTGAACGTCTCCTTTCCTATTGTCTGAAAGCTAATCTCAAAGGGAAAATTCAAGTTACTCTCAATTTCTGCCTGTTTCCACTTGTCTCCCCATGTATCACGCTACTAGCATTTCCCTGTTTCTGAGATACTTTTTATGTATGTGTAGGTTATCATGCTCACAGTAGTTGCTGTTTAACCAATCTCTCCAGACTTTATCCTTTTAATCTTTCTTTCTGAATCAATTCCTCCACTCTCTTGATCATTTCAGTTGCTCTCCTTTGAACAGCTCCTGTTTGTCAATAACTCTTCCTAATGACTCATGTGGAACAGGAAATATGTGAAACTTCAAGGCACACAAATCTCACAAGCAGCACAGGTTCTGAATGCAGGATCCCAGAGATTCATATGCAGATTCCTGAGTTAAGCCTCTGTCCTAACGCAAGAGCAGCTGCCTCTGGAGATTTTTTGAGCATCGCACCTTGTGTTTGGCCCTGCTGGCTGTTTCAGACGGAGCCTACGGGACAACCTGTGCGAGAAAGCCTGGCAGCGTGCTCACACGCTGAATGTGAGGACATGCCCAGGCCTCATTAGAAGATGTGCAGGAGATCTCTGTAGGTACGAGGATGTAGCCTGGTTTGAGAGTGGCCTCAGGGCCTGCAGGAAGAAACACCACAGTTATATCACTCAATGTGCATAGGAGAGTGGGGAACAGCCAGACGATGTGAGGCCATTTACTACAGCCACAACATGCTTCCACATGATGCATATGTATTCTCCCCACAGGTGGGGAGTAATGCTGAGGAGTAACACCGTGGATAAGGGGAAAGATACAGTCATTTAGCGAGGCATTTTCTAAAATATGGAAATCCAGCCCAAATTATAGGAATATAAGAGATTGTAAAGTGCAGCAGGGGAGATATAAAATAGAGATTAAGGAGGGTATAAGGAGCTTTGCTGAACAAATCATACCGTGGCAAATCCGTGCCCAGACTCTGTGGGCACCTGACTTCCCCCTGGGAGAAAAATGGTGCAGTTCTGCTGAATAAGAAGACGGGAGCTGGTTACAAAGGGGAGCTCGGGGTAGGGAGCCATCCCTCCCACAACACAGGAGCCATCACGCAGAGGCAGCCTTCCTAACAATGCACAGGACGTAAGCACGGTGAGCCATCATCTGGCTCATCCCAGGGAGGCACTCAGGGTATATATGAAGTCTCCTCAGCCATTCAAGTAAAGCACACTCCTCAGACTGACAGTGCTGCAGCTCCATAAGTGTGGGGATACAAAGAGATTCCTCTCCCAGAGCTCTTCAGGCTCTGTGACTCCAGCTTCTGCTTAGGATGGTGGTTTCTACCTATGGTGTTGTGAAAGAAGCTTGTTAGAGAAAACAAAAATCATGACAATAAGGAGCCAGGAGCCACTGCCTCCCATGAGTGTGCATGGCCTTGCTCCAGCTGATGCACAGCAACTCGTCCATTTGCAGTGGGGTAACTAGTAGGGTAGCTTTCTGAGGTAGGTGCCTGGGAGATGCCAGGTGAATGAGAAGGACAGAAATGTCCTGGTTCAGTGAGATGCAGGCTCAGGATGCCCAGCTGCCCTAACAAACCCTCATCCTTCCTGGGCCTGCTATAACGTGTAGTGTCTTCCAGGCTTGATCGCACATCACTCAGCGCATAAACCAACCTTTGGGCCCAACACTACCAAGCAGTATGTTAAGCTGCTGCTGGACATGTATGCAGCAGCTGTGAAGGTCAGCAAAGAGACCTTGCTGTCTGTAACACCAAATGGACGTTTTGCAGGCCTGATTTTCCTCTCTCATGATAGCCAAGGCTTGACCACATGTTATTCTGCCTTGGGGCTGGATGTGTCTCTTGTACTTTTGAACTGAAAGCACTCCATTGCAGCAGGATAGATGCCTACGTGTGGGGAGAAGCAAACCATCTGCCCCTGCTGTGCAGAAAGGTGCTTGGGAGACCTCTTCTCCTGCACTGATGGACGTCTGCCCTTCTGAGATCATTTCTGAGCTGTGTGTCTGTCATTCTGTGTAATTTTTTGTTTAGTAGAGCTTTGATATCAATTATTTCAAATGAGGTGGTTGAAAGTCACTGCCTGGCAAGGGCAGGTAAACAGACAGTGGCCATCAGTACTGACTTCAGGAGTGCTTGGCTAATCCAGACGTTTGAGGCAGGAGGGCTGAAGTGTCAACAGCATAAAGTGTTTTGGTAACTGTAAAGGTAAAAGAGCCACTGCTGGTTCACCAAACCCAGTCACCTGCCGCCTTGGCCAATTTCTCACTTCATCCTTTCCTAGAGTGGGATCTGGCACACGAAAAGCACTGTTTTTTTTGGACGGGGAGATGAGGATAAGAGTGGGAGGAGAGAGTAACTCTTGGATATTTGTGAAATTCCCAGGCTGAGAAGGGTCAGAGGCATGGGAAGATGACAGCAAATCAAGATGTGAACTTCAAAGTGGATGATAAACATCTGCGAATGCCTGAGAAACAGAGTTCAGAGTAGTTGAGCTATGAGCTATTTGAATGAGCAGGTAGTGCTCACTCAGACAACTTTTTGTACAAATGCCTGTGGGACTGAGGGGCCAGGCGGGGAGCGATTATTGTAACCATGTTTAACAAAGAAGCTAAAGATGATCCAATTATAAAATAGAGAGCCTTACCTCTAAACAAGGAGAAAAACAATGAAAAAAAATCATTAAAGATAGAGTTAGAAAGCTTCTAGACGAGTCTAACATGATAGAGATAAACGTGTCTGCCTGTTTCTGTAAGTGTGACTTGTGCTCCTCTAGCCTATTAGGATTCTGGGGAAGAG
Organism: Anser brachyrhynchus; assembly: GCF_964034855.1. NCBI lineage: Eukaryota > Metazoa > Chordata > Aves > Anseriformes > Anatidae > Anser > Anser brachyrhynchus. The sequence continues at coordinate 99,176,030 of NC_137694.1, forward strand.
TTAATGAAATACTGGGCTGAGGAGAAGGGGTGGGGGGGATATAATTTATTTAAACTTTTCAAAAGGCTTCTGATACAGTCTTTCACAAGCAGCTATTAAAGAAATTTGTTACCCGTAGGGTGGTAGGCAAAGTCCTGACATGGATTAAAACCTAGATAAGAGGTAAGAAACAAAGGAAAGGAATAAGCGTCCAATTCTCTGCATGAAAGGAGGTTAATAGCAAGATGCTCCAGGGATCAGCATCAGGACCAGGGGTGTTCAATATGTTTATTAACGATCTAAGAGAAAGAGGAGAACAACACAGATACAAAATTTTGCTGATGGCACAGTTTACTTCTTGCAGGCAATTTATTGACTGCGTTTGACTCTCTTCTTGTGTTCATGGCTTGTCTATGAATAGATCACAAGTTTTACTAATAGGCCTATAAATATAATTGGAAGTATGGCTCAGTCTGGTGAACAGTACTGAGACTGATTGCAGGAGGAGACCTACAGGCACTGGAACATCAGCCTGAGGGTGGATGCAGAGACAGAGAGCAAGCAAGCTTCAGCATTCAGCGCTGGCCCCTCCATCAGCTCTGTAAAGTCCTGGTTCCTGTAACTCTGCCTGTGTCTTCTGTCACTGCCTGCTGATGCACAGGAACAGCCATGGTGTAAGCAGTGTTAGCAGACTCACACATTCTATTGTCACACTATTTCTTTTTTACCTTCCTGTAAGGCTTGGATCTGCTATGGATTCATCTGAGGTCATGGTCCTTTGCCAACATCCTCCCTGAGCCTGTACATTTTTGGGGGAGTGTGTGCTCATGCATGCACTTTATCTGTATCACTTCTGCATTTCTAAGTAAGTCCCAATTTGGCAGATCCTTCACCATGCAGCCAAGCTTTTTGCTGCAAACTTGAGGAATCAAGCACGTGCTCCACCACATCGCTGTTGTGCTGCCAGAGGTGCTCTCCTACAGCCGTGCCCTGCGCCCTGCCCCATCCAGCTCCACCTTCCACACCGCCTCCTCCCGCTGGCCTTCCACTGGCTCCTAGTCCCTATTCATCACGCTGACTGAAGCACTCAGCTCCTCGCAAGGTAGTTATTGTAGGCAAGTTAAAAGTCCTCCTTCACAGTCACTGCTGCCACATAAGTTTGTTCAACTCGCTGTATTAAAGTCATTAGTGCCAGGCAGCCCTGGAGAAATGCTTTATATCGTCATTTTCCTCTACAGTACGGCGACCATTTTTTACACAGTTGAGGTCTCTGCCACAGAGTTCCTCAGCACATGCTTAAGGCTGCCTGTATTTACATCCTTTTCCAGACAAGAAACATCTTAGAGACATTATTAGAGAAAACCACGTCTGAGTGCTTTCTTAAATTGGGGCTTTTTTGAATTAATTGTTCTCCATTTGATAATCACCCACTTGTAGCCCAGGGCTACCACCAGAAGCCTCTTTCTCCCTCCCATCTGTGGTCATCAAATTTCATTGTATGTCAGCCTCCCACAAAGGAAAAGGGGACGCAGGTAACTTTCTCTCTGACCAGCTCAGGAGACAGAGCTCCTGTGCCGCTGGTCCCAGCTTTGTGTCAGCATGACAGATGACAAACAGCTCGATCGGTACAGTGGCTGTGAACACGGAGGAGGAGTGCTAGTCGGTCTGTATGATTCCGTGGCACGAAAGGTGTTACTGCTGAAGAAGAATTTCCCAGATGACATCTGATTCGGCAGTTCCTCTGTTGTGACGCTGACGACTTGGAGGGTGATGCCCACCCTTTCTCCCACCTACCAGCAGCTACCGGGGAATGAAATGAGGCAAAGGGGCACTCCAGGCACAAGTGTATTCAAGGACCAGCAGCAGCAGGGATGACGTGGTTGTACTCACAGCAATGAAGTTTGGTGTTTGAAGGCAGCAATTCTTCGTGTGAGCTGCTGGCGTTGTCGCTTGACACTTCTCACCAGCTGGTGAGTAGGAAAAAGTGTTCTGGTGTCACTGGAAAATAAGTGGCTGCAGCGTGTAGACGAGTTGCTGGAGGTTTTGTAATGCCGTTTTCAGTCTTTTATATATATATGCAATCACAGATGAGCAAAATGGCCTCCATCTCAAAGCTACTCTGTTCTGTCAGAAACAAGCTGGAGCAGCCAGGCGGTCGCTTGACTAATGACACAAAGGGAAGGTGCTAAGAAGGCAAATGCAATCCTAACTCAAGCTCAGCATGTTGCAAACAAATTGAGCTGGTGTGATAAAGTTGTGAAGAAAAAGAGGTTTTCCTATTACTTATACAGCAGTCCTAGACATGGGGGTAACAAGCAAGCTGGAAATGGAAATTCCCATTGATGAGAAGAAATTTGATATTATTGCCATTGGCGAAGCCTGCGGGGATTAGTCACATGGCTGAAATGCTTAACAGTCTAGTTACAGACGCTTAAGGAAAAATAGAGTAAAGGCACAGGGGTGATGCTCAGCATAAAAGATGCCACTGTGGTATTTTAGTTCCTTGATTCTTCAGAGCAGAGACCAGTTCTCATGTTTACTTGCAGAAACTTTCAGAGGATTACTGTTGGGGTCTTTCAGCCACTTCTAAATTAACTGATGGAAAATAATGATTCTGCTCCTCTCTGTAGCATATGGAAATACAAAAAGAAAAAAAACAGTTATTATGGCAGGACTTTAATTTGAAAGCATTTTAGGGGTTTTATGCAGCCAATAGCAAACATCATCAGTGCTTCTGAAGTGTGGAGATGATCATTTTCTACAGTGAAATCATTGTAGTCGGGTTGAGGTAAAAGTCTAATGTCGTTCTCATTAGGAAGGACAACGAATGATGAAAGGCTGGTCTGGAAGCTGCTGGTTGCCTCTGAAGGATGGGTTTCAAGTCAATGAGGGATTCAGGCTGAGAAGGACAGATGAGGAAATCAGTATAAAGTAACAAAAACTACAGACTTACCAAACGTATAAGAACTCATTACACTGATACCCACAGGCTTGATAGGAAAGAGTGTAGGAACCATAAATAAAGAGAGGGAAACATTCAGGACAATTATAAATAACTTAAAAGAATGATAAGCTCCTGGACTGCAAATTGGCACGAGGAACTATTCAATGATCCATGCTTAACAGGATGATTAGTGTATGACTGGTTAATAACAGTGCACGGAAATGTCACTGGGAAAAGTAGAGGTATGCACCTGCATAAGCTTTTGGACAACATTAACAGTAAAAATAGGTGCTAAAGTGCTACAGAAAGGGTTGCTTTTGCATTTGCAAGTGTCCCTGCACCTGCACACGCACATACAAAAGCAATTGCATGTGCCTGTCCAGATGATCACAGGGCTGATAGAGTTAATAAAAGGTGATACTCACAGGATGCTTGTTCAAACCTGTTGCAGAAGCTGGAAGCCGTTGGGAGCAGCTACAGGGACCAGTGATCATGATTTGATTACTCTCAGTATGAGCAGAGGAAGATGGTGCCAAGCAATAATATATATATACTTGGCCCTCTGCAAAGGCTAACTTCTCAAATGTCAGAAGTAAAATTTATTAGGGGAGAGAGTACAATATCTATATGTATTTGTATAAATACTCATTTATGTATGAATGAGAATTGGGAGTTCCTTCAGCAAAGTTTATCAGAGGCCTCAGAGGCCACCGTGACACAGTCATGTAAGAGGATGACAGTGGAGGAAAACTCAATAGGGCTGAGTAGTGAGAGAAACTAAAGATCACTCCACATTCAATCTACTCCACTTCATATAGATAATGGAGAGAGCAGCCTGAGTCATGAGAGGATGAGGACCTGTCCCTGTGGTGGGTCCGTGGCCAGGAGAGAGGGAACCTGGGCCACCTCTGGTCTCTGGTGGGTGGTAGGGATGGTGGGGAGGGGAAGGGGGTGGTTGAGGTGGCCTCTTTGCTATGCTGAGGGAGTGGAGAAAGTTTATGCCCCTCCAGTTGCTGAGCTGGTGCTGCCAAGTGTCACACTAAGAGGCCCTTGTGGCCCTGACATTTCCAAAGTGTCTTTTCAGGCCTTCACGTCAGAGCTGACTCGCGCCCAGGCAGACAGGATCTCTCCCACGTCCAATTACTCACGGCAGCCTGTGCATTTGCTTTGTCACTCGACCTCATTCCCCTTCCTTTCCCGGAGGCAGAGGTGCTTCAGGCAGCGGAGAGATGCTGTCCATCCGAGGCTCAGATGCCTCCGTCCTCTCCTCGTCCTCTCACAAGCTCCACAGAGTGGTGGGAAGGGGATTAAGCCACTGGGTCCATGTCCACCCTCTCCCATGGATTTCCTTGGAAGTACACAAGGGATTCTGATTTCTACACAGCGCCGCATGCTAGGCCTACAAGACACAGCAGGGAAGGAGAGAGAGAATAAATGCGTGCTCAACCGAGACCTGGAGTACTAGCCTAGGGCTTTGCACTTGGCAGATCCTCATCTCAGAAGAAAACTTTGTGGTGCTATTACCAGTCAGCACTTCTCCCTCACTCCCTCACTCTCTCCCTTTCATCTAGGTTGCTGCAGTTGCATTTAATGACACAACAGATGTATTCATTTGCATCTTTATATGGATCTCTAAGCTCTACAAATGGGTGGGTGGGCGTGACCCCATTTTCCCAAATTATTCAGCACCTTTCAGTTATGCATTTCTCTCTTTTCTAATGTCTTTTTGAAGCACATGCAAGCAGCAGTGGGGAATTACTCTGCCGTTTTCGCTTGAGCATCTGGGACCTGATCATTCCTCTGGCTGCCTATGTGAATCTCCCTTAGACAGCAGGAGCCACGGAGATGTCTGTGCATGGGTGGACTGCCTCCTCCACCACGTACACATATTTCCTGAGGGGGGGGAAGGCACAGATTTATCTAATAAAGCCCAAAGACAGCTATGGGGAAGAAATCACTGAAAAAAAAAAAAAGCGACACCCTGTCTATTTATCGAGGGTGATGACAGCTCTGTTGCTGCCATCAAGAGATCCGTAGTTGCGTTTATGGGATGTGGGTGAGTTAAAATATTTCCCTTCACCGTCTGAAGGCGGTGTTTATGTGAAGCTGCTTGAAGCACGCTCCATGCCGATGACTAAGGGGATGCTACCGCCAGCGTGGAAGACCTGTGAGCATGGTTGGGTGCTGGGGTGTGTTCTTCAGAGCTTCCTCTGCACCAGTGCCCAGGTCCTCAGCCCTGAGATGGGGGTACCCAGCTACAGCAAGAGGGTTTAAATGGGTGGGGAATATGCCAGCACACAGGGCTGGGTGCCTGGGAAAGCACACCATGCTGTGTTTCTCCTGCGTCTGGAGCACAGCATTGCCACCTCTGCCTGGCCAGCTGCACAGACTGGGGCCAGCAGGAAGGGAAATGAGGAGAAGAGAAGAGAGGAAAGCAGAGAAACATCTGTTTATATACCCACTTATACACCCAGGCAGCACACGGAGGAGCAGTCCCAGACCTTGCAGATATGCAGGAGAGGAGAGCTCCCGTCCTGACTCTCCTCCTACATGCTCTTCTTGTAGTCCAGGTGGCTCTGGGGCCATGTGTCAGTGAGAAGCTATTGCTGTAACACCTTGTGAGTGCAATGAGTAAGGATGCTGGTGCCTTCGGCAGAGATCATCTCCGGTTTAATTTATGAGCCGCACTTTGTGTGTATCAAGCTATGGCCAGATATAATGTAATCCCATCACCGTGCGTGTGCTGAGCACAGCTGTCAATCAAAGGTGATTTGCATCAGTACGTTTTCATATAAATATGTATGCCCTCTCGCTAACATTATTATTATTTATTATTTGTGTTACAGTCGTGCCTCGAGGCTTCGGCAGGGACCAGGGCCCGGTTGTGCTGGGTGTTGCACACACAGCGAGAGGCAGACCCTGCTCTGCACAGCTTCCAGACCAAACACATTGCAACAGGCACGGTCTGGTGTGCCTAGGAGAAAAAAATATGTATTTCTGAAGTAGGAAGTGCTGGATCTAGCAAACCAGCAGCAGAGCTAGGAGTAGACCTGGGCTCCTGGTGACTTCTTTCTTAACACTCTTCCCATTAGACTTCTCCAGAATAACAACAACAAAAAAATTGCAACTTTGCAGCTTTGACTTCTTTTTAGGGAGAAAACGGATAAGATATTTTACAAGGTGGAAATTCCCTCCTTTGGCTCACCAGGAATGGAGCTCCTTGCTCTAGCCTATGCGAATTTACCCTAGGCCTCGCACCATGTAATGTGAGATTTCTTCTCCTCCCAGAGTCCTGCCCACAAGGATCACCTGAATGCCGGAGGCTCTTCAGTTCCTGTAAAAGGGCACTGGCTGGGGCATCTCTGGCAGGGGTCTGGGTGGTGGGGTGGCACAGACACAGGAGGAGATGTGAGATACGAGGTTATGAGGAGATAGGAGATATGAAGAGATACGAGATATGAGGAGATATGAGATATGAGGATGCACAAAAGGAGACAAAGGGGAGCGGCAGATACAGGAGGGGGCATGTGGAAGGGGACAGTGTTGGAGACAGGGCTGGGGACAGGTCCTGGAGGGAGGTGCTCCATGCTGGGAGTACCCTGGGGGGACTGTGACCGTGGGGGACCAACACTGGAGCAGGGACACCCGAAGGGACCCTGGCACACAGAGGACCCAGGCTGGAGCAGGAAATGAGTGAGGAGGAAGGAGAAGGGGAAGAAAAGAGCAAGAAACCAGGAATGGCAGCAAGAAACCATCACGTACTGACCCAGCCTCCTGTAAAAACAGGGTAGGGGAGTGCTGGTGGGAGAGAAGTATTGGACTGAAGCTGAGCCTGGGGAAGAGGGAGGAAAGGGACTTCCCTCGGTGTTTAATTATTTAAGTCTTCTTTGTTTTCCAACACACAAATCAGTAAATAAAGGTTTATGTTAATTGGAAATAAATCAAATTCAGTGAAATTCCCTGAACTGAGACTGTTTTGCCCACAGCAGACACATATGAAAAAATTGAAGGTTTCTTAGCTCAGAGGGTTATAAGGAAAAGCTTTAGAATCATCAAAAAAATGCTTAAAACCAGAAGCAGAGCTCAAAAAGCCCACAGTACTTTTCTTGTTGTAAATCTCTGTGTAGCCACTGATTGTGCAAGAGCAAACACCAGCAGATGATGATGGAGGTCGTGCACTACTGTTGGCCCTGGAGCCCAGGCTTACATCTAACATGTTGGTGTGACTGGTGGAACATAGAGTATATTAAGACAGACAGCTTTCCTTTTTATCAGTCTTCATGAACCAGCTTAAAATAAATCAGGTACTATTACACGTCCTCTTGTTCTCATCCCCTTTGCCAATCAGGATAGCCAGTGACCAGGTTTGCCAAGAGACAAAATGCTGTCAGACTCAAAAGCAGTAGGTCCCACCCATTGCACACTGGTCCCTCTGCACATGCATAGACTAATCTGCACAGGTCAGCTGCACGTGTAACAATTCCATACCACAGTCACAATAACTCTACAGAAAGGCAGTAGACAGTCACCCAAAGCACGGGGCGGCTGGCTGTCCAGATCTATTCAGCTGGGTCTTCTGATGAAATTCAGGGCACCTCTTTAGCCAGTCAAGCGTCTTTCAGACAACAAAATTTCTCTTTGTTTTGACTGAGACTAGCTCCCCTTCTTCTGGGTGTGCTGAGAGTAACTATGCTTGTCCATCCTAATCATCTTGCAGACTCTAACCTGAGCCTAAAGATGACCTGCTGGCCATACAAAACTACATTTAAGTCCCATATATTCTTGTACCAGCACCCTGGGAAGAAACAGATCTCATGGTCCAGCAGTGAACCAGCCAGTGAAATTTAATAGCAGTGATGGCAGTCAGATTTATGTAACATTTATGAAATCTATAGTACTGGACTCTCCAAAATGACTTGAAGAGCAAGACACCATACAATGTAATTAAGCACAGGCAGCAGTGTGCTTTCTGTGCTTGTGAACACCGCTGCAAATCTGTATTCACTTTAATGTGAACAGCAGTTGCCTTGAACTTGCTGCTGATGATACGAAAATACCATTGTCACTAATCAAGGCTGCTTATAATGTAACAGGCACCCAACCTTATTTTAATGGAGCTGCTGTCTGAGTTTCAGCATCCTGCAGGAACCAGGTAGGAGATGAATGGAATTTGCGAGATGAATCTAAGTTTCATCTATATGTGCTGACCTTGTTCAACTGACTTCTCATGTTTTCGCCAAAGCAATGTCAAAAGATGCATGCCTGTGTATTGAAGGACCCTGAAGCGATGGCTCTGCCTAAGGTCTTGGGTGGGTTTGTGGCAGAGGTGAGTGAGTGCTGTGCTGAGCATGCATCTCCTCCCATCTTCATGCAATAGCCTTTTCCTTCTTGTGCCCCGTGCTGTCAGCACTCCCATCCCATCCACCACACATCCTTGTATGTAAAGGCTCAAATGCACCACGGGGCAAGAAAACAGTCTCTGATTAAGGTTTAAATGAATCATAAACATAGGTGGTTGAGAAGAGGATGGAGGAGAAAGGGTGAAAATGTGTATTAATTTTTCCAGTCTTCCTTAACTGTTTTGTTTTCCTGTCGGATAAAAGGCACTCGGAGGTAGAGGGGTGGATGTCACAAAGCTGTCATCAGGCTGTTTTCCACACTTATTTTTCTGAAATTTGAAATGACACTGAAAGTTGAAAATCTGAAAAAGAAAAAAAAAAAAGAATTCTTCACAGAGCTATCTGTACACCTCTGTCACAATCTTAAAAGGAGAGATATATTTTTAACAGCCTCAGGGGAAAAAACATGTTAGGAAAGTTCAGAAAAGCCTGAGTGCTGTTACAACCCAAAAATGCTTCTAATCACTGAAGGCATTGCCTTTTTAACCTTCTTAGCTGACTCTAACACTCTCCCCAGCTCTGAGTAACATCTTGCTCCACCAGCACAGCAGCCTGTCTCTACAAGCAGACCCAGGGATGTAACCTCACAGGCAATGGGTGCACTTTTGAAGCTGTAAGTCATCAGTCCTATGTGGAGCCAGCCTCTAAAGGCTCTGTTCAAGCTCGGTTATCTAATGCAATGGTTTTCAACTTATTCAACACTGCTAATGGCTTATGGACTGTGTCAAAGGGAAACACAGAAGGTAAAGAAAAGTCACTCTAATATCTCTAAACCTAAGTGTTTGACAAAGGGATCTGTACTACTGCCAGGCAATTTTTCAAGGTCCACAAATAGGATTGAAAACCATGGCGAGGTACTTTAGTCTGCACTGAAGTATCTGTATTAGTCTGCCCTTCTGAGATGCTGAGTGCTAGCTGCTGACTGCTTCAGTATGACCAAAGGGTCTTTGCCCTTCTGCACCTCCCCAAAGGCCTAAGTGTCAGAGCTAACTTACCAAGTTAGTAAGGAGTGATGGAAAATATAACATGGAAGATTAGCACTTAATTTTTACCTTCTTTTTTTTCTTTAGTTTTGGTCTTTACACTGTTTTATTTATTTATTTTTAATGTGTCCTCTCTTTTCTTTGGAGCCCCCTTGTCTATTCACTGAGTCTGTTTCCACTGTTGAACCTATCATGTCCTACTAGCAAAAAAAACTACTGAAATTATTTACTGGTGAGAAAGCATGGTTTTGTTTTAAATGTTATTATAAAAACTGGTAAATCTAAATCCCCAAAAATTATGAGTACAAATGCCAGCAAATCAAACTAATTTTACATTGTTGAGTTTCTAACAACCTCCCCACAAAATAACTCCCACAAAACTCAAAAGCTCTTACCTTTATTTTTTTCTTTCATATTTCTCACTACTCATTCATATTTCACACTACTCATTCAACCATTCCTACTTTTTTTTTCCCTGGGTGGAGGAGGGGTGCTTTAAAAAAACTGGTCTTTTCATAGAGGTGATCGTAGGGACACAAGAAACATACATTTATGTTCCACTTTCATCAATCATCCTATTATTATGTACTACTCCACCATGAAGTTAGTTGCATGCTTAGCTTCCTGCAAGTATAGTGGGATCTTCCACTTTTATATAGTATGTAACTGAGCTTATAGGGGCAGGAAATATCTGCTCCCCACATTTGTATGGTGCTGGATACACTGAAGAACTCTTCTTGGTTGGCCACTCGCTACAGGTGGCTACTGTCTTCATCATTAATAATAGAAAACAATAACTCAGCTGGAACATAAGGGTTTCCTTCATTTACTGGATTATTTTTCCCTGAAAATATTAAAGAAAATTATCACAGAATCACAGAATGATTTGGTTTGGAAGGGACCTTAAAGCCTGTCCAGTTCCAGCCCCCTGCCATGGGCAGGGACACCTCCCACCAGACCAGGCTGCCCAAAGCCTCATCCAGCCTGGCCTTGAGCACCCCCAGGGATGGGGCACCCACAGCTTCTCTGGGCAGCCTGTGCCAGTGCCTCACCACCCTCTGAGTAAAGAATTTCTTCCTTATATCTAATCTAAAACTCCCCTCTTTTAGTTTAAAGCCATTACCACTTGACCTGTTGCTACTCTCCCTGACCAAGAGTCCCTCCCTAGCTTTCCTGTAGCCCCCTTTAGGTACTGGAAGGCAGCTATAAGGTCTCCCCGGAGCCTTCTTCTCTTCTTCAGGCTGAACAACCCCAACTCCCTCAGCCTGTCCTCATAAGAGAGGTGCTCCAGCCCTCTGATCATCCTCATGGCCCTCCTCTGGACTCACTCCTTAAAATTATGTTTTATGAAAATTATTTTATTTTTAAAACAGGTGCATATTATGCAATCTCTGAAGTGCATAAATTGGGTGGGAGGAGAATTTTAAAAAGAGACATTTAGCCTAAGTTATTCTGTCTTCCAGGTCCCCCTTGTAGCATTCATGGGCTTCTCTGATAGTTTAACTGTATGTGAATTTATATATCTGTTGTTAGGTGGGCAAATTCAAGAAATTAGTGGGGATTAGGAGTCTGCAAAATAAAGAAATTAGAGTCCCAAATACCCTTTTATACGGAACTGCAATCAAAACTTAAATGCACTCATCTTCGTCCTCCCCCCCCCCCCCCCCCCCCCGCCTTTGAGAGCTCAGCAGAGCTAGAAGTACTTGGCTTTAAAGATCATTTCCAGCAAGGCTGTAAGAGAGCTCAGGTCCCAAAAGATGAAGGATTTTTTTTTTCTCAGATCTTCCAAGCAAAATTCTAGGTTAATAGCGCTGTCTTCACTCTTTCTTCATCATATACCTGTTTAAAAGGTACAAACATCTTCCAATATGCCAGCCTGACAGAGCTCAGATGGGGGAAGATCAATACATTATGGCCTTGGTAAGTGATTGCCTTTATGGCTTCAGCTGCTTTAGGATTTGCTCCGTCTCATGTACATCAGACACAGAAGCAATAACAGTGTTGCCTTAACTGGCTGCTTTTGTGTTTAAAGGAATGATTTCTTGGGCTCGTGCACTTGCACGCCATCTCACTGAGACCCCTCGCTAGATTTCATCACACAATCCCAGCTCTCCCAGTTCACAGGGCCGTGAAATAGCCCAAGAAACAGCAGGACACACGTTCGGCTTACGAACTTGTGCTCGTTCACGCTGGCAGGATGACAACCACATCGTGGGCTCCGCAGGGCCAGCCAGAGCTGGTCACGTAGCCCGGCTGCCCTCCAGGGGCATGGCCCAGCCCAGGGGCTCTGCATTGTGTTTAGGTTATCTGCTTAGCCCTTAACTGATGCTTGCAGCCTGTTGAAGCCAAAGGGCACAAAATGCTGGCCTCAATACCCTTTGGAAGGTGAACGGTGACCCGGAGCCCTGGTGCCCCCAAGTAAAAAGCAAATACAAAAGGAGACTTTCTCTGTCAGTAAACAAAACAAAGCGGGATGATTTTTAAACCTTTTGGCATGTCTGGGTGTCTTTACCACCACTGATGAAGAATAAACAATGCAATTATTAATTATTGATGATCACTAATAAGAATGATGATTACCATCATCATGATGCGGTCTCGCCATTCTTGCCACCTCTCTAATCAGTGTGATCTTGCTGCTATTATACATAATTGCGATCTTCCAAGTCAGGGCAGGCGAGGAAGCAACCTTTCAGTGTAAATACTAAATACTTAGCATAACAAGAGTGAGAGCTCCCCGGCTCGGAGCAGAGCTAAGCGAAGTCGCGGGCTTCCATTCTTTTTAATTTACCATCTGTTCTGTATGACACAGCCTGCGTCTCTTTAGGGTTTAGTACCCATTTATTATCCGAAAGCCACCTCTGCCTGCTATTAAAATCACGTTGGAGTGATTTAGAGAGGGAATCCGTCCATTTGCCCAAGTGGAAAGATGTGCCATCAGCATAAACCTAAACGCTGCAGCCCTTCCCGGGCTCCCGGACCAAAAGCTGGCTCACCAGCAGCACACGCGCCTCTGGTCTGCACTCTCCTCCCAGCAGAGCCAGTTACTGTGGTCCCCTTCCCTTGTATTACACACACATGCCACACACACACTTTTCCATTGTGCCATTTCCTCCCTGTCTCTGTCACACACGTGAGGGACCTGGGTCCCACCCCACTGCTAGCCCATCTCCTCTTTCCTTTTAGCCTCAGCCTCTCATTATCCTTCCCTGCTCCGTTCCCTTTGCTCACTCACTTTTTCGTATACCTCGCAGTGTCTGTGCATGCTCCTTACCCCTTTGTGTCCCAACACACGCCTTGTTCCCACATCCTGTTACTCAGCCTTACCCACTCTACTCCTTTCCAGCTCTTTCGGTCTTCACCGTTATTTAATAAAACACAGCGCAGATAAAGATAATTGCCGTCGTTTCCTCAGGCCCCTGGGACATCTCAGAAATCTCCCGCAGGTACCCAGACAAGCGTCTCACCCTAATAGTGAATGACTGCTAAACTAAGACATAGATTTCCAACAGTCTCCACAAATTGAACCCAACAATGCCACCTCCACCTCCATCTCTGCCGTCCATGGCTTTAGCCACTTCCAATTAACTGAGCGGCCCAGAGCTTTCCTTGGGGACCCAGGACAAACAGGATCCGGGTGGAAAACAAGCCGAGGAAAGCAACACAATTAAATGCAAGGCAGCTTGGCTCCAGCGCCTGGGGCAGGTCTGCCGGGGAGGATGGGGACCCCAGGGGAACCCACAGCCTGGAGCTCGGTCCCTGCGGAGCCCTTGGGGGGATGCAGGTGGCAAAGCACAGCAGAAAGAGGTAGTAGCGCCCATCTCTGCCTACCCGTGTGACTACCAAGGGGAGAACTTTCTGAGCACTAAATATTTAGGATCTCAGTTGGTTTGCTGAGACAACAGCCATTTTGTTCTCAAGCTTGCTACGGGAGAGAGACGTGCTACGTTTTCCCACGCAGGGTGGAAGACGAATATATTCATTGCCCCAACTTAAAACAGTTTAATGAGAACTCCAGCATCACTGATGTGTCCTTGCTAGCTGTTATTTTTCCTTTACCTGCTAGACTACAGTGGGGGAAGGGAGGAGGAGAGGAGAAAGAAGACAAGGGGAAAATGACTATGTTCTCACCAGAAATTCTGAATTGATTCAAAATGAATTCCTCCCCTCTATTTTGAATCAATGCTTCAAAATCAGAAACTCAATTTTTGTTTTAGCCTCAAATGCCTTTCCCCCCTCCACCAAACAGGTTACAGTATATGTTCAGATTTTTATTTTTATTTTTTTTTAAAAAGGAACAATACCCTGAAAATGAAATGACAGGTTAGACTTTTTAGTATTTCATTTAGAAATGGTGATTTGACATGGGAGTTACAATTCAGTACTTTCCTCAGGGGGTGAGCATGTGATTCCTAGAGGGCTGATAGAAAGTGGGTATGCTGAAGTACCAGGGCTTCTCAAGAAGTAGGTCACTTGTCTCTGCCATCCTGTTTGCTTGGACAGACTGAAGCTGAACAGCTATTTGCCTGCATGGGGGGCAAAAGGGTAGGAGGCATCCCAGGCACAGTTTGCTTCACACTGGCTAGCCTCAGCTAAGAGCTGTGCCTGTGAACTGCAGAAGATGAGAGGAGAGGAAACAGTGCCATGAGATGGTTAAGGGCTCCATCTGATTTCAGTATAAGCCTGGAGTTGCTGGAAGACGAGTGCAGTGCGAACAGCGTATCACCCTGACCTGTCCTACCCATCTTGTGAACAGAGCAGCCCTCCCACTCACCACAGCTAATCCCACAAGGTCTGCGTGAGCAATTGCAGCACAAAACTGCCCTGTGGATAGATCAAAGCACATTCGTGGCTGCTGGAGAGAGAGACACCTGAAAGAGCAGAGCCGATCCCGTGCCAGTTCTGCCACATGTGTCCAGACAGAGCTCGCCTGCTGGGAGAGCCAGAAGTTGCTGCAGGCCAGTCCGGTGGTGCATTAGCAGAGATGTGTGTGCACAGGGGAAGCTGTATAGAGCTAAGTTTAGCTCTAGTCAACACCATCAGTCTTTCACTTTCATGAGCACTAAAATTGACTGAAACTCACTCAAAATATGTATTTTAAAAAATGGGAAAGGAAAAGAAAATGTCCGGTTCCTGTAAGATGATCAATAACAGCCAGAGCTGGAGATGACTTTTTCAGCCACAGAGAAACAACTGTTATTGTTGAATTGCTCGGGAACTTTGCCAGTGGACAAAGATAAACTAATAATGTCAAGGAGAGGAGGGGTGAGATTGCTGAAACCTTAGCTACGGTAAGAGGGTTGATGGAAACACTTTCAAGGGGCATGTGGCAGGCCTCACAGAAAGCAATCAACTCAAAGCAGGCACCAGGGAAAGCTGGGGGTGGGAGAGCACGCACCTATGGCACCGCCGCACTGCTGCTGCTGCAGCTGCTGCTGCCCGAGCAGGAGGGGCTTGGGACAGTGCATCCCCCTGCTGCAGGTGCTAAGCCACAGGACAGAGGGGCAGGCGTCTTCGTGCAATATTTCCTTTTCCTCAGCCTGGCTGCTTCTGTCCCCAAGCAGGTGTGGAGCCCAGAAAGGTGGGAGGGGAGAGGCAGGGCAGGGTGAGAGCACGGGACACCCACGGAGCAGCCCTGCAGCCCCCCCAGCTAATTGCCCTCCGTTGCCAGAGCCGATTCAGACACGTAGTGCTTAATGCTGCAGAGTGGACGCTGCCAAGGCTTCACTTCTGCAGCTGCGTCCCCCGTTCCCGTGGCTCTGCAGTAATCAATTGTGAGCCTATGCATCACCCAGAGCATGCAGCCCTGGTGGATATATCCACCTCATGGCATCGCACCAAGGGGACTTTTCTCTGGCTGCCAGAGAGCCATCCCTTAAAGGGGGTCCATGGGTTCTTCCAGGGTGGTTTACAGTGGCTTCTAGGTTGCTGGCTGTAATAGTTTTGACTGTGAAGGGCCCCAGGGAAAAATCGGACAGTCGCAGGGTCATAGTTCCCTGAGTTTTCGCCATTTCATCCTAGACAAACAGTAAATCTCATTCCCTAAAATAAAGCACTTTGTATTTTACAAAGGATTGCAACGAGGGCTTTTTCTCACAAGACCCTGTTATTCCTACAACATCAGCCCCATGACACCAAGGCATGAATTTGCGCCATGGTGTCCACTGACAATAAATGGAAAGGCCCTGGAGAGACTCCAATTCGTGTTTGTGAGAGATAGGCTGTTCTGTCTAATCCTGACCTTTTCAAAGTTTCCAAATACTCACTTCCATTGCTAAAGAAAAATCACTGCACATTTTCTTTCTTTCCTTTTTTTTTTTTTTTAACTTTTGCCCAAAATTTCCCAGAATTCAAGGGATGACAGCCCCAAACCCAAAGCAGCTACTTCCCTGTGTGATGCCACGGGGGGGGGAGAGCTGAGCCATTGGATGTCAGTGTGGAGGGCACAGGGCCTGCTAGAGCAGGAGTCAAAACCAAAGCCCAGGGGTCCTGATTTCCAGGGCTGCCTTCTGACTAAAAAATGATGTTTCCTAGCAGCTCATGCCTCCATCAACACCAGTGGGGTAATTATCCCTGCTTCACTTTCATATCCTTTTAACTCACTGTATCACAGGGTGCTCAACAAAGATGGCTGGTATTTTTACCCCTCTGTTGTGGAAGGGGAAACTGAGGCATGGAGGAAAGTGAAGTGAGTTACCTGAGCTTATTCATCAGACAAGTGTGACACCTGCAACCAAACTGTGAGCTTTCGACAGCTGAAGATCCTTCAGGTCTCAGGGTCAGCAAACAGTTGAGCTGCTTCTGTCTGGTGCTAGTTTTATGAATGTGTGTGTGGTCTCCTGCAGTGTTGAGGGCCCTGCAGCCCACATTGATTTATGTCATGTATTTAGGTGTCACGCATTTGAAATGGAAGAACTCGGATCCCACAAAGATAGGCAGAGCCTTAGGTTGTCACACCTCTGGTAGGCACTAGGGCACGGTGACTTGGCAAGCTTCCCATCAAAGCCTTGGCCCTGTCAAGCAAACCTTTTAGTTAAGAAGTTCTTCCTATGGCCTACTCTGTCCTCAGCCTCTCTGAGGACAGGGAGGCTTCCAGTGTGCTGGTGCCTGCTTCAGAAATAACACCTCATCCCTGGTGCACCTGCTCAGTACCCACAGACCAAAGAAATGCCACCAGAAGCACCTGGTGCTGCACAGGCAGGAGCCCACATTTCCAGGAGAGCCCAAACCCCGTGCTCCCCTCCCTCCCCATGTTTGTGTTGCTCTTTAAATGGCTTTGTTTTGCTTAAGCATCCCTTTTAAAGCAATGTTTAGCTTCCAGTTGGAATGAGCTCCAGGAAGCATGGCCAGGGCCCTGCCTGGAACAACGGTCTGTAATTTACGGTGAGTTATGTTTCAATTACCTCGGTGTTATAGCGTCTTGGTGAGGGCAGGCATTATGTCATGTCAGGGATACGGGCGAGGGAGAAAATACAGACGCTCCCATTACAGCCAGTGATGGAGCAGTTTTAATAATACTGCGGGAAAAAAATAAAGAGAAGGGGAGCGCAAATGACTTTCCAGCCATACCATTACTGCACATTAGTAACACAGCGCAGGCAGGGAGAGAGAGGGAGAGCGAAGTGGGGAAAGGAGAGGCACAGCTGAGCGATGGAGAAGAGGGAAGGGGAGATGGAGGGGGTAGAGAGAAGGAAAAATAGTGAGAGGGAGGGAGGGAGGAGCAGGGAGGGAATGAAGGGCACCAGAGGAGAAGGAAAGAGAAGGCAAAGGAGATGGGTGAGAGATGCAAAAGGAGAGGTGCCAAGAGAGAGGGAACTACATGTGGACGTGGGTTGCCCCAGCCCCACATCTCCCCATCCCCCCCACCCATGTCCCCTGCGCCTCCCCAGGCTTGGTTCACTGGCTGGCTGCAGGTAACAGCAAGGCAGGCGAGGAGCCACGGGAAAAGGGGAGAGGACAGATCATTATTAGGCTTTTGTGAACGATATTGCCTTGTTGCTGGAACAAAGCACTCGATTTCCAATAATAACAATCTACCTTTTTTTTTTTTTAATCAAATTTCCTTTGTCATTGTGGCTTTCTTTAATTTCATTTCAGCAGGGTAAGTCTCACTTCCAGCTTGCTGCCTCGATCGCCTGCTTTCCCTTACGCTCAGTCACTCCTGCCCATGTGCTCCCGCTTGCTCTCTCCTTCTTTATTTTCTTGACGTAAATGGCAGTCATTGCTCAGAGAATGTGCTGGGTGAGCCTGCTTTGTAATTCAAACCTTTTATTCAGGTTACCATTATGTACTAAAGAGGAAAATATGTATTGGCTAAACAGCATCCTTACGGATTGTCCCCAGGCTGGGAGGGAAGGCTTGGGCATCGGTCCTCACGTGGACCTGCTGCTCATCGCCTGCCAGGGAACGTGGCTCATCCTCACTGCCACCTGCCTTCCCACTGTGAAGAGAAAGCCCACAGCTCGGAGATGTTTGTGCCTTTCAGTACCATCTTATTCTACCAATGCAATGCCATAAAGCCACGGCAGATGTTAGGCAGGGGTTTCCCACCATCACAAATAGCTTCACATTGCTATACCAGTAAAAATAAAAGCCGTCTCCCTGTCTCTTAAATGTAGGGCTTCCAGAATGAATGCTGTATTAGAGGATAGCGGGGATAATATTGCCATGTTTCAGGCTGTGCACCTGCAAGCCTTTCAGTACCATATATCTGTACAGCACCAGTGGATGCAGCTCTGTAAATGCAACCTGAACCAGGCACTGGCAAATATTGCCATTTCTCAACTGCATACAATGAGGAGTGCATGCCTGCCTTATGCCCATTATTGGAAAACAGGACACCATCTGATTTGGCTTAAAAACAAAAGAACACGCACAAGCAATCCCCTTTACGGTGCAAAGCCTGCAAAAACAGTTCCTCCATCAACATGCTCTTGTTATCAGTTAATTCGCACTATATGCACTGTGTGACATTTGGCATTTTTGCCACACAGGTACAAAGACCCCGAAGTTTGGGTTAGCCTACTACTGAACCATGCTGCAGGCTTCCCAGCCCTGCAGTACGGCAACTATTGACAGCTGAGAGCTACAGTTTCCAGAGTGGTACCTCTTTCTGATGCTTACAGGTTTCATTTGCTGCATGAAAGCAGTGGGGTAGTTGTGCCTCCTCCCTGAAGGCATAAAGATAATGCATGTAATACAGTCTGGAAGATCTTAGAGGCAGAGGAATGCTACCAGAAATGTAAAGTGAAGACTGTCTCAAAGCATTCTCCAGTCACTGGATCATCCCAGTTTCAAAGGAGGATGCACACACCAAAGGAAATGATTAAGGGTGGCCTGAGTTCCATATGAAAAAGCTCACCTTTTCTGCTTGTCCCCAGGTGGAGTGGATGACTTTCTGGTCTAACTCACAGTTGTCTGCCTGGACTCTGCAAGAATATTTCTATTTTGTCCCTGGACCTCCTTGTAAAGGAGATCATGGTCTGCCTTATATCGTATGAGGTGTAACCAGGAATTTGTTGTTCACTTAGAGTCTTTTCGACTCAGGGCAAACACAACCTTACATGGCAAATGCAACTAACGTGCATTATAAACAGGTGATATTTCTCTTTGCAAGTGGAAATTAACTTATCTATTTATTTATTTGGCCTCTTGGGCATACCTCTGCACAGACAGGTAGGATTCAGTTGCATGCAGAAAAGAGAGACTTCATCCAAGCAGTCCTGCCCAAGCCTCTCATTAGTCTTGTGGCAGATTCTTAGCAGTGATAGTCTCTGAAAATCTCTTTCCTCCCTCCATTTCTGAGCTCACAGATGTTAAACACAGGTGATGCAGATCTGATGGTCCTGTAATTCCAGCTTCTCCTCATTTCAAGATGCTAAATCACATTTAAAGATGTTAACAATACACCAAATACCCTCAGCATACGACATCTCTGTGTAAGCGATCATTGGAGCTGTCACAGGGATATTATTAATTTGCCAAGGAGAAGAAACACATTCTTCCTGGTTCTGAATGGAAGGGGAGGTGCCTGCATGGCAGCTTCTCAAACAGGAGGTGGGCCAGGCTTTAGAAAATGTTGAGGGTCCCCACCTAGAAAAACTTTTTTCTTTTTTTAAAATTATTATTATTTTAGGAAGCATGGGTTGAGCAATCCACCTATATTGTCTATTGGTTTTCCTCTGTTGTGATTAGTCATTAAAGTCATATCACAGCCCGGTCCTTGTTTTTAAACACAGCACAGTGAATAGCATCTTTTCCTGCTTAAATTTCCATATGATTTTTCTTTTTAACCTAAAACACGAAGTGCCTGTGGAATATGCGAATGTGCCTTTGGGATAATCACAAGTAAACACATGGGTAGCAGCATGTTTGCAAACAGCTAACATTCTGAGACACCAGCCAACAGAGAAGCAGGTTTTGTGGCACTAGATGAAATTCAGCAGAGATTTACTGGGCAGTTGGGGATACAGTTTCATTCCTCTGCACACAAGGGAGAACTCGCCATGGGTATTTTGGGAGGCCTCTCTGTCTCAGGCTCAGCAGAAGAATTCTGAGTTCCTGTTTCCTACTGCTGTCAATAATGATATTCCCTCACTGCTACAACTTGCTGTCCACTTGGCTGCCTGTGGTATCGCTTGGAGACTACAGGTTCAAGAACTTGCACAGTAATTGGGTCGGAGAGCCTCCTGAGAGGTGCCTGGCTGTGTTTCTCCTCATCCCAGTCACCATTTTAACCGAAATCCAATGAACACAAGGAAAACATGGCAAGTTAAATAGCCAGGCTTCTGGCATACTTTTGAAAATTTGGGAAATGATGCAAGGCACAAAATTCTCTTCTTTGAGAGATTTAGGAGAGCAGATCCTAAATGTCGTTCTGCAGCACAGCACTTCCCAGTCCTTCTGGTTCGTATAATAGGATGTATTAGGATCCAGTTACAAGACAAAGTCCACTAGGGAGTGGAAGTGTGAAGCTTAATACAGTATCACAGAAATGGAAAGCTTCTTTAATAGTACAGAAGGGACTTGTGCTTGAAAGCATTTAACAGAGCCTTGGTAAGTAAACTGTAGTAATTGAACTAGCAGAGGCATTTAGCTTGAATACTGTGTATATGTATAACAAAATCAAATAAGCACCAGGAAGAACTATTCTTCAAAGGGATGATTTGAAATGCTTCTATTCCCTTTCCAGACTAAGAGCATTTATTTGTTTTGGCCTGCACATTTCATTGTGCCATGTAACTACGATGACTCCTGGTTTGTGAGCACACAAAGATTTAAACCACAGTGCATTAATGTCAAGCTTCATATCTGCAGCTATTTCTAGTCCACCAGGGAATGCAACCCTTCAGCTCCAGAACTTCAAACTGAAAACTCAGCAGATCATAGTATCCTCTGGGATTAGTCCTCCCACGTGCCTCTCTTGCTTCCATCTCTCTGCTTTCCTTGAGGTTCACATTATCTGGAGAGAAACAAGGGTGCTAAAAGGCATGGGAGTGGAGATAAATAACAAGCATGAGAATTCTCTCAAAGAAAGACATTTCACTTTGCTTAGCTGTATGTCAGAACAAGCAGTCCAGAAAGAGAAAAAGAGAGGCAGAAAGGGAGGAAATTTCATGAAAATACAAGCTTTAAGGAACAGACCTCTATACCCAACAAAACTGTAGTATTGAATACAAGAGGTTTTCAAAGGTCTTAATAATATTTGGTCAAAAAACACCCATTGGAATTGTTTATATTATTCTTGAATTGAACCCTAGGATTTTCACTAAATAAACTTTAAGTTGGAAATGGAGGCAAAAAGCAGTGTTGTTCCTTGAATACTGCTGCAGGACCTTATAGAAGCTGAGATTTGAAAACATGTAAGTCTGTTCTCCACTGGGAAGATGGTCTTGCATAGAGATGAGTCCTAAGATGATGGTCCCAAGAACTAGACTTGCCACTGTGCAACCATATTGAATTCTAACTGAATAAGGTTTAAGTAAAATGTTTTAACTTCACCGTTTGAAGTGGAAAGTAGAGATCCAGTCTGAAATTTTAGGGAGAGAAGATTTTCCTTTTGTTAGAAAATCTTGTCCATTTTTGGCTTCACCTTTACATGGTAAACTGTGGTGAACAGGAACTCACTAGGCAGGAGTTTCGTTTAACCTGTTTGGGCACCTTTGATAGTGAGAAGAATTCCAGTTCCTGAATTTTCATCTGAACATGAGGAAAATGGATGAAATTGCCCACAAGGAGGAAAAGAACACTTCAAAAAGTTTGGGCCCAGATTTTTATGATACTTGAAAGATGCTGAGAAATGATTAGAAGACGGAAAGAGGATAAAAACAAAGAAAAGAAGTAAAATAGGCAACAGAGAAGGCAAAGGGATCAACGTGATGCAATGATGGAGGCTCACTGAGAAGAGTAGACTTAAGGAAAGTGATCAGTTGCAACCCATTTTGGAGGCAGGGAACACAAGAGTCAAAGGACTAAAGAGACAGCCTGTGTTGTGGCTTTATCAGACCTTCCGATGTTGTAAGATGTTTCTTATCAGCTGGGAAAGGCACATCTTCAGAACTGTACAGCAATCCTAGTTTTTGCAAAAAATCGTGTTCCAGAAAATATGTGCTACCAAGGAGCAAGGCTTCTGCCTGGAGAGCAGTGTCATAGCTGAATCAGAGACTGCTGAGCTGAGGACAGGGCACCAACTTTGAGTCCCTGTATTAAGCAAACTCATAAGGAAGAATCCAGCTTTGACTACGACATACTGAAATATTCTTATACAGGTATGTGCAACAAAACAGCATGATGGGAGAAAAAGGAACGGAAAGTCATTATTGTATACAGCTTCTGCACTCCCCCACTCAGCAAGGCATGCAGCGATTTGGAAAAATTAGGGTCTGACTGTTCTTTCTCTCTTCTTAGTGAATTTTCTCACCTCCACTGTCCCAGCCCACCACCCACCTTCCGAGAAAGCCAAAGCTCCAGTCATTTTTTGTAATGTTTAATTCTTACTTGAAGAGCTTTTGTTACCAGGTTTAAGGAAAACAAAGAATGCTAAACAACTTAAACAGCCAACATCTGACAAACAGCAAATAATCAAAGCACTCAATTCACACATAAATGAGGCCAGGGATTGCCTATTATTCTGTCTTTGCACACTACCCAGAAAACAGGCAGAGGGGGGTGCATTCTTGGTCAATCTCTAGCCACTGTCATAATAAACATGATTAATAGGCTATAATTTACCTGCACAAATAATTCAATGAACAAATACAAACAACAAACAAATTTAGGCAGCCGTGATCAGATCTTGAGCAGAATAAAGCAAATTCACTAAATAAATTGGTATCAACTAGTCCTAGTAATTGCATTCCATCTCCCAGAATGGCTCGTGTATTACTTACGGAGCCCAGAAGCCTACCAAGCATTTTACAGGCTAACTCCATTCTGTGACTACTAGAGTGGATTCACTGCCTACACCCAAACGGATTTGCACTGACATTTTTATGGGGTTTTCTAGCTTCGCAAGTATTTTCTAAGGGATGGAGTCTAAAATATCTTTGGTCCTCCCATAATATTCCTGATTAAGTAACAGGATCAGATTAGGTTTTGTATTCTTTCAGCCACAGAAACTACTTGCTGGGGCATTAAAACAGAAGCTCCTGGAGAAACAGGTCATAGATAAGCCCTCAGGACTGTGCTAGCTTTCCTTGTTATTTGTTCTCCCCGTGTTTTGATTGTCCTGGGTTTTAAGCCTGATTTACACCTTAGACCCTGGAGGTCTGTACTAGCTCTGACCAGCTCTGGGAGAGGCGACTACCTCTCCTCTGCATACCAGAGCTCTGGTCTGCTTTATAACTCCCAAGAAGAGCTCTCAATCTTTGAAAGAAATGCTGAATTTACCTTTCCTGGCCCACACATCCTCCCTCCTGCTGCCTGAGCCAGGCAGCAGTGCTGAGTGTGGTGGGTAAGCCTGGCTTCCACGACAAGGTAAGATAAATGGAGAAACATGTGCTGCAAGAGATGTTTATTGAGTGAGATGCTAAATGAATAACCCAATCAATGCTGTAATATTTAATTCAATACAAACTTCAGATTGAGAGTGTTCCCCATTTATTTTGTGCTGTCACAGAAATTGTCGTTCGTTAGAGCAGGGCGCTATCATTAAGGAGAAGAGGTTTCCAGCAGGAAGGGGCTGCCTCCAGGCTTGGCAATGGGTACAGACTTTGTGTGATTGCGTGTGACCGAGAGTTTAGTACCATCCTTCCCCAATAGGAGCTTTAGGAAAGGCAGGAGACCTTGTGCCACTCTCGCCTGTAATGCTCCCACCCTTTGTATTGCCTTGCAACAGCCTAACATTTTCTGCATGTGGCAAGGAGCCCTTTGCAGCTGTGTCTATGCCCTGGACTATTTGGACATGTCAACCATGAGTTTAAACCACCCTATTCTCTCCTTCTGGGCTCCCAGTCCCCTGCTGGGACACTGCCACCACTCATGTTCTCAGCAGAGGGCTGCAGCCTGGGGTAGGGGAGGTAAGTGAGGAGCTGTGACATTGTCCTGAGAACGCAGGCACTGCCAGCTATGCAGCAAAAGGAGCAAGAGGAGCCTGCAAAATTCTTCCTGGGTGAAGTCCTAGACTGCAGACCTGCCCTCACCATGTCAACGCACACATCTCAGTACTGTAATTGAAAGGCAGCAAGGTCAGCCGCAGCGTGCCAGCACACCCTGCTTGCACTTGGACTAGGCTGCAGGCAGCCCTGCCTGCTGGCACGCCGTCCCGCCTCACCACCAGCGCAAAGTGCTCACCCCCTAACACACGTGTGTGTAGGGATGGCATGGCAGGGGTTGCCAGCTGGCGGGACGCCCTTTGCTTGTGACAGGTGGCATGTTGTCTCTACATCATCCCGGCCATCCTTATTCAGTGCACCTGGCACCCTGTCCCCCACATTTATAGCTGCCACTCTCATAGATCTCAAACCATCTGGTACAGCTCTGACTTGCCCTGTGCTCAATGGGCTTTCCTGTCCTTAACACTCAAACGAGCCGTGCTTGCAGCTCCTTCCCTGTCCCGTGCTGCCTCTGCTTATTTTTATTCTCCCTGGCTTCTGTCACTGGCCAGTTTGTGCCATGATCCAGGAAGATGTTTAAAGCATAGCTTGGCATCGCTGAAGCCCCATTCTTTGAACTAGTCTATTCTCTTTTTCCTGAGGATTCACATGAAAGCAGCCCCAGGTAGCTCGATATTGATTTCCACACGGGTGTTTGAGGAACTCTTTCATTCCAGCAGGTTGAATACCTTCAGTGGGTGTTCTTCAAAGCCAACTTCACTTTTGAATTGATCCCAGTTAGCTTATTCATTCCCTCCTCAAAGTCCTTCATTCTCTCTTCTGTCTCTCTCTTTGCTCTCTCAGGCAAGTCCTTAATTATCCCCCCGTGTTACTCAGGTGAAGAAGCTGAAAGCTGTGCTTAACATGTCCTCTTATTACCCACAGAGGACTAATGAAAGAAGGACTGATTTAGTGAGTCTGGATGCACATGTGTTTGCATGCTTATTTAGTCCTTTCAGTTCCTCCCTCGCAAAGGAAACCAGATCCTGCTGGCCCTTGGTGATGGGTAGCTGACATGGGCACAGAGTATATTTCTGTCAAGCTTCAAGTGCTCTGAAGGTTTCTAATTCAAGGTAATTTACGAGGAACCATTTTGAAAGGAGAGCGCAAAACCTCCATATTAATTGGGGGTGATCTAGGAGGCAAAGCATCTGTCAATGCAGAGATAACAATGTATGAATACAAACAGAAACAACCCCCTGCTCCCCTTTTCTATCTAATCTAGCCATCCATTCATCAATCCTAATCCTACCTCCTCTTCTCCCTTCCCTTCTTTTCACGGCTGCGAGAATTCATGTTTCATCCCCATTTCAAAGGCTCATGAGTAACCAGAACTTTGTCGGCATCTTCATTTTAAACAGAAAAAAACAAACAGCACCCCCTCAGCCCCCCTTCTCCCAGTCTGTTCCTGCCAGAAACATAGCAACCAGCATGCACGGCTTTCTGCAGGCAGCCTAGTTTGCATTTAATTAGTTCTGTGATATCCTAAACTTCTTTCAACCTCCGCCCCCAGAACATCATTGTAGAAATCCTCACTCGGGGAATGGCATGATAGAGCTGTCAAAAACCCAGCATCTGTGCCAGGAAGTGTTTAGAGCACTTGGGTTCCTGAATCGGGACACAACTTGCCCGGAATAGACTCTGCTACCAGGAAATTGAGTCAATATAACGCTCTGCAGAGGAACAAAGATAGGAAATCTAAACCCAGCTATACAAATGGTGACAAACAAGGCAGAGATGTGATGTTACCTGCTCGCAGAGCATCTGGCTGGCATACCAGTATCCACACCAGGACAGGCGGCCCATCTCCCCTGCTGGGAGGAGACAAGGGTTTTCCAAGGTGAGGAGGAATCTGGTGGGACAATTAGTCCTGATGCCCAGCATCTTCTTTTTACAGCCATGCCTCTGTGTGCCAGCTGTGAGCAGGACCTCATGAGTCTCGCTGCAACAGGGCTTCTATTTTCATTGATCATCATTAGGCACACATTCCAAGGGCACTGAGTGGAAAAGAAAGAGTAATTTTACTCTAGAGGGAAGGGGCTTGTATGGACCTTTGTGAACACTACATAGGCTGTCCTTGTCAAGTGAGAGTGCTCAGGACCCTGATCAATTGCCCTTCCCACTTCACCTTGCAGAAACCACCGCCTCCAGCCCCTTGCAATTCCTGACAGCTCCATGAGCTCCTTCCCAGTCCTGGACCCTGACTCCAAGGCTTCTGCTTGGACACTGCACCAGACGTTACCAAAAATGACAATGAGATCAGTGTGTGGCTGAGCTATGCTGGTTACTGGGGAACCTTGTCCTTTCTGTTGGACCTTTGCAGTCCTGAATTTCCACCCACAGATCAATCTTTCCCTCTCCCTCCTCCTCCTAGACGACAGGGAGGACAGAGAGTGAAGTCAGAACACAGTGTCTGTCCCAGTGACCGTCTTAGGCAGCTGATGGGATAGTCATTGTTTCTCCCCTGAGCAAAGCCTCCCTTTTCTATCCGTTTACCCCTAACCCGTAAGTGACAAGTGCCAGCCACAAGAAAGCTTCCCACACTTGCCTGCATTTCTGCTAGCCACAGCAAACCCAAAAACTGGAAAGCAAGCAGAGCTAAAGCAGGCAAGAGCTAAAGCAGGAGTCGATATTTTTAATCACTGTCAGCCCACTAACCCCCTTTGATGCTTCCACCAGTCTTGCAATCGGCAAGAGCACTGCTGACAACGGTACCAGCACGGAGTGATGGGTCCTTCTCCTGCAGGTGAGCGGTGCAGCCGAGCTTCTTGCTCCGACCAGGCTCAGCCTCTCTGCAGGGGAGGCAGCTGCATTCGCCACCAGGACCCTGCGAACTGAAGCACAGAAAACGTTCACCTCGTTCGGCAGTTCCTCCCCCCCATCCCCTGCCACTCTGCTGCTGTTAAACTCACTGCAGCCTCAGCCGCTTTATCATCTCATTTGCTTTCTGATCTGACACCAGTCTGCCATGCAGCTGATCAAAGGCAGAAACCAGAGTGCAGCCAGGCTGAGCAGCCCCAGAATTCAAACAAACATGTCACTTCCCATCTCTACATGTTAGACAACTTCACTTCTTTCTGTTACTGCCTCTTTTAATCTCTCCCTCCACACACATATACACACACACACCCCTTTGCTTTCTCTTCATCCTCTACATTCATTTCCCGAGCACATATGCTGTCACCTTTTCCCCTTCTTTTCTTGATCTTTCCTGTCACTTTCCCCTCCTTCACCCTTTCCTCCAAGATCCATCTTCAGGACTGCTCTCAATCCTTCCTCCTCTTCCTGGTGTTTACACACTTTTTTACTTCATAGCTTCACTTTCTGCCTCTTCCTCACTCTTTTTGGAGACTCTCCATTGTTGCACAAAAGTGAAGTCACTTTTGGGGGAGCAGAAATAAAGTGCCAGAAGGGATACCTTTTTCCGCAAAGCTGTGGGTAGGCTATTATTAGAATCAATATTATCTATAGATGTCCCTTGAATCAGTAAACAACCTCCTGCCATGAAGTCTTTAATGGATCAGAAGCCTTTCAACACTTGGAAATCCAATGTAGGGAAGAAAGAAATTCAGAGGTCCATTCCTGCAAAGAAGGAAGGGAAGAAAGAGAGAGATAGAAGGAGGCAAATAGAAAAGAGAAGGGGGGGGAGGGGCAGAGAAAAAGAGAAGTGCAAAGAAAAAGGTATTTTGGACTTTTAGGAAAGGTGGGAATGACAGGCAGTAAATACAAAAATTCAAATAGATATATATATATTTTTAATTTTATAACATTGCTGAATTTCATTTTACTGTAATCCTCAAATAATACTTGCATCTCAGGCTGAACTAGTGATCCTTGGAATCCCTCTGGTAATTCTTTCCATCACCTGTAACACAGGGCTACAGATTACTCCTAATGCTGGATTTGGGTCCACGCTTAAATATTTCTGTCTGGAACTAGCTATTGCTCTAGATTGGGAAGGAGACCAGTCCAGAACTGTTTAGGTCAGAAAATGAGCATTGAGTCTGATTGCTCATGGCACAAGGCTTTTGTAACTGATGGCAGACAGACTGCATACGTTATAAAAAGACATAGGAATCACATGTGAGACAGAAGAGGAAATTTTACCTCCCCTTCCCTCTCCATTAGGGCTCAGACCAAGCCTCGAGAGTTGGAAACAATGTTCCAAGCCTCAAACTAATCTGCAAAATTTGTATCAAGATATGAACATCTCTAAGGTCTTCAAGCAGGCATTTTGGTCTACACCCAGCTTGATTAAAGTATTCCTGGATTCAATTAACTGAAATATAATGAGATTATTTCACAACATGCAATCTGATTTTTTTTTTTTGGTTACAGTGAAGTGAATGAGCAGTGATTACAGGGCTTAATACAGCAGGCCTTGCTGTACTGAAATCAAAAAGTGACATGAAATTAGGTCAAATTAGCCAGAACTTCCTGGGGAAAGCTGGGAGTGGGGGAAAATACCTCTGCTTTTTCTTCTTAAGTTTATTTTTCATTAGATAATTCTAGAAAATGTATTCTGTGACACATTAGATAATGCAAGAAGAAACAGTTTAAATGAAAGACATGTCATTTTCATAAAAATAAAGCACACATTGAAACAAGAGTTACATACATACACACAAAATCCTTTCTCCATGATTTTCTCTAATAGAAAAAATCTTTCAAAAATGAGGACTCCAGTTCCAGTTGCACATCAAACCCATATTTCAAAAATCTGAATCCTGGGTGTTGAGGACCGTAGCTTTTATTTTGTGAGAGTGAGGCAGCTACACACCTGTGTGAGGGCTGGCATGGAAGAGACTTCTAACACAGCATTGGTTCACCAAGCACATTTTGAAATTCCACCACCCGTCTCACTCCCCACACCTTGGTGAAATGAAATGATTGCTCTCTACCAGCTAAGAAAATTACCAGCTCTCTACCAGCTAAGAAAATTACATGTTTCTCTATACCTTTGGACCAGTCTCTGGAGAAGTGCCCATCTTGGGATTTTGCTAGCTATGACAGTCCTGGAGTTGAACAACCTGCTGAGTTTCTCTTGCTTCTTTCTCTTGCT
Source organism: Anser brachyrhynchus (assembly GCF_964034855.1). Lineage (NCBI taxonomy): Eukaryota > Metazoa > Chordata > Aves > Anseriformes > Anatidae > Anser > Anser brachyrhynchus. The sequence continues at coordinate 99,204,988 of NC_137694.1, forward strand.
TCAAATACATCACACAGATTTTAGTTCTACATCAGCAGCCAAGATGGTTCATTTCTATCACTGATAACTGCCCCTTATGCCTCTGCAGGTGCCACCACATCAATATTCTCTAAAAATCGTCCTTGTCCATTATATTGGGGTACCTTACCTTATGGGTGATGCTTTTGAACCTCCTGACATTTCCAAATCTTGTACCATGGGACACTTTGAATAAAAAAGGAAAAGAAAAGGAAAAAAAATCACAAGCTAAGGTCCCTAAATCCCAAGTTCTCAGCTTAATAATGCTTTTTCAGCTGTGCAGTTCCAACATTCATAAGTAGTGCTGAGAAAATAATTTGCAGCCAGTAATTTGCTGAAAAATTTAGTTCCTTTCTCTGCACGCAGATGGTCCCTGAGCAAAATCAAAATTTCCTCGAATGTACTCATTATTTGAAAATACTCAACACATTTTTGGCAGTGCTCCCCCCCCCCCTTAAAAAAACAAAACAAAACAAAAACAACAACAAAAAAACCCTTACAGATTGATCACAAAAGCATTGCTTGTGTATTCCATAGTTAGTATTCTAGCCATGAGCTGCTGGTTTGTTGTGATTAATCGTAGGTTCATAGCATGGCTTCCATTCCCCAACTAGAGGGAAAACAAAACCCCTGTAATTCTTATAGTCAGGTTTAGGCCTTGAAGAACCCTTGGGGTTTTTATTTCCCTTGGGAAGGAGGAGCAGGTAAATTAGACTAGGGAATTTTAACCCTTTTAGTCTCTGGTTCTCCCAGGCTTTCCCAGATCATTCATAGTACTTAACGATTTGAGCTTCAAGTGGCCTCCATACAAGGTCTTGGAGAGGTGTAGCAGGGCCACACATTTGAGATGCATGCCTCCTAAAGGCACGATGGCGTGACACTCCTTCCCAGGCCCTGGCCCCATGCTGTGCAATCAGCTCACCCCAGACCAGAACAAGAAGGCACACCTGGCAGACGGCAAGGTTGCAGGATGCTGCACTATAAGGTCATGAGGTATGGGAATAGTTGATGGGAGCACAAAGATGTGGTGGACAGAGGAGTCTTTTTAAAACTTGTGAGACCTGACAGGCCTGTACTTTTAAGGAGTCGCTCCCAAGGACAAATAAATAAGGCTTCAAAAATAGATTGATAGCCTGGATCGGTCATTTAAATGTCATTACCTCTTTGCACACCGGAGAACTACATGCAAGGGAGGAACTTAATATTGCATTTAAGTGCATTTATACCAGGGACTAGAAAGAGGAGTGCCATTTACTTACAGACTTGTTAAGGCTTCAGTAGACCCACCAGCTTGCTATTCTGTCCTCACGTTCACCCTCTCCTGCTTCCTTTGGATCGTCCTGCTCTACTCCTTTAGCTGGGACACTGGAATTTGTCCAGGGCTTAGATGCAAGCTGATGTCCTGGAGCTGAAGGGATGGGGCACAAGCATTATAAATCCTCTGAGTCATCCATGTCATCCATCAATCTGCTCTCTTTCTGTGCTAATGTGTGTTACTGATGCAAGCGCAGACAGAATTGTGCCACTCTTTGCAGCTGCTTCAGGGAAGAATCACATTTACATTACTAAATGCAGCTTTCCAGCAAAAACACAGAGTGAAGTCAGAAGACAGCCTTTGATAAGGAAGAAAGAGACTTTAAAACAAATACCCCACATTCACTAACATGTATTCAAATACAGACAAGAGGAACAGTGGTAAAAAAACAAAAACCCTGACATTTCTGCTTCTAGCAACCTTTATCACAGAGCATGAGGATTTTATTCTCGCTGTTACCTTTCCTTTTGATAGTCTCTTCTGAATCACATCTAAAACAGATATTTCTTCATTCTCCCCAGTACTCTGTGGTGTTGGGTGATCTTGTACCTTGCAGATGTACTCTGTGTTAGCCTACCCCAAGCTATGACCAGCCGTAAAGGTGTAAAATGTTCTTCCTTTCCTTGATTGGGTTCTGTGTCCACAGCAGAGCTCTTGCAAGAGGTCTTGAATTTGACTTAGGAAGACAGGACAGAGATGTCCGTCTTGCTGCTGTACATACCTGATTATGACAACTTATGAATGCTTTGAGAAAAGAAAAAAAAAAAGAGAAGGGTTTTAAAAGGAGTTACATTTGCATTCAAGTTAATTTAGTATATGGGAGATTCTGTTTGTTAGTCATAATAGGAAAAGACCTCATGAAGTCTTTGGGACATAAAAGATGCACTATGAGAGCCTGGCACAAAAAATGGTACACCTAGCCCCTACATTTTTGATACAACACTAGATATTTTTTTTTTCAATGTGTGACAGGATGGTAGAAACTAAGGAGTTTCAACAGATGGAAATGAGTAGCTGCAACAAGCCTCAGACAGAAAAGAAAGGATTTCATGGCATTTACAGCAACAACAACAAAAAACAAACAAAAACAAACAAACAAGCCAAAAAGGAACCAACCAAACCAACAGATAGATGAACAAACAAACAAACAAACAAAAATGAAACAAAAACAATCCAGGAGCAAACTAGGTGTCAGAGGTGATGTCAGTACGTTTCTGAGTGAGCCTTTTATTGTGGTAGGTGATGAAGTCCATACCCTTCAGAACAACTGTTTTTTCATCTTTATTCTGGAGAACAGTGATGCACAGAATTATTCTTAACTAATATTCTGATAACTATTATTAGGGTTTTTTTGATGACAGAAGAAGACTAAAAAAACCTGGATCTGTAACAAAGAAAATTCAGAGATACGAGGTCAGTTCTGTGGCAACTTCCATGATAATGGAGGCAAAAAAACTAACACACCAAGAGCTTTTATAAAAAAGGTTGCTTTTTCCTTCTTTGAACATTTTCTATTATGAAGTTAAAAACTAAGGAATTTCCTGAATCAGAAAGCAGAAGCTGAATCACTCCAGAGTTAGGATGTTTGAAATATAGGACAAAATCTCAATCCAAACTGAGCAGTTCATTCCTCCCAAAATGCCACTCACCACAGAACTCTCCCCCAAGCATTAAAGTGCTTCAAGTACAGATCCAGATGAAAATTCCTTAACTTGTTAAAAAAGTCTCATCACTGAGGAAGTCAAAAGACGACAAATGTTACACTGTGTGGGCTTAGACACCTCTTGAATCAAGAGTTAAAAAAAAGAAAAACAACTTCATTAGCCAATCTTTCTTGTTATTTAAGCTCAAGGTTTATGCCAGATAGGACATGATATTCTAACCGAGGGGAGAAGGATATAGCAAACCAAGATTTTATTAAGGCCTGTGTGTACATGATTTACTTTTCATTAGATTTAGTTATCAGCTAAATAGTAATTCGGGCAAGAGTTCTAGCCGTGCTTAATACTTTAGTCTTACAACAGAATAATATCTCCAGCATCATTAAAAACAAACATTCAGATGGGAACAAATTAACTCATTTCAATTCAGCCAGCTGCAAAGACCTCCTTTCTTTTCCTGTCATTTCAGAAAAATGATCTCAGCCTTTTCCAAATCACCTTTTTAAAAATAAGTGACTTTCGCATAAAGCTGGTAAAGCCATAAAATTCAGGCCCTTGCTCCCCACTAAGGGAGTCACTCCCTGGTGCCCCCATGTTTTCCTGGAGAATTCCCTGCTCGCGGGGTGGGCCATGCAGTCCACCCCTTCCTGCCACAGAGGTGGCACCGGGTGAGTGGTGATCCTACTGTCGCGGTTTTAGAGCTCTCTTGAAACTATCAGAGACCAAAGTGCAAATCATGCAGATCCCCAAGCCTGGCATAACAGGCTTTTAAGTATGCAAGCTGAATTCTGCACCAGTCTGGGGCTTCAACAGCAGTAGGACTGCATGGTTCCTCCCTTGTCTATCTCCTCTAACTGCTGTGGCTGTGGCTCAGGCTGTCCTCTGTCCTTGTTTCAGACCCTTGTTTCACCTTCCCACTCTCTAGCCCTCACTGATGGTGTCTCCAAAGCAAGACTTGGCCTTGCACACAGTAACCAGCCCTAAAATATTTCGAAGCACAGGTCTCATTCCACGGCTTCCAGAGAAGGATACTTGCTCCCACAAATATGCCAGGGCATACAATAAACAAGGAATGCAGCCTCTGCTTTGACACCCATTTTGTTCATAGGCAATCAGATCCTTTCTATTCCTTTATCCACTGTACTGGGTCTTGATAATGAGCAGTTCCAGCTCCAGGCAACACAAAGAAAGCTGCAGAAAGCAACAGCAAAGCCCTCGCTTGTTGCTTGCAACTGCCTTCTCTACTAAAAGTTGGAGCGATCTCTCCTCTGCTTTTCCACTTAGATACTCTCTGACGCTTTCTGACTAAACAAGATGAAGTCTCATTTATTCTTAGAAAAGTTGCTGGTCACCCATAAGTCCAAACTGAAGTTCTGGTAGGAAAGGCTTTTCTGCAGACTGTATCTGAAAACAACCCACTCTCAAACCCCACTTCCTATCCCAAAGCACTTTGAGGAAGTTTGGATACACATCTGAACTTTTCAGCTTGATGCAGTCTCTCCCTGTGACTCATAGAAATGTTTCCATGAATATTTAATTTTTTTAAGTTCCAAAAGGAAAAAAAAAAGGCTTAAATAGGGAAAGAAAAAGACTCAAACAAATACCATAGCTGCCAACATCTTGTGACAGAAAGTCAATAGCTTTTAAATCTGCATAAAATTACATACATTTCCATGAAATTACCTGCATTTGCATATAGTGATGCTTGATGCTACAAGGAACTTGCAGCTCCTCCCCAAGACTCCCCAAATCCTGACTTCTCCTGCAGGCCCAGTAGCACTTTAATTCTGCCATCCTAGAGCTCTGAGGCACTGGGACAATCTGCAAGGGAATCACTGGGGCATTTGCACAGCCTAATGGAAATCCCTCTCCAACTAGGGGCATGGGCCAGAGGCTTCTGGAAGTCTCCCTGGGACTTCTGTCCCTTCACTCTTCCCCACTTCTTCCTCTCCTTCTTGGATGGAGAGGATGAGGCTGCAGTTCATGCTGGGGAGGACAACTTCTGGCAGGCAGAAGAAATCCTCACCACCAGTAAGCATCCTAAATGGGCAACTTCTTCCATGGTCCTCCCTCAGGTTAGGGAGAGAGCATCATGTGAGCAGCTGAAGGGTTTATTTTTTTTTTCTGCCTTCTCATTTCAGCTCCTCAGCCTACCAGCCAAAGGCACTGCTTGGTGTGTTTAGGTTTCCCCTGGTGACATTTGTCCACTAAAAATCTGAACCCAGACCCACCAGCCTCCTTTTAGAGCAGCCACGAGACAGGTTAGTAATGAGTTGGAACAAAATGAGGAGTGCTCATCCCACCCCCAGGCCCTGGCCTCCCTCTGTGTAACTGCTTTTGAAATATATTTGGTAACACACCGAATGTATTTAAAGGGATTGTGGAACTGGCCAATTTTCATGCTAATTAAAGTGCAGGAGATGGAAGTGAGCTGTTTGAAATACATTACAGCACCGAGGAAAACATATTGTGCGCTATCTCATATTTTTCAAGAGCCCATATTCAAATCCACTTTCAATCTGTGTGCACCATGCCTCTGCTGCTGCCTGTATTACCGAGCCACAGGCAGCGCGTGTTGTGCCCCTGCACTGGCCCAGCCTTGGCCATGGGATGGACCTGGATGCAGAATGTGTCCCTGGGGACAGAGAGAACTAGGTCAGTGCTTGGGAAGGAGCTGGAGCGCCTGGCTCTCTGAGGGGAAGGCAGGGAATGGAGAAGATTACTAATCTCCACAGACAGCGTAGCCGAAGGGGACAATATTTAAATGTCCTGCAGTGGATGCTCACAGCAGAGAGCCCGGGCTCACAATGGTGTTTGTCTTGCAAGGACTGGGGGAAGCACGGTGTTCAATTAAATTTCTGAGGGAAGGGAAGCTGCATACAGAAAGGCATTTGCAGAGCCTGTGAGCATCCTATTTTTGCCTCTCTAGATAGCGAGATGGCCAGCTCTTGCACACTGTCCCAGCTAGGCAAGGGCTTGACTGGCATCCCTTAGCCAGTGGCATAGCTTTGAACCTGGGCTTCAGCCACTGAGGCTGCACGAGCTGCTTATCACATACAGAGCAATCTAGTTACCTGCCAGGTCTGTTGAGAGCAATTGTTTTGTCCTATTTGCCAGGATAAGTTTAGAAACCCGTTTCTTTGGGGGACATTAAATGCTGCCCTGTTGTTTATACGCAGTTCCTTCCCCTACAGGAAGAGACCCCATCGAGGGAGCGCGCTCATGTATACGAGCCAGTTTCAGCGTCTGGCTCGGGAAGAATCTGCATGTAAATTGATGGATGGGAACGTCCTTGTGTACTTCCCAAGGCAGTGGTGCATGTCCAGCAGCCCTCCCGCTCCTCTCTGCATGTACCTCCCCGCAGGTGGTGACTGGCAGAGGGGACGAGCTCTCCAGGCACGCGTACCCATTCCCCCAGGAAGGCTGCAGAGAGGAGGGTCTGTTTCTGTGCAGGCAAAACACAGGACTCTGTTCTATGCATGACTGCTTGTATGTAGGAATTACTTGGCTGTTTTCCTTCTGTTTTCATCCCCTTGCCCTCTCTCACTCTCCTTTGGATACAGGGGCTGCAAGCATATTAGTCCCTGGGGCTGGGAGCTACCAGGCTGCACTGTCAAGTGCTGAGCAGTATTTCTTCACCCTCAGGAGGAAATCTGCTTCTTTAAATATTTGCCTGACTTCCTGACAGATTTTTGACAGAACATCCACTCCCCTGTTAAGAGCCGCGTTCAGTGGCAGAAGACATCTCTATCAGGGCACCTTCTCTTTCGCAAGCAAAGCCCTATTCCCCGCTGGCAACAGATCTTCCTTCTCTCTTTCAGCTCAGATCTGAGTTTTGTCCCCTGTGTTGTCTTCTGTAAGAGCCTCACTTGCCAAAACAAGATTTGGAGAGACAGCTGCCCCCGGGCTGGTACACAGATCACAAAGGTTAGGCAGCAGCAGGTGAGATGGTAAAAAAAGAGAGGTTCTTCCCACCTCGACGCCACCAGAGTACGGAGGTGGCAGAATAACAGCGAAAAGAGCAAATCCCCATTCTTGTGTAATAAAGGCAAGTGTCTCTACTAAATGTTAATTGAGAAGTTTTCCCTTCCTTCAGAGTCTGGCAAGTGATCTGTGCGGGGGTGGGAGGAAGACAGGAATTACCTAGCAATATCTGGAAACACCCTGCAATCCCAGGGAACACGTGGCTTGGGTAGCGGCAGCAGCTCTTAGGAGGCAGCTAAAGTAAGCCAAGATGACATGTGGGAGTCAGGGAACTAGCCTGTTCTGTCTGATGCTGTTTCAGCTTTCTGGCGTCAGGTCCAGCTGAAGTCCTTGGCTTTGGAGAGGAGCTTTCACTGGTCTATTAGGTCAGTTTCTGACTTAGCTCTGCCAGGGTGATGTGGCTGACTGGTCAGCGCAGTAGCGAATTCAAAGAGAGATGTCTGAAGTCATCCCTAAAGAGTGTCTGAAAGGACAGCCTGGTTTCAAGAGCTTGTGGTAGGCTAATCCTTTTAATAAGATGAATATCTAGATTGCCTTTGTGACATTGGAAATCATTGAGTGCCTAAATCCTGCTCTACCAGTGCCTGGCAGCTTACAGCATGAATGGTAAATAAGAGTCCTAGCAGGAATGACGAGATTGATTAATGGCTGATACCCACTGGACCACAGACTAGAGTATAACAGGGTTTGCAGGGATAGACTGTGCATCAGGTTCACTTCAAAGTCAATGGTACGGTGCTGCCAAGATCTCTTCTGCAGTATCTTCTCCACGGACAGCAGGTCCTTTGCGGATGCTGGTGTTATTCATCACTTTATTTTTCCCTCTCGGAAGGTGGAGAAGAACCATCTATATATGGTAAACTCAGGGGCTTTCAAGATCCTTCATATTCCAAAAATAATGAGAAAATTAGGAGTCCCAGAGCCTCAAGAACCTCAAGACAGCTGTTCCCAGGTCTTCATGCTCTTTATGATGCTTGGATTAGGAGCACAAATAGTTTTTGCCTTGAAAAGCTGTCTCTCTGGCAGAACCACAGATACTTTTGTTCAGAGGCAGCATTGTGTGCTGAGTGTCACCCAAAGGAGGGAGGGAGGGAGGGATACTCTCCCACAGGATTTCTGGAAGGCACTGCCATTGTTCAGAGTGCAAGTGGGCTGAGGAGCTTAACAGATGGCTGCAGTGAGACATGGACTCTCTACAGATGGTGAATGCATTCCCTCTGAGATCAGTGGTGGGCTGGATGACAGCCCAATATGGTTGCAGGCTCCAAAAGCCTGTATTCCCCCCCACACCCTGTTATCATGACATTTTCCTCTTTGGAGAATGGAAAAGGATTCAGAGAGACAGACACAGAGACATACATGGGTAGGGAGAAACCAGAGAAAATAGCTGATGCCATAAAAACAGGTACCTGTCCCTCTGAGAGGCTGTCAGCACAGAAGGAGAGGGCTGAGCAGTTATTGCTCGCTATTTTCCCCCGTGGACATCCTTCCAGTCCATGGCATAATACTTTGGTTTTCAGAATATAACTTCTTTGATAGGCACCAGATCCCAGAAAGCAAAATGACCGAGGGTGGTGTCTCTGAGAAAAATCTTCCAAGAAGCCCCTCACCTGTGGATGTGTCTTTGAGATGATGGTCACCTTTTTACATACTGGCCAGTACTGGTTAGAATGATCCTCTGCCTGGATTTTGTTGCAAACAGCATTTAAAAGGCTGGAAGCCTTTTCACTAGTAATTTTCCAAACCTGATTAAATCAGTGGAATTAGACAGCAAATGACTTCCTGCTGTAAGCAGCCTCAGATTTGAATGGATCCTTATCCCTCCCATCCCAGAAGAGAACATCAAATTTCAAATTTCCCATCAAATAAGCAGCTTATCAAGTTTTATTAAAGGAATCAGTTTGTTTCTTAGCCTTCTGAAAGTCAAAACAGAAAAAAAAATGTTTCAAGCCAGGAATAGCATATTAGAGAATTTCAACTTTTTTTTTTTTTTTTTTTAATTATTATTATTTTTCCAACCAGGACATTTTTTGAAGACAATCCTCCTACAGGTGATATTTCAGAAATGCAACACTCTAAGAAGTCATTGTGTCTTGTGTTTAGGAAAGCAGATCCTCATTTGTTCCAGGATGATCTTGTGCTATTTAATAGTGGTGGTGGATAATACCAGCAAGCTGTCTGGAAATACTACTTGGATGCAGTTCTAGGTTTCACAATGAACACTAGCTTGGAGGATTATCTCAGCATAGTCAGCATAGGAAGTCTGACTCACAGCCATTCATGCTAAATGGTATCAACAAAAGTTTATTTTAATTCTGTATCTAACTATAAGCTTATAAGATGATACCCACAGGGACTAATGCCATATTATTAGGAACAAACTTAACTTCAGCAGGTTAATATTCAGCAAATAACCAAAGTTGGGCAAAGATCTGGATTAGAACACATCTCCTGAGAGCTGCTGTGCCCTCAGCCCCAGGGCTTGCAGGCTGAGCAGTGCATCCCTTGGATTTCACCTGCTTCCAGTTTAAGGGAATGCCTGCAAGGAAGTTCACAAGAGTGAACAAAAGACAAACAAAAAACAAACAAACAAAAGACACTGCTGCTAGTTCTGGTAGCAGAATAGATCTTGTGATTCAGCATTCAACACCTTCTCAGGAAGCTCGGAAGCAACTCTAGAAATAGTCCTTTTCAAAAAAGCGAAAAGGAAAAGGAAAAATGGAAAAGACCAAGAAGGCATTTGAAGCATTTTAAGTATGCAAGTAGATTGGTAGGTCTAAAAAACCACAGAGGATATGTCTTGCTGAATATAAACTTACTGGTGCAAGGATCTTAGTCTAACGCTGATGGAAAGGCCCCTTGTGCTACATTGCTTCCTTGCATTAAAGTGGTGTTAGAACACCTTGCAGGATCAAGCACAATATGAGTGGTAAATCCTAGAGTTATATATATAAGTATGGAAATACCACACCAGCAATATTGTTCCCAAGATGCTATATTTTGGGGAGAAATGCCAGTGTAGCAGTGCAAGTTGATCCCCAGTGGCTTTGCCAAGAGGTTCTGGGATTATTCCAGAGGAATTACTTTTAGCTTGGTCTCTCAAGTCTGCTAAATACTTCTGCATATGAAAACCACAACACCATATTGCTGAGATACTAAAACCAAGTGAGGAGAGAGAGGGTCAGGAAACTTTGAAGCAGAGAGAGCAGAGATCTGCCCGGTCCTGCTCCTTTCCCGCTCCCCATCCCTTTTGTTCCAGGATATTTCCCACTGCTTTCCAGGCTTCATCGTTAAGCAGGCAAGCCCTGGAGCCACTGCAGCAAAGTGTGCTGTTGTACAGCCACTAGCCCCTTGCTCTTCTCAGGGAAAATCCTCCTCCCAGAGGACTGCTTCATTTATTTCATTTGTCTCCTTTCCATCTCCCACCCTCTTCTCAGGGGAATACAACCCAGACAGATAAGCTAATGAGACAATTAGCTCTCCGCTCCCTGATTGAAGGGCCCTTTATTTCCCTAACCAGCCAAGCCAATTCTCAACATCGTGAGTGCTTGACTTTATTTCTACAATGTGATTCATCTTCCCTCTTGCTCATATATAAACCTACCATAAAAGAATATTATTAATGTTGCCAAGTCAAGCGCTTGCTTGTTAGCAAACACTTAGACCTAAGCCTGTTTGGGGAGCCTTAATTCACTCTCTTCTCTCTCACCTCCCTGCAATACACCTTGTACGTGTATTTTACTATATGCTTTAATAACCGTATCGTACAGCTGTTCAGAGATCCCATTCCACACTCAGGACACAGGTTAGGCAGTGATCCACGAGCACCCATGAGCTAGTCACTATTTTATGTTTTAGTTATTTATTGGGATGCCTCGCAACTTTACTTGCCACCTACCTGCTACCACGTCTGCAAAAGCAATCGTTGCGACGCAGCATGCAAAGGTTGGGTGCAACCACAATGCAAGGATCATAGCTAAATGTAACACAGCACATCAAAAACACATCTTAAAATACTAGCACATTGCAAACTCTGGCAGAAAGGGAAGATAGAGGTCTGAGACAAATTTAAGAGCTTCTCCAGTTTCCCTTCAGCCCAAAGACCCTGCCTTCCAGGTGATCACACCACAGCCCCCAATACTTGGTCTCCATCATCAACTCCCTTCAAGCAGGTAGGGAGAGGAGATTGCTCAGAGGAGAGGGTGAATAGGGGAGGCAGTGGTGTCCTGATGCTCCTCTGACCCTGTGCCATGGAGAGAGGAGCAGCCTTCCAGAACCCCAACTCCTCTGATATCCTAGACTGAGATGCAGTGCCATGGCAGCTGGCTTCACTTGGCCTCCTCTCTCTGTGGGGAAATAAAACAGTAGAGTTCAAGAGGCCTGCAGAATCTGCTCAGTATCAGCACAAAGTCCCAGTTTTCCTGTTCTTTTGCCACCCACTCGCACCAAGCTGTATAACCAGTTGTGACCATGTCACACAGTACTGAACAATGCAAGTTGCAGTTGGCAGAGGATCAGCCACTCATCAGCCTTTCTGTGGCAGCTCTCTGCCTGCCAGGCAGGGACCAGAGGGATGTTTTAGTTGTTCCTGTTACTGTAGCAAGTGGAAAAGAGAAAAATGGCAGATTACCTATGCCTGGAGCATCACTGTTAACTGTTGGGTCCATTTTCACTGTTGGTGGCTGACTGCATCCATCAAGCTCATGAGATACTTTCCAGTGCAGTATGATGTGTGCTGTGTTCACCATTTACTATTGCATGCTTGATCGTTTAAGCTGTCACATCGCTTTTGATTTCTTGACAGACTGTCACCCCAGATCCCCTTAAGAGCTAGCAGTGTGGCCTCTGAGACACAGCTGCCTAAGAGCATCTATGTCGTCTCTCCTTTTGCGTAATGTTGCTTCTAAGCAAGTTTGCAAGGGGAAGAGGAAGGGTGGAAGCCAATGTCAAAGTTCTCACTGGATTCACCTCATACTTAGTTAAATCTAAAAGGGACCCAAGAATTTGGATAGCCTGAATACTGCAAATGTTTTTAGCCCCCAGCCTTTTTCCTTACTCCTGGTTCCTTTAGCCATTCATGAGAACTCACAAATGTCCTGTCACAAGACAAAGAAGAGGTGTACAGCATATCCATGCAGATTGCTGTCGGAGTTCTGATATATCCGTCTATTCAGAAATATCAGCATTTTTTGCCCCAAAACTTATGTCCAGGCAGAATTTGAAAGATTCATAAATTCTCTGGAATTTACAAGTGCATAAACAGTAATACAGCAGGCACATGTCCACAGTTCATGTGCCCCAGCCCCATAAGTTATGGAAAGAGGCTCTGTGCAAAGTACATTTGCATTGTTTCCACTTGGGATCTCCCAGAGGAGGTGGCAAGCCTAGCTACTGCATCACTGAATGTCTTTACTTTAAAGGCATACCTGAGCATATTAATTTTCTTCAGCATTGTTGAAGGCCAATACATGCAGATGGACTTCTTTTGCAAAGCTTCCAAGATCTAGCAACTTGTGATTGTGCAGTATTTTAAATATTTCATTTTAAAGACCTAAAGGGGTGGAAGAGAGGACTTGGCTTCATAAAAGTGCAGTACATTTGCAAATAGATTCAGTGGCCTTTGCCCAGCCAGAATTATAGGAAATAGAGACTAAAAGGTTGTAGAAACAGTTAGATGGCTTTGGAGAAAAGCTCTGCTCCCTTTCACTATTTGACAGATGCAGCACAGCAAACAGAGAGTTAAGGCTTTTCCCCTGCTACACTGCAGCAAAAATGAGAGATTTAAATAGACTGAAAATGTAAATCCAACATTTACTCCATAGACAGAGTGAGGCAGAGCAGAGGGGAGGGGAGTGACGGAGGATAGATGATCATTGGATGTGTGAGAAGAGAGATGCATCACATAGTATATATTTTACATGTATTAATATTCATACCAGTTCTTTCCTTTCTCCCTCCAGGCTCTGTCTGCTGCTTCAGTTCATCCATCCAGCTTCAAGAGGGAGATGGATCTTTCAGCCCTTTCCTGCAACTCTAAGCTAGAAACAAAGTGTCAAAGCAGCATGCAGTTCCCTTCTCAAGAACATTGCAGGGAGACATTGTAGGGACATCTAGAGCCATGGGTCATCCTAAGAGAAAGCACAGGTTGTGCGAGGGGTCTTCCCATGCATGCTGGAAAGGATCTTTTGTGCTCAGAGGTGGGCTTGAGTTGCAATGTTTAGGAAGATGAAGCATGGAGTGACATAAGTTCTTCCTGAGCCCAGAGGAAGAAGCATCACTGCTTTTATGTGTGTATGGAGCTTTAGGAACTGCCATATCTAAAGGTCTAGAACAACGCACGTGGCAGGGTCAGCATGTGCAAAGTCTTCAGGTATGTAATTGGGGAATGGAGCTCAGCATACTTTCAGAAAGAGGATGCACTCTGTGATTGCAGAGAGATGGTAGTCAAATCCTGTAAAAAGACAGTGCTTTCTTATATTGGTCTGGAATCAAGACAAACCCAGTTGATAGAGCATGGAATCAGATGACTGGGACACTTGGTTGGGACTAAAAAGATGCCCAACCTGAAGCAGCAGCATCAAGATAAAGAAGTAATATACAGGTGATAGTGCATGGGAAGAGAGTTTCAATTTAACAAAAAGAAGTCGAGGCCAAAGTTTATGCTGAAAGGCTGCTGCAGTATTTTCATTTTGAGACTACCTAAGATTTCATGAAAAAAAAATCCATTTTCCAAACTGTTTTCAGAAGAGAGACAGTAGTAGTCCTGGAAGACTGATGTTTCCCTCAAGACTCAGGTGCTTCAAACTAAGAAGACTTGATGGCAGTGCTTAAAAAGCACTATGTGCCCCAAACAAACATCGCAGCGGAGAAATAAATTTCTCTTAACCATGCCAAGGATAGGTGAGGCTTAACAGTTTTCTTGCTGGTCTTGCGAAGCTCTTCTACCTGTCATGTTGGTATTCCTGCCTAAGGAGCCTCTTGGGAATTATTGCTTTCTATTTGGCAGTCAAAAATCTTGGGCTTTGATGAGGAAAAAGCTGCAGAATATTTTTCACATGCAGTGATTTATTCCAGAGGAAGATACAGGTATTAGGTGAAGTTCAGAGCATAGTTCTGTGGTCCAGAAATGAGGAAAAGCTGTTTTTGAAGCCCCCTCTATGGCTTGAACGGAGGCAGACCTGAACTGTGGCCTGGCATCAGTCCCAAGAATGCCAGAGAACCAGATTTAGAGGTGTGACACAAGTTATACCAGTGCTTCTGCAGCTGAGCACAGAAGATCTGGACATGCAGCATGCATTAGCACTGTCCTAAAATGTAGTGAAAAGGAAAGCCATTTTATATTTGCAAGGAGGAGGAAACCCTCCCTTTTTCTTAGTAAACATTGACTCATTTATGTACTCCAGAAGATTGGTCTTCCATTGTGGAACAGCTTCTCTGAATTTAGGGATGAAAAAGCTGGATTTCAGTAATCCAGATTGGGTAAAAATCTGTGCAACTATTTATGTTTGGACATAGCAACTGACAGATGTATCCCTATTTTTTGGGGAAAAGTATACAGAAGATTTACCGCCTTTCCTCCCACAGAAACTGACAGTGTTCACAAAATTAGCATCCCGGAGATAAAAGTTCAGACCACAACCGGCTGCCAATTCACATAGCACAATTTAAGTCAGTGCCACTTTACAGGAAGGCTTTTACAGGAAGTGCTCAGGAAGGCTTTTGATCTATGGATGTAAAGTAAGTACTTTTTACCCTTGCCATTATTTGGTACAGAAGGAAGAGATTTTTAGCCTACCATGGAAACACGGATTTGTCAGTGTTGTTTGTATTACAGTCACATTCAGGGCCTCCCACTGTGATAGATGCTGAATAAACATGCAAGCGAGAAGTCCACACCACCTAACAAAGATATCCAAAAAGAAGGAAATGTAACAGCTTGTCCAAGACCATGAAGCAGGACAGAGAAGGAAAACAGTGCAGAATCCTTAGTCGCATATACCACTTTGCTTCTGGAAGGTCTGTATCTACAGAGGTTGTAACTTCTTTACAAACTCATGCCTTCAGACAAAGGCACTCTGCTTTTACTGGTCGTGTCAACCAGAGATGTATTTACTTCATTACTCCCTTCAGCAGTCTCCTTACCTGTAACTTCTAGACCCCACCCCAGTTTAAACATATTAAATCAGAGCTGGGTATGGAGTCCCTCTTTCAGGCCTGGAACACAAAGCTCACATGGTTTCCTGAGAAGGATTAGGGAAGTCTGGTTCCCTATGGCTTTTAGTAACAGGTGCTTCACACTGTAGTCTTTCTACCAACAGAAAGCAAAACTTTCTCCTACCCATATTGCTTTGATGAGATCTGACTACTAGTTCAAACATTTTTGGGGAATAGGGGGAAGAAGAAGGTTCTGTAGACAGAGCATGCATAATATGTCTTATATTCTAAGCATGCAAGATAAAATTTATGCTGATTATTTTTTTCCTCAGCCCAAAATAAATTGGAATTTAATTCTCAAATTAAATCAGAGAATTTAAAAATCCAAAATAAGTTTTACTGAACGCATTTTATTTTAACCACTTTAAAAACCTGTATGAAAAAAATAGACCTTTTCTGCAATTAGCATACATTTTACTCTGACAGAAAATTTCCAAAAGTCATTTTGAAAATATGTTTTCCTTGAAATTTTGAAACATACCAAACACAACCCTCAGGCAACTTTTTTTCAAGTTGGTATTTTCCAGTGGAAAAAGATTCCTCCTCTAACATTGTGTATTGCATTAATAACATTTATAGCTTGACTGAGAGCTCTTAGCTATGCCATGGCTGAAAAGCTCACTTTGGGAATCGCTAATCCAGGCCAGATGCACACTTGCTTCTTTGCAAGCCTATGGCTAAACACTGCAGCAGAATGTGCCTGGCAGGACGGTGTACCTCTATCTTTTCTCTGCCGCTGAGCTGAGCAGTTTTGGTGGATAAGTCAACAGTGGGGTGTCAGGGCAGGAAAGGGCAAAGCATATATGCTCAGGGAGGAAGCACAGTCGAGTAGGTCAAACACACGCGTGGGCTGGCCCATGGGGTGGCTGAAGTCAAGCTGAAAGTGATGCTGATGAAATTATGGCTAGTGGAAAAGGCTTCTGAGATGCAGCTTGCAGCTGTATGGCTAGATTCTTATTTGTAGTTCCTCACTCCCTCAGTGTTTGTGAAGCAAAAATCAGCTTTCTTGAGATGCTGGTGCTTGCAGTTCATGTTGAGTTCACTGAATAAGGGCAGTCAACACTTCTGAAAAATATGGCTACAAATTGGTTCAAACATAAGAAAATAAAACCTACTGTTGTAAATATGTGGCAAGCTTGATTTTTAAAATATTTCTTCTTTAGAAAATATTTCTCCCCTTGCATAAGTCATAAATTGCCAGATCAATTTTGTAAAATGAAATCCAACAACTCCTAAACAAATCCTTTGGGTTTAGGCTAAGCACAAGCCATTTCATCCTGAAAGAAGAATTACTGGGAGAGTTCAGAGGAAATGGAAGCAGAGGCTTGGATGCTGCAGCTCTTTTAAGCTCTGCATTTGGTGTATGCTGTGCTACTCAGGCTGGCGGATGCACAAAGGAATCTGCAGCTGAACTGGCCCATTGTCAGGGGATGGGATTTTGTTTCTTGAGTTGTCAGTACCACTAAAAAGAAGACGATGGAAAGCCAGAAACGAGCCTGGCTGGGTGTGCAGATGCCATAACTGTGGAGCTGGCTTGATCGCTCCACGACCAGCATCTCCCCTGGGAGGGTAGCCGACTGACCCTACAGCACCCATTTGGCAGGGGGGCTTGCTCCAAGAGTGTGTGCATTCATGGTGAAAGAAGGTGGCCTTTCGTCGGACTGGTTTTCTCCAAGAAGCACCTGCATACTCCTGCTGTGAATGGACACCCCTACTTCAGCTTACAACAACAGGGTTTTCCTTTCCTCCTCTGCTATTCGTACCTGGCCAGGCATGACTCATTTGCAATACCTGTAAACAAAACACACTACAGCACAGCTCAATTTTGTACTACACTGAATGATGGGTCTCCTGCAGATGGCCTAGTGATGTACTACAACCGGTGTTAAGCAAGCGACAGAAAGCAGCAAGACAGTGCTGTTGAAACGTTGCACAAAGAATTACTTGAAGCCTTCATATATCAGGCAAACAAGAGCGGGGGGGGGGAGAGAGGGTTATCTGAGCAGGTGTTTTCAGATTAAGTTTGAAGGGAGATGGAAATGAGAGATTGCAAAGCGGTTAGCTCTCTGCAGCCGCAAGATTATGTGAATAGGTCTCTGCTCAGCACGTGCCTCTCACTATCCCCATAGGAAAGATTTTAAGTTCTGGGAGATCTCAAAGTGACAGCTGCAGCCATCCAGCATCTCGTGTGCAGAGCCTGTTCTGCACCATTTGATTCTTACCTCAGAAACCCAGATAAGTTTTCTCCTGGTTCTTCAGACTTGTGGATCTTGATTATCACAAACTCCATGGCTTTTCTCATAAGCTCTGCTCTTACCTTTGAGCATGGCAGTATTTGTGTAGTAAGCTGCTGCTGGGCTAGTATCAAGAGCTGGATTGCTCAAACATCTCCAGTTTAAGTAAGCTCCAGAAAGCCACTCAGCATATAACAGGTTCAGAGCCCCAACAAATCTGAACACCTCAGTTTTGCAATCCCCAAACTCCCCATCCAAGCATTCGAGGTTGCAGCAAACTGAGCCATCACACCAGTGTTAAGACATCGCTCAAGAGAGGATTTCAGCACTCGTCTGGGGCCTTTTTGGCATTCATTACAGGATTATTCTTTACATCCATAGCTTCGGGGACTGTAGGATGTGGAAGAACTGATACTTGAATGAAGTGCTTCGTTTTGAGTGAACAAAAGGCTCATTTGCCTAATGTGGGCGTGTTTGTGCTGCAGATAGTTTGAAGCCTTTGATGCGAAAACTTGGGAACAACTTGTTCTGAAACCATCCACTTCAGTGGAGGCTCCTGGAAATTCAGCAACCCTGCTCCCAACGTTTGCTCTTGCCAAACAGCAGCAAGTGCTAGTAAGACCTGGAAATACTGCTTAGTGTCTTGCTAGAGATCTCATTCCTCTCCTCCAGGGAAATGGGTACATCCCTATTTTTCCACCTGTGTGTGGAGTACAGAAGGGAGAGGACCAGAACATCAGTGAAGAGCTCCACACTGTGTCACTGGAGAATAATTATGTTCTCAGTGCCAGTCATGAAACCTCTCTCCCCTCAGTCACTGGGGGAGAGAGAGGCAGGATCAGTAGGACTAACGGGGAGCCTCTCAGTAGATTTAGAGGGACATGCTGGCAGGTCAGGGTGGACAGGAGGAGGGACCACCAACAGCCTCTGTACCTAGTTTGCCTTTGACACTCCAAGAGGGGAGAGCTGTGCAAGACACTCAGTGATTCGTAGAGTTGCATGCAGTAATGAGGAAGGAGCCAGTGGCCAACCCACTGCTTTTGACCTATTTACAACATGCAATGAATTTGTGCTGATTTAAGATCAACAGGAGACAGTAATGAGAGACCTGGCTGCCCTGAAAGTACTCTCACTTCACCTAGACCACTTGGGGAGTGTCACTTGGTACAGAGCAGAAAGCACACAGTAAGTCCCTGCGGATTACAGACTAATGGTATGACACCTTGTGTGTTGTCAAGTATATTGCCACTCCACCTGCCCTTGGGCAGAGGAGGCAGACACAACCCTCTGTGCATCCAGTAAATACTCGATCTGTCCGATGCTATCAAGGACAGGCGGCAGAACTAAGCAGCTTCATCCCCAGTTCAGATAAATTGGATCAACGCCCATCTGCTGCTGCTAGCTTTTGCCTGCAATATTAAGCTACTCTGGACCAGAGATCCATTCCTCCCTCTCCCATATTGTTCCCACTACTTCATCTATGGCAACATTAGGAGCTTAACAGCAGACAACTCAGCCAAGGCCACCGGCCACTTCAAAGCGTATTTCCCAGCTTGAGGCTCCTATTTTAGAGTTCTATTTTAGAGTTCCCACTGTTGCTGTCATCAATGGGACACCATGCGTATGGACAACAGAGAGCACAGGGAACAAAAAGCCTGCTACCATTCCTGTGTCAGTTTACCGTTAGTGTCCAGCCTGAAGGCAAGCCTTTATTTCATCAAGGAGGAACAGCACAAGAAGCAGCAGAGAGCATTCCCTTAAATACACTCCTTTTGGCAGGAAATTCGAATGAGTAGGAAAAGATGGGGTCATGAGAGGAAGTCTGGTAGAACAGATAAGAGCAAGAAGTCAAAAGCTTGAGTAATTTCATAGGAATAGTCCAGGCTTGCTCTCAACCATGCAAATGAATGTCAGGAGCATCTCCCTTCGCTAGCAAAGCATTAACTCTTAGCAGTTCGTTACCATCATGCCAGCCGGCACAGCTCTCAGCCACCGTCAGCGAGGAATTACGCTTACCAGGTTTTCCCTCAGATGAAGTAGATTGTTCCCAAGTGTAGGTGGCTGTCACCAGCCTGAATCTTTACTATCCCTTTACAACACCATGCATTTTGTGTATATATGTTAATTAGGGACACTATTAGTGCAATACAGTAAATAATATAGGATTATCAGTAGCAGAAGGACTCCAAGTCCTTCAAGACCTGCAAACAAAGGCAACCAGGCACCAGATACCAAACTTAGAAGCATCTGCAAGAACTATTATTTTCTTAGTACAGTACTCTAGGCACTAAAAGCCCTGAAATGTAACACCCATTCCCCTCAAAATACGGGAAGAAAACATGAAATCAAGAGTGCCAACAACTTGGACCTTCTCAACAGCTAGACACATAACATGAAGACGTCTCCAACAAACATTTTCAACACCTTGCAGTAGATGTGTGACCCCTGTGTAGCAAGTCTACTGATAAATTTGCTTTCCTCAGTCGCCTTTTGCAAACCTTTCATGAGTATTTCACATATCTTACTGTTGTTTTTTGTTGGTGGTTTTCAGTCCAAGATCTCCCCAAGGCCCTGAATGATTCTGGGAAATGTATATCACCTAGTATTGCAGAAAGAGAAAAGGTCCATCCTAGGCCCTGTCAGTGACTTGGCCAAAATCTTCATTTCAGCCTCTAATTATTACTCCAGCTCTGAAGAAAGATTGCAAGAATAAGAGATTATTCCAGGAATTTTCGCAAGTTCCAAAGAAGCCAGGAAACCTGAAAGATAACTCAAAACCAAGGATAAAGAAGCAAACAAACACGCAAACCCCACAGCATTTCCCTTTTCAGGAGAGGTGCAGATGAATGCGGTTAAGTACAGTCTCACTTCAGACCCCTCCAGAAATTAGCATATCTGATACTGCAATCCTCACATCACTCGTTTTAACTCCAGGGTTACACCTGTGCTGTCACAATTACTTTCATGAATGTGTCAAAATCCACAGTGAAATAACTGAGGTTCCATACGCTTTCTTTTTTTAGAAGCCCAGGCCACAGAGACTATTTTTTTTTTCCTGTTGATTAGAGGTTTTTCTGTTCAGTTCATTGATCAAAAGGGCCATTTACAAGACTCTGAGTTATCTAAAGCCGATTTCAAGACCACAAAGCGCTATCATGTTCCGAGGTGAGATTTCACATTGACTCTGAATACAGACAAGATGCTCTGGGAACACAGGCAAGGAGAAAAGTAACACGTCTAGACAGACTTGTCATCTAGTGCAAACTTAACCAGGGTCCTGGGCCAACCTTTGATAATATGCCTTATTTATGCCATTGATCAGGGCAGTCACTCCCAATAAAATCAGACTAATTGTTAAAATCAGAGCCCTGATTGTAAACCCTTTGAAATACCAGTTAAAGCCTGTTACAGCTACAGGAGCCAGAAAGCTTTATAGAAATGACTTTGAGAAGAATTCGCATACTCTTTGCTTCCGCAAATAGTTGTTAGACGGCAGAAGCAAAAGGACCATTTCATACAGACTAACAGGTCACTGTTGCTCTAGTGAACAGATGTCAGAGGACACTTTTTGGCCGTTTTTTATTTTGTCTACCATAGTTAAAAATAAAAATATAAAACTGAAAATATCATCCTAGTATCCCTTCCAAGATCTGCAAGAAGATTTTTTGTTTGTTTGTTTTGGGTTCTCTTTTTTTTTTTCATATTTTCCTCTGTATGTGTTGGCAATACTCGAAGGTAGGGTCAAATCCTCAGACAAGATCTAAGTAAACCTAGAGCAAAGCCAAAACATAAAACCCCGAATACTACAGATCCATCTTGATTTGGAGCTAATTCACAGATATTTCCTATGCATAGCCTGTAACAGAAGATATTGAACTCTATTATTGTTATTATTCTTAATGATAGTTTAGGGGATTGCTAATGGGATAGTAGAGCTTCTCATAGCCTGGGTGCAATTCATACTCAGTAGTTAAGGGCTGAAAGTCACTAAAGTCTAGTATTGAGAAAGTATGCACAGTGTCATTAGAAAAAGGTGTGAGAGAAGATCACCCACAAAACTTAAAATCCTCTGTCCTTTTTCCTCCATCACATCTCCATGAGGAGCCATGCCAGAATACAGAGACTGGAATCACAGGCTTGATCATAAATAACCTTTGAAGCTCTTTCTATTCACTTTCTCATTTATACCTCACAGCTGAAAGATCATACTGTATAGTACTCCTGATAGATTCCCTTCCCCAAGCCCACCCACAGAGAGGGAAATACAACCCAGAAAAATACGAACCTAAAGCATCCCTCTTCTTCATTAGTTGTTTCCATCAGTCCCAGCTGGAAAACATCACAGCTGGGAGAGCAACTCCTGACAGAAGACCACATATATTCTAGGTGACTTCTGTCTGCTAAGTCAGAAAGATGACTCGACCGTCAGAAAAATAATGAAACTATAATCAACATAACAGTATTTGTTGAGAGAAAAGGCATATCTGCTCTGGCTATTTCTCACCCTTTCCTGAAGAGCGCTCTTCTCCTTCTTCACCGACCCACAAGCAGGAGCAAGTTTCCTAGAGGCCAGCCCCAAACTGATCTCACAGCCTCATTACTCTTCCTTCTACAATTCAGCAGGCTCTGCACACACTGCCTTCCTGCAAAGCCCCCTCTAGACCCAATATGTTCCTCAGAGGAAGGGGAACCTGCCATATACACCTCCACACTTTCCTACTTAGCTGTATCTGGGTGGGTTCAGGATCCACTGGAGCTGGTGGTTTGCACCCCCTCCCCTGTCTGCAGGGTGGTTCTGTCACAAATAATTAGGTGGTGTGCTGAGCTGAAAAGCCCAGGTTCCCTCAAGGAAAAACAAAACAAAACAAACACAAGAAACAGGGTTGTGGTTTGTGGGCTCAGACTGTAGAGTTTTCACCAACAGTACAGACCATCATCCCAGAAGAGCTGTGCTGGGAGCTTCCTTTAGAAGCCAGGACTAGTGTCTTATTGCAGAATCCATGCCCAATTATTAACCGTGTAAATATTTCAGATTACACAGCATATTATACCTTTGGGTTATTGATATGTCCATTGACTATTAAAATTAATTTTTCATTACACTAATTAATTATGATAGTGATTTGGCAATTATCTTCTCTGAAGTTTGGCTGAGACCAGTTGCAGCCTCTCTCAGTGCCTTTAACATGTATTCCACGTCCTTGCAGAATCCAAGATGAAAGATACGGCTTTATCAGACCAAAACTGGGCTGCTGACAACTCTCCCCAAATACGTATTGACAGTGTTGCTGTCTTAAAAGGTACAGATTGTATAGCACAACCTATAAAAACCTTCAATGCAGGAGCAAAGAAACATATGCATAGGTTTAACATTTAATGTTACGCCCTTTTCATATGTCTGCAGAAGCTGTATTTAAGGTAGAAATTTCATCACAGAATCCAGTATACAGATTGCCTGTAGAATTCACAGACACATTTGTTCCAGAAACACTAAGTCTTTTGTTTGACTGGAGGAAGCTTACGTCTTGCGCTGCAGAGTATGGTTTACTAATCACCAGTGCTGGTTTGAATGGCTCCATGGATCAAAACTGACTTTATGTAGTGGTGCTGAGTGCATTGCCATTTGCGTGCATTGATCATGAGGATGCTTTGCTTGTGAGGATCATACTGGGAGTCATTTCTTTGATGTGTGCAAACATAGGAAAGAGCTGAGGCTTTTACAGGAGCTGCTTGGCTACAGGTAAAGAATGCCACCGCTTAGAGGAGGGCCATTTCAAGACAATTAGAGCCTATTTTTAATGCCTTCCTATTTACAGGTCTAGCATAGCTCACATTGTTTTGGCAGGATGAAGATTTTGTTTCTGTGTTTTAGAAAAGCTCATCCAAGTGCAACCACCACAAGTCCATTCTGCAGGAGCTGACTTTTACTCTGTCCTGTCCCTTGTCACCACCCCATTCTTTTCCGCTCTCTTCACGTTCACTTAAGTTAAGGCTCACCTTTGTCACCTTCAGTAGTCACACTGAGCCAAAGATTTTGTCATTTTGAAATCAGTGAGAGCACTTCCTCTGACTTAAATTGGAAGAGGATTAGATTTTTATGCAGTCAGCTCCATTGAACTGTAGTGAGTGTGGCCTGCTGATGTTCATCAACTTCTCAAAAATACATATAATAAGTTGACAGTGTATGATTGCCTCTTTCTCTTGCAAATAGCATGACCAAAGGGAATTTGTGCACTTACTACTCCTGCTTACAATTACACTAAAGTGTGCTCATAAAGAGGGCTCTTGCTTTAGTCCTTGCAAGACCAACCATTGACTTTAGTGGACTTTGGAGCAGGTCCTCAGTCTTGAGTTTTATCCCTGGCAGTGTCTGCATTGTGTAAGCACATGACAATGGATTAGTTATGGACTGGAGCACTGCACAGCCTTTGCAATCCCACAGTTTTTAGGCATTCTGGGCAAGTGTTCAGTACACTCGGTGAGTATTCATCTCCTTTCATGGCTGACACACAGAAAGGACATGGCCAGTGAAGCAAGTTCATTGTTCTGTGTCCATATGAGGTGGCTAAACATGAAATGTGTTGCTCCTTTTCTGGCTGATGACTGAGTTCCCCAGTCTGCAGTCAAGTGATTAATGCAACGTGCATACTGCACCTCTCCTGTCCCTATGCCATCCTCCTCCTGAGTGTCCACCAGCATCCTCCATCCCCAATTTGCATGACAATACACTTGTGTAAGTCCATGAACAAAAATGAGCTTGGCTGCAGTGAATCAATGGAATGGCCACGGATGCAGGAAGAGGACACAACAGAGCTCCGTGGAGAGGGTAACCTTGGATTGAGCCATCTGGGTTCTGGCTACGGCTTTCAATTGTGAAGTATGCAATAGCATCCAGGGGAAAAAGGGAAGCTTCTGGCAGCCAAATTCCTGGCTGCAGCTTTGTGTTCTGAAAGAGAAAATAAAATCCCTGGGAGAGAGAAGAGCCTTGGAGAGAATTAGCATTATACTGAGATGAGGCATTTGTCTTCAGGAAGCTCATCCTTGGATGTTGCTTTTTCAGTTTGGTAACAAAGAAACTCACATGTGAACAACACAGTCTGGGACCCACAAAACCCAATAGGGGTTACCAAAGACTGCTTTGTCTCTACAAAGTTGATAGTGGTGTTTGGCTGGCTCACTTATGGTGAGCTGAAGTTCTCACTGTACTGATGTAACATGTAAATATTTGAGTGGCTTTGCTTTTTCAGATGAACTCCCACTGCCCTTCTTCATTTTAGAGACAGAGGCAGCACATCTGGCATTTGGAAAAACAACAAAAACAACAAAAAACATATTATTAATATTTAAAAACTGGCTCATGCACATGAATACAGAAAGTTTATTATCACTTTTAATTGCATAGGCCTGTGTAATGGGTTTATATAATGTGTAGGCTTTTCTACAGAGCTGATCACTATAGGCTTTGAGAGCCTTGGAAACATTAAATAATTTAGCCTCAAAATACCCTCTAGTGGCATGGTTCAGTGTCATTTATCTCCATTTTACAGATGGGGAACCAATGTAACAAAACTTCCAATGCTTTCCCTAAAGTTGCTCAAAGAGCTTGTGGCAAAGCTTCATAATCTTTTACCTCTACCATTATTATTACGTTCTTTCTGAAAGAGAGAAAAAAAAATAAAAAATACTTTGGGCTAAAGCAAAACTCACAAGTACTGCCAACTGAGTTTTGGAGAAATTACAACCTGCAGTCAGATTTCACCTGATTGCCTAGAGCTGCAAAAGATCTATACAGAGGAAGTCCTAGGCTGGACTAAATTGTGTTGTACATGGCAGAAATGTAACTAGGATTTAGAGCTTTAAAAGTGATGACCCAAATGACAAATTGATAGTCCACCCTAAAAGAGGAAAAGAACACGGTGAGGAATGGTAAAATGGCTTTAAAAATAGAGACTGGGGTATCACCTTGACTTAGCAAACAGTTTTGACTACCCCACCTTTCTTTAGTATTCTACCCTGTCCCTAGGGGAAAATCTTTGCAATAAATAAACAGAAAAGCTAGGTAATGGAGGAGTTCTAATGAGATATTTTCATTAAAAAGTTTTTAATACACTGAAATGTTTCACTTTGACATTTCCTGAACAAACCTTAACCTTTTCATACTCTTTTAAGAATTGATCAACTTTGTAGAGCAAACAAGAAAATATATGTATATATTTTAAAACAGAATTAAATAACTTATAATGAAACATGACATTGACATTCAAAAGAGACATTGGCCACCTAAATTTAATTTTCTAAGCAACAGTGAAATAAACAGCTTATTGCATGATCCATACCAAAATTTCTGTTTTGATCCAAGCCAGACCTTTTTTCCCTTTACTTCTGGCTTGGCTAACAAACCAGAAAACAATTTCCTTTTTCCTCAGTTGACTTCTTTTATACTCAGTTTTAACCCTTCAAATATTTTCCATCTATGTCCACACATTTCCTAGGAAGTATCTTTCTTCATGGCAGCGAGACTGAAGGGTGATATTTAAGTCACCGTCCTAAAATCATACTGACAGTTCCGATCTGGATCTGAAATTTGTGGACTGCTGCACTTCAAAGGAGGTGGAGTTAAATATTTCAGTTCTGCCAGAGCTGCTAGCTGTAGCTTGGGAAGTATAACAGTGTGCCAGTCTTACTCCTGAATCTGAATCCCTTACTTTTCTCTTACAAAAGCCACAAAGAAATCCAAAACATGCAATCACATTAATTCAAGGTCCTATAGCAGAAGTGGTAGGAGAAGAAGCATACGACTAAAGAGAGACAGAGCATTAAAATGGACAGAGTACAGTCTAAAAATCAGAAAACAGAGAAGAGTACCCAAACTTGGGAGAAATTTTTCCCATTATAAGGAATGTATAGCCTTGACAAAGCATCAATAAGCAGCCTATAGATCTATACCAAAACTCTTAAGCAGTATCAATAGGTTTGCAGACCTCATGGCTCCACTCACAGAGACCCATCAGAGCAGTTCTCAATTCACTCCTGTCTAAAATCTATGTACAGTCTAACGTTTTGTGGGAGAATATGGACTCATGTGCCCCAGTTTTAGCCCAAGGTCTGCTTTAATTTCACTGCTCATGATACCACGAGATCAGGGTGGCTCATTTTTTCGACCTGATGGGCTCTGTGCATGAAGCATGGATTGTGCGAGCTGAACCTGAGGAAGATGGAGATTATGCTGGCAGGCAAAAGAAAGCACTTTGAATAGTTTATGATCACTCTGCAGTAGCAGTTACATATTTTGAACAGCCACGAACAGTCTGTTCAGGCAGTGCTCTAGGAAAGGCCCTAGAAGCCTGTCATGGACAGAGTATGCTGAAGCAGAGCTCTCTGCCATCCCCATTTGGCTAGAAGCCTCCACTCCATTCTGGCGCACATGATGTCCTGGCCTTGGGAGGCCAAGGTTTTTTTCACCTTCTGTTTGGATTAAGGACTGCAATGACCCTTTGGAGAGTCCAGTTGTTACAGCCCCCTGAAGCAATATGAACAACTCTGAACACATAACACTTGTCCTCTATTGTCTCCGCTGGCTCCCCACAGAACTCAATTCAAAATTCATGGTCTTTATCCTCATGGTCTAGGAAGAAGATATTGAAAACATCACAGAAAACATCAGGTTGCAGATGTTGTTCGCCATAGTGAAAGTATATCATTAAGGGAGTATATCCCTGGTCAAGTGATGGGAGTTTTCTTGCTGCGTAGATATAGTTACATGTATTAATATCATGATTTCTGAGGGTGATTCTTCCACAAATTACTCCGTCTTATGACTTTGCATTCTTAGTACCAGGTTTCTTTCTTTAACAGTGCTATTATTTAGCATAAATGTGAAGTTAAAGCTTGTATGTATTAAAAAAAAAAAAAGAGGGAAAAAAGCAAAATGAAAAACATATTTATGCTAAAGAAGCCTAAAGACCTCAAATCAGCTGGAAGACTATTGAAAGCACTCTTCTGTCTAAAGGAATTTATCATGCCTCAATAGTTACTTAGTAGTGCCAGTGTATGCACTCCTGGAAAGTGCCTAAGTCATGCAATAAGAACAGAGGCAAAAGACCAGCAGGTAAAAGATGCTTGGATATTAGACTGATGCTTGTAGAAGTGCTCAGTTGCACATCTGGGATTCCATGGAACCTCTGTTTGACTGGTAGCTCAGTGATGCAAGGAAAACACATTAGCTCAGTCCACTTTGACAGAGGTTTAAAGACCTGTGTTTTATCTGGCATTTGCTGTACGTAAAGAGTGAAAATAGTTATTTATCATGACTCAGTTGGAAAGCTGGCAACCTGTTACGCCAATGTCTTATGATTTCCTAGGGAAGTCCACAGACAACTGCAACTTCACAAATAGATCTTTCTTGTAACACATAGAGCTTGCTCAGGCCCAAAGCCACCTTTAGTATGAGATACATAGGGTGCTTTTCTCCCACTTCTTCAGTAACATGTCCTGTTTCTTTTTTAAAATTTAAAGAAATTCTGATTGTGAGTGAGATGAGATATACTTTTGCTTGAATAAGTTTTCATTTCTGAGCAGAGTGAATCACCTCTTCGTTCTGTTCTTCTTTTACTGATTCTAGCTTTTCTGGCCACTGACTATATGGAATTATGTCAATTCAGTACCAGGTTCTGTCATTTGTTTGGCAAGTGCATCAGGTGATTTTGTAAGAACACAATCTAATTGTTTTTGAGACATGGAACTATGGTAGATACAACTTAGTCTAATCCGCAGACCTTCCAAGCCTAGGATTTGGGGAATTGGTAGAAAACAATAAACCAACTCTGACTCCTTCCAGTGACAGCTCATTCTCTCTTTCTACACCTGTATTATGAAATGTCTTTCTGGGGAGCTAAAAGAAATATATTCTGTAGGTAGGAATAGGTGTTCACAGCAGTGCAGGGCACTGAGAAACTCTGAGAGAGATGGATCTTTGCATGGCAGGAAGGGAATATATCCTGACAGAATGGCCTCGAATAAAAATGACAAGTGAGGAAACGGTCTTCTTTCAGCATAGAGAAAAGTGATATCCCCAGAACAGGAATGACACAGTTAAGCAGATCCTTAAAGCTTGGATAATGCTGCAGAAAAAGATAGTCACTGATAGATGCCTGACTTTTTTCTTACAAACTCTGTCTTTCAACACAAGCACTTTTCAAACATGCTTTCCAGGAATGCTGGTGTGATTGGTGCTTTTTTTTTTTTTTCCTATGTGTGTTTCTTTCTCTTTTTTTTTTTTGTGTGTGTTTTGTTTTGTTGTTGCCCTGAATTCTTAAAAGAGCAAGTGAATTTCAATGCCTTTCAAAGGCTTTCACATCATGAGAGACATACCTGTATGTTTGTGCAAACTGGAAATAGATGAAATATCACATGCTTCATTGGAACAACTGCAAATAATCAAACCTGAAATGAGAACTGAATATTCTGAAAAGACCATTTTGATCAGCAGTTCTTGTTCAAAATAGCAGAAAAAATATTCCTACAATCCATTCTGAAGCACAAAGACACAGTAGAAATGTTAAGCTTTTCTGAGATATCCTTAGGTCTTTGCAACGTTTGAACTTAGCAAGGCAAAATTGTTAGGGAAAGGTACCATCTTTTATTTGAAAGGCATGATAAAAACGGGGAAAAAAATCAGAAACACGATTTTTTTTTCCCCCCAGTTTAGAAGCAGAACATTTCAAGCTAAATTGTTTGTTTTGGATACAAAATTAGTCTAATAAAAGATCTGTTTCAGTTCTTCTGATAAAACTTTGCCTTGCTGATATCCTTAGATCTTTGGAGCTACAACTTTCCTATTACTTGTAAGGTATCACATTCTTTTGTCTTATTCAAAGAGCTAGAAGGGACCACGACAGGTCATCTAGTCCATCTTCCCTGACTTCAGATCAGAATCAAATAAACCTATGTAATTCCTGAAACTTATTTATCTAACGTGTTCTTAAAGACCTCTAATGATGGAGACTGCATGACATCCTCAAGCAATCTTTGTCTTACCTGAACCTTTCTTACTTTAATTTAAACCCATTACTTCCTTGTTCTGTCTATCACAGCCATGGGGAATAGTTTCATCCCTTCTTCTTTTCCACAGCTTTTTATGCTCTTTAAGACTTTTTCTCTCAGTTCTTTCTCTGTCTAGGTTAAACCAACCCAGTTTTATAACTATCACATCGGTCTTTTTTTTTCTAGATTATTTCTGACTCTGACTTTTATGCATCCACAATTATTTTTGTTGCTATCCTATAGACTGTGTTTGTTCTGAATTCTCTTGATACCCCTAAGTACTCTTTACTCGCTAGTATGGAATATGGAGCATGATCCCGAAAAAGAGTGAACATAGAGACTGAATTTCACTCTTTCAGGAACAGGTGACCTTTCTTGCCTCAAATTAATACCCCTAAAGCACAGCAGCATGTTGGAACCCAAACTTGAGATGAATATACATGATTTTCTCTTTGGGAATTTTCTATCGATCCCAAGAGAAGGTACTTATAGCAGACTCCTGCAGGGTTCCATGTACCCTCAAGAAAAATAAAATAGCAGAAAATAAATATTTTGTAGTAGTAAGTAGAAATAAATAAGGAAGTGAAAATAAATATTTTGTAGTAGTAAGAATTTTAATTTTCATATGGGTATATGAAGGCTTTAAGCATTATGCAGGAGGTAGGAGGCTATTATTAAAATCAACCCTACCTATCAGATGGGAAAAGCACAGTACAAAGACATGATGATATGAAGCCCAAAGCTACATAGTAAGAAGTAAACATAGGCCAAACTAGAAAAGAAGAATTCCTGATTTTCCATTTTTCTTTCTTTTTTTCCCCTGCAGACTCTGGAACTGAATTTTTCTCTGACCTTAGGGGAAGACAATTTAGCTCAGATTCAGGTTAGAATTCACTGATGGAGTGGGGCAGAGAAGTCAGATGAACAAGGAGTGTGAATTTGCCTTTTGTACCACATCTGAAGTAATGCAATCTATTATGCCAGAGCTGTAACAGAGCAGTGTGATGGCATCTATCTTCCACCTAGTGCCTGGGTAATGCTTATACCTCTTCACAGTCAACAGAAAGCTAGAAGGATAAGCTCAGATTAGCTTTCACAGGGTTTCATTGCAAAACAAGTGTGTAAAAAATGATTTTAAGTGACCTAGATGATGTCTTTTCATATCATTATTTAGCAATATCTGCCTCAGTAGATGAAGTAGCTGTTAGTACTGTAAGGATCCCTTAGGACAAACTCCTGTTGTAACACATTTTCTCTGCACCAAAGCCTACATAAATGTTAAATGAAGCCACTTTAAACAAATATAGGTAACAGAGGGAGAATAAGCCTGTTAACAGAATCAGCATTGCAGTCACTAACTCATAATATTTTATTTATTTATTATCTCATAATACCTATAACAAAAGTAACTAGATGCTATAAAATAATACTTACAGACATAGAAGTAGAAATGCCTCACCATGTCCAACCCTTCATAAAAGCTCTACTGACTCACAGTATCCAATGAAAGAAAGAAAAGAAAGTATAGCCCCTTTCTAACCCCAACAAATGTTTAGCTGAATGCCTGGCTGAGCACAACAGCTGTAACGCGTGTTGTTTTCCAAACACAGCCTCCAAAAGAGCCTTAGACCATCATGCAGTACTCAGGATATGTACTTTTAAACTATAAGGGAGACAGAGGAAAGAAACACACTTTCTTTTTTTCTCTTTTTATTTTTTCCCAGGTATGGCCTACTGTCAGTTGTTGGCTTGAACCAATATAAGCAGACAATGGGAAGTGTGATGGAGACGGTGGACAGAACAGGGAAAAGTTTCTCAGCACACTGAACAGTAAATGTAGCACAAAAAAGGGGATCCAAAGCACTGCAGTTTGTGCCATGTGAAAAAACAAAACAGCATCAAAGTAGAGAGCAGTCTTATGTGTGCCGCATATTGAGCATGAAGGTATGGCAGGCAATTGTGAGAAGACTACTGGTCTTACAGATACTACAGATACAGTCAGAAGAAAGCTGTCCATGTCATAATTAGAAGTAACAAGGGAATTTAAGAGGACCTCCTAGGCTAATATGGAGCTATACTGGAAAAAAAGTGTCAGTGAAGGGCTCCTAACCAACAAACAAAATCTCACACACAACGTTCCTCCATTATTCCCAGCAAATGCCCTCATTTCCCTTCTCCTGGTACTTGTGGTCTACTTCACACAAATTCAGCCTCAGCAATTTCTTTATAAGTCAGAGCTTGAATAGATAGCAACAGAATGCAAGGAGAGAACAATATGTACTAGTCAAAAGAAAACCAACACCTTCTTTTGAGCACCTTTCTCCTGTATGTCACTTTTTCTTTTTTTTCTCTTTTTTCTCTTTCTTTCCAAACTGAGACATGAAAACAGCATAATGCAGAAGCACTCAGATGGCACTGCCAACACAGTGCATAGGAAAACACATTCCCTCCCAGGCTCTGTGATAATTTAGCTTTGTTTTAGTTTCAATCTAATGAACATTTATGCTGTAGCCAATCTTCAATTTATACCCATCTAATCCAAAGCACAATTATATGCCGAGTGGAAAATGCAGCTTTGACTGATAATAATAAGACTGGCACTGTGCATGTCAGTTTTTCACACTTCTTTTTCATGACTGCAGCCATACCAGTTGGGCAATGATTTTCCCATAACTCCCCAAAAAGGTCAGGCTGGTAGACAGAAGGAGAGGACTGGGAGAGACATAACATTGGAGAAGGACACGTTCAGGTATATCCATTAATCTAGGAAGGGATGTGGGAGAGGCACTTTCTCAAAGAGATGTTGAAGAAGAAAGCAAGACATGCTTTTCACTGTGCATTTGCTAATACATACTGTTGTCTTCACTCTTGTTCAGAGCAGAATTCTCCCACCAATAAGTTAGAACTTTTCCACTGCAGACCTAACCCAATGTTGGTAAGTGTTCTCAAAAGGCCATTCTTAACTACTTTAAAGACAGAAGTAACGTCAATTTGAGTCTTTCTGGCAGACATTCCATTAGGAAAGGTGATCTTGTGCTTAATTTAGAAAGTCAAGACATATGAATCGTATTCTTGGCTTTGCCTCTGACTTGCTGTGAGATTGCAAAGGCATCACTTAATCTCCCTCTGTCTTCATCAGTTAAATAAAGTGAATGATAGCCAAATCTCCCAGGTAGAAGAGTGTAGACTGACCAACATCAAATGTAAATGTGCTTTGAGACAGCAGAGTGAAAGGGGTTAAAAAAGAGTTGAAAAAGAAATAAGTTCCCTAGCCATCCTTTGGATTCCTCTTATAGTTTCAGCCTATACAGCCATTCATTTCCTATCTATGTCTTGTACAGAGATGCTGCTGCTAAGCAATGTACCAAAACAAATCCTGGTGAAGAAATCTGTTGAGCACGATGGGCCTCATTCTGGTTGGAAGGTGTCTATGAACAGATGGGTTATTCCTGCTTAGAATCTTCTTCCTCTTGGCTTAATACCATATTCTATTTCATTTTCACCTGCTTAGAGTGCTGGGAAGTCAGCTTGTCCTTTGTGTTCCTTTATTTCTTTATTTGTTCAAGAATGGGAAAGAGTTCTTACCTGGCCTCTTTGGGGGGAATTTCATGCACAGTTGGTGGTGCCCAGAAGGGAGAAGCAGATGCTGCTGAGATATTCATGGTGTCCAAAATAGAAAGCAATTTATATGGACAATTAAGAAGAGCCACACGGGACTTTGGTGGTTGGAAGCTACAAGTCTGTAAGCAGGCAATTTCTAGGACTTCAAAAAAAAAAAATTGAATTCACCTGAGGCCATGCGAGGGAAGAAAAGTTATATAGAGAGAACAATTCCCAAGTTCATTCACCAGGGTATTAAGCTCTTGATTTGCAGTGAAAATGCAGCAAGTGGAGTCCTGTCATCAACAAGATTTAGAGAACAAAGAATGCAGTCATCACGAAACGGGTATGAAATGTCACACAGAGTAAAGTCCGAGCAAGCCAAAGGTTTCTGAAAATATTAAAAGATCTCTAAGACCTAGGGATAATGTGGGTCCCTTACTGAACAAGGGGGGTGTCCTGGTAATGGGAGATGCCGAGAAGGCGGAGATACTGAATGCTTTCTTTGCTTCAGTCTTTGCTTCAAGGACTCACCCCTGGGACTCCTCGACCCTGGCGGGAGGAGAAAGGGGCTGGGAAATGGAGGGCTCCCACCTGGTTGACAAGAGAGTGGTTCAGGAGCGTCTGAGTGGGCTCAGTGCACACAAATCCATGGGTCCCGATGGGATGCATCCACGTGTGCTAAGGAAGTTGGCAGAGGTGATCGCCGGACTGCTCTCTATCATCTTTGAAAGGTCCTGGAGAACAGGAGAGGTGCCTGAAGATTGGAGGATAGCCAATGTCACTCTGGTCTTCAAGAAGGGCAAGAAGGAGGATCCGGGAAACTACAGGCCAGTCAGTCTCACCTCTGTCCCTGGAAAGGTGTTGGAACAGCTTGTTCTGGATGCCATCTCCAAGCAATTGGAAGAGAAGAATGTTATGAGGAGTCGTCAGCATGGATTCACCAAGGGGAAGTTGTGCTCAACCAACCTCATTGCCTTCTGTGATGGCATCACCAGCTGGGTAGATGGGGGGAGAGCAGTGGATGTCATCTACCTTGACTTTAGCAAGGCTTTCGATACTGTCTCCCATGACATCCTGATAGCAAAGTTGATAAAGTGTGGATAGAGGAGTGGACAGTAAGGTGGGTTGAGAACTGGCTGACTGGCCGAGCTCAGAGGGTGGTTATCGGCAGCGCAGTCTGGCTGGAGACCTGTGACTAGCGGCGTTCCCCAGGGGTCGGTGCTGGGTCCGGTCTTGTTCAACATCTTCATCGATGACCTTGATGAGGGAATAGTGTATGCACTCAGCAAGTACACCGATGACACAAAGCTGGGAGGAGTGGCCGACATGGCAGAAGGCTGTGCTGCCATTCAGTGAGACCTGGACCAGCTGGAGAGATGGGCAGGAAGAAACCAAATGAGGTTTAATAAGAGCAAGTGTAGAGTCCTGCACCTGGGAAGGAACAACCAGACGTATCAGTACAGGCTGGGGGACGACCTGCTGGAGAGGAGCTCTGAGTAGAAGGACCTGGGGGTCCTGGTGGATGACAGGTTGACCATGAGCCAGCAGTGTGCCCTCGTGGCTAAGAGGGCCATTGGGATCCTGGAGTGCATTAAAAGGAGTGTGGCCAGCAGGTCAAGGGAGGTGATCCTCCCCCTCTACTCTGCCCTGGTCAGGCCTCACCTGGAGTACTGTGTCCAATTCTGGGCTCCCCAGTACAAAAAAGACAGTGATCTCCTGGAAAGAGTCCAGCGGAGGGCCACAAAGATGATACGGGGCCTGGAGCATCTTCCCTGTGAGGAAAGGTTGAGAGACCTGGGTCTGTTCAGCCTGGAGAAAAGAAGACTGAGAGGGGATCTCACCAATGTGTATAAATACCTGAGGTGTGGGAGACAGGGATTTGGCCAGCCTCTTTTCAGTGGTTTGTGGGGATAGGACAAGGGGTAATGGCCACAAGCTAGAGCACAGGAAGTTCCGCACCAACATGCGAAAGAACTTCTTCACAGTGAGGGTGACGGAGCACTGGAACAGGCTGCCCAGGGAGGCTGTGGAGTCTCCTTCTCTGGAGATATTCAAGGCCCATCTGGATGCCTACCTGGGCAGCCTGCTCTAAGGAACTTGCTTTGGCAGGGGGGTTGGACCCGATTATCTTTCGAGGTCCCTTCCAACCCCTTCAATTCTGTGATTCTGTGATTCTGTAAAGGACTATCTGTCCCTTACCTGACAGTTACACCTCTCCTCCTCTGATTCTCTGTGCCATAGCTCCTCAGCATGTTTTCTCTTCTCATTCATGATATTACACAGGAAAAAGGCCTGATGAAGGGATAGGAATGTGGTAGAGGGGGTTATATGTTTGGCATTTATTTTCTTGTCATTGTTTTTGCTCTTTTGGCATTGGCAAGACAGAGAATGTCAGCATTTTCTGTTGACCTGACATTTTTCCTGGAATTAAGGGAGTTTCAGTGCAGGCACAAAGGAGTTAAATCAATTTGCTTCAGAACAGCCCTAAAAAATCAGTCAACTCTTTAAAGAAGTCTCTGGAGGGGTGGTGGCTGTAGCTGTAGGGATGTGCAGGCTGAAGGCTCAGCAGCCGCCGTGACATTCGAAGGCATGAACATTTCACAGTGGGGACAGAAATTATGTGATTTCAGCCCTTCTCTAGTTGGCTACAGAACTTAGAGCAATGCCTGCGCTTGCCTTTTCCCCAGACATTGCTTTGGGCTGTCTTATTAGGTTCAGACTTCCTCTGAGAATACCCTGCCTCTCAGCAATACAGTGTGCCCGAGGACACTGCTCACTCACCTCTCAGTAGCCACAGAGTTGGCACAGGCTGTGCAGAAGCACTGAGAGATCACGCATTGACTCACTCTTCCCTTACTTGCACATATGAAGTTGGGCCCACCCAAAAATCCCTTTATGAACCTTCACCCTGCAGGATGGTATCAGATTCTCCTCCAGTTCTTCAGTGGCAGAATTGAACTGTTTCAGCTGAGTAGCTCCAAGGTTCCTGCTGCATGCAACATGGGATCAAGCAGGGTATTTCTCTTCTGGTTGCTTGATTTAAGTCAGACAAAAATTCTGGAAACAGCTATTCTGAAGCAGCCAGGCTCACATAAGGCTAAACTATCATCTGAAGAGAAACAAGAGATGGAGTGGCAAGACTGGACATATTTCATACAAATTCCTTCCAAAATCTGTATTTTCCCTGCCACTTTTATTCATATTTCTATGGTGAAAGAGAGCATTATCCATCAAAGAATGAACTCCGTACTTTGTTTTAGTGTCTCTTATTTGTTTACCTTCACTCTTTCTTGAAGCCTGCATTCCCATCAGAAACCTATTCTGCATTTTCATGTCCCTTCCCTGGCTGTTTTGCTGCTAGGTCTTGTCATTGCCTGAGCTAAAGTGTTTTTTTTCCCCCTTTTCATTCTTGTCAAAATAGTATGTGTCTCACTCAGCCTTTCTTCAGCACTGTTCCTGACAACATAGACAGACCTATGGTTAATGTAGATATCTGTGTTTTATGACATCTTTGGTTTCTTGCTGTATGATGTGCTTTGTCATTCTGAATAAGAGTTTAACTACTCACAGCTAGCACTGCAACTGGGGAAATTAAGTGAGATGCAATTCACACAGGGTTCAAGTCCTTGGTCTGAATCAAGAAGAACAGGGACCTGAACTTGTCTCTCTCACATAAAATGAGCATTTAGCTAATAGATATTCTGCAGCACAGCTCTATCCTTTCCTAAGAAAACTTACTAAGCAGAAGCTTCATTGAACTTTGTTTGTTCCAACAAAAACATTTGGTGGGTACAAA
The DNA here is from genome assembly GCF_964034855.1 of Anser brachyrhynchus. Classification (NCBI taxonomy): domain Eukaryota; kingdom Metazoa; phylum Chordata; class Aves; order Anseriformes; family Anatidae; genus Anser; species Anser brachyrhynchus. The sequence continues at coordinate 99,241,855 of NC_137694.1, forward strand.
CTCAAATCTTCCTATGAAATATAATTTGTGTGGAATAATTCAGAATCAGCTATATTACTAAGCAGGTCTTTGCAATGGGATGCCAAGAAAGCCAGCAAGTCTTTTGGTTATGGCTTGTGTTGCTGCTCTCTAGAAAAGGTACTAAAGAAGAAGGACTTATTCCCCAAGATAAAAGGCTAGCATGGAAAAGCAGAGTTCATGGGCATCATCAGAAGCCTAGTATATCTAAACTGCAGATACACAGCCACGGCAGGCATGTGAGATGAATAATAATGATACCAGCCTGCTGCTACTCATCAGAACTTCTTAGCAGAAGAACGTCAAGCAGGAGATCTAGCGTCCTCTCTGTCTGATGCTTGTATTAGCCAGGACAGAGGCACAAAGGTTACTCCTTGTTTCCCCATTGCAGAACTGCCAATACAAATGTAAAGGTCAAAGGAATGATGTGATGTTGGTGTAGCATGTCTCCACTCAGTGTGCATACATGAAAGGCTCATTCCAGAGAGAGAGAAAAAAAAAAAAAAAAAAGGACATGCAAGTTATGAAAGTTTCTCCATTCTAGAGGATGCCAGGAGCTATGCCTTGGCTGCAATTTTTTTGAGTTCCCAGAATATGCAAGTGAACCATGTTCATGTCCTAACCTGGCGTAAAGATAAGACCCTAGAGATTCACTATCAATCCCACAAGCCAGATATATCAGAAGAGAACCATGGTGAACTCTGGGTAGGTCACTCATATGGACAACTTGGGGGACTGGGTCCTTGCTCTACCTCTCTATTCTTTGGGGTCTGAGTAACACAGGATGCTTCACAGCACTTGAGGAAAATAATATTTGAAAGTTTTGGAGGCTTTGGTCTAGATACTTGACATGAATTTTGGAGGAAGCAAAGAATAACTTGTGAATTTCATATTAATCCAATTCAGGTTTGCAGTGATTAAACTGCCAGAGATGTGGATATCCAGGAAATAAAAAGAGTCCCACACTTGTGAGATTTCATGCACAAACCTCCCAGCAATCTGTTTGCAGTAGAAAAAGTAGAACAAAACAAGATTAACCTGCAGAGAATGGAGGAAGAAATCTAAGGAGAAAGGTCGTTAAAGCAGAAAAAAAACTGAGTGAAAATATAGAAAGAATAAAAGAAGAGGGAAATAATCCAAATAATTCAAAGTTAGAGGCAAAACTACAGAGGAGAGAAATTATTCGCTGAACAGACATAGAACAGAAGGTGACCTGGTCTAGTGGTAGGTGTCCCTGACCACGGCAGGTGGTTTGGAATTAGATGATCTTTAAGGTCCCTTCCCAACCCAAACAAGTCTAGCACTTTATGATTCTGTGACCATGTAGGTTATCAATTCCATCCTCCAATAACTACAGAAAAAAAGGGAATAGATGTTATGCTGAGGAACATCCATAACGTCTACTACAATCCCCTTTCAATTTAAGTCAAAAAACCCCACCATAACCACACAATATTTAATACAAAAGTAAAATAATGCCACAGTGACTATAACATGTCTAACCAAGACATTGAGATGGATGAAAGGTCTTAAGATCTTAGACTCATACAATTGCATGCAAGTAGATACACTCAGATAGTTCTTGGGAGTGGATCATGCTCCACACAGCTATGGAGGGAGACATGACGAGCAATCAGACTGAACAATCCTTGCTCTTCAGCCCAGAGAAAAGTTCTTTCCTGATCCCACATCCAATCAATGCTTTTAATTCAAGATACATCAGTCAGGCAGTACCAATAGGAGTACCAGCATAACCCAGCTACTATCCCGTCTTTAGCTTTGGCCTATTTCTTGTTTGGCCAATTTAATGCTTCAAAGGAAGATCAATTTGTCCTCTCCCCACTCCTCATTCCTCCCACCCTTACATACATATCCAAGAGAATAGAGGACTAGAAAATGAGGGCACTTCCTTCTTTACCCCAATAGTGGTCAGTAGAAGCTCTGAAGCATGAAATTAATTAATTAAAATATAAATGCAGTGTAATTCCTTCTATGAACTCAGCAAGCACCGCTTTTTAATTATTTAAGTACCTTGCCCTTGCTATCCTGTATGGAAGGCCAGAACTTCTTTCCTTTGAAGTTCAGAAACCTTCTCCTAATTTCCAAGCTAATTTATACTCATCTAATCTTTTAGCACTGCCTTTTTTTTTTTTCAGCTGAAACAATTCTGCATCCTGGTATTTACAAAGACGGTATTCAGGAAGAAAAACTGTACTCCTCATCTTTCTTTTGCTAGTCTAACCAAGCCTCCCACGCACACTTTTTAAAAGGTTTGCTACTTCCCCTAATCATTCTTACAACTCTTTACTCTGTGTCATTTTCCTTTTTGTGATCAGAAGTGACCCAAATAGGCCACAGTATTTTAAGTGAGGCCTCCTCAGCTTCTCATATCATGGTACTACTAAAACACTTCACTGTCTGAAAATACCCTTGCCAGATACATCACATAATTGCATTAATCCTTTTCAAGGCAATGTCATATTCTAACAAAAAGGAAAAGAAAATATAAAGTGGAAAAGGGAGATGCTGAACAGAAAAATGGAAGCATCCTGAGGAACAGCAGATGATTCAAGAGGGAAGGAAAAAATGTCCTTCAAACATAAAGACATGATCAGCTGTGTAGAAAATGTAATTCATAGGAATAATGGACAGTCAGAAAGCTGAGGCAAGGCACATCTGTACAAAATCACAGCGCACTAGTGCGGTATGACCTCTCAGTTTCACACCAGCCTCTGACAGGTTTTCCTAAAGGCAGCATTTTGGCAAAAGCAAGGCTGACAGTGTCACATCTGAAAGGGGGGGGAGGAAGACTGAGAGCAAAGAAAGCAGGGGAGGTGGATCTATCTCTCATGTCCCAAAAGGACCCTTGCACCAGAGCTCACAGCTTGTCTCTCCAGGGTGCAGCACTTTCTGCCTTGCAGTTTAAGAAATAGCACTCCCTGCACGTATGTGTGCTTGTGTGCTGGGGTGTGTGTGTGCATTTGAGACATACAAAACCTATGGTGCCTTTCTTGAGTCCTAAAATTTTTAAAGATAGCATTGTTAATAAAAATATTTCACTGTCCCATAGACATGCAAATATTGTCCTTTAACCTGTCAAAGAATATAATAGAAGATCTCAAAGTACTTTAAGAATATTAATGAAATGTTACAATAATTCCCAAGCAGTGTATGCTTATATATTTTTCTGTGTACTCCACAAGGAGACACAGTAAGTCCTGCACTGTTGCCTCAGAGTTTTCCATAGTGAAACATGATTATGCCTTTTTTTAGTTATTATTTTGAAGAAAAACCTCAACACTGAAATATTTTGTAAGAGCACTTTGAAACAGAAGATGAGGGGAAAGAAAGCTCTATGTTTTGCTGATATACCATAAAGCTGATGGGTTTTGCCCTGTCAAAAGATAAATAAATAAATAAAACCCAACAAATTTTCTCATCAGTGGTTTGTATAGCAGCACCTTTGTTTCTGCCAGTGCAAAAGGAAACTCAGCTCACAGCAGACATGCGATATGTCAATTCATTTCCATTGTATTGGCAAGAAGCAACACACACAAGACAGATTTATCAAGCTATCTGATAGTCTAAGAGCCAAAAATTCTTCTTCCAGCTCCCTCCTCTCCTCTCTGCTTTCCTCCATACACACACATGCACAAATAAAGGCAAATCTGCCACTCCTGCAAGCACAACATTGTAAACTTCTACAGTTTTATTGGGGGTGTTTATCATAAAGCATCCTTATCTGTTATCTGCTTATAGAATAGGGTTTGGTATGTTATTTCAGAGTAATAGCCGAGAGCGAGTTAAATTGCATTAACCTTTAAAGCTGGCATTAATGGGTAACCGTGTCAGGAGACTATATTAGTCTACGATTTCCTTTCCCTATTCTTATTCTGTCTCTGTGCTTGGAGTATTTTTTGCCACTAGTGTCAACCTTACATCACAGAGTTTGAGCTCTGTGCTTACTGCCTGTGCCCTGGAGAAGCCCTCAGCAGAAGTGTAGAACTGGCATTTCTTCTACGTCAACAGACAACAGGAGAGATTTGAGTCTGTGCATCTTGTCCTTTGGCACAAACAGCAGGTTATTCAGTAAATACTCCATACCCATATTTTGCTCTTGGGTGTAGCAGTGCGGTACACGAGACCAATCCCCTTACTGTTACAGAAGACTGTCAGCAATTTACTGGGAAACAGAGAGCTTAGAACTGAATTTTTTATCTGTGGGAACTAAAACATATGAGCCATACTACGCTTTCTGTTATTCTGACACGGGACACTTCTGCAAGGTTTTCCAAGCGTGCAAGCACAATCTACTGCAGCATTCCATGAACAGAGACAGCTAGAGCTGCTCTAGATCTGTTATGGTGTAAACAGAACCTGGATGTGTCCCACCAGTTATCCCATACTCAAGTCTATGTATTAATTATACATGTAGAAGTCCTGTATTTAAGAACAATCAGAGTAATTTATCACTTTCAGAGAGCTGTAATTGCAAACACAACATAACCATTTGTCAGCTGTTTTAGATGGAAAGGAGTAGGCTGAGAGAAGGCAGCAGCCTTTCTGATCACATTTGCATTGGGAAGTCTCTTCATTACAGATCTGGTTTGTGGACCCTCCTCCCCCTCACAGCTCTTCGAGACTTCTTCAGGAGCTGTTTACCGAAAGAATACCTGCACCTGACTGCCCAAAGCTCTCCTGAGTTTTGTAAGGAGAGCGAGCAAGTCAACGCTGTGAAAAGACAAAATCTCTACACAACTGAAGACAGGTTTCTGAAAATATACTGCAGTGGTCTTCAAAACTTCCACAAATTGGGAGCCATCAGATCAAAAGCCTAGCTTACAAACGAGCTTTCTTTGACAAAGGGGGGGAAGTCCTGGGTGAATTTTGATACTTCTCAGAAAAACGCCTGGTAAGAGCAGATATACATACTCCCTACAGGCCTACATATGGGACACGCTTTGGGAGATGCAGAAGGGGTGTATGTTTGTTGGCTGCCATGGAGATGAGTGCAACATAAGAGCCTAAATAGAAGATAACATGTTTTGTTTTGAAGCCCTCTTACTGTAAAGGTGCATGTTAAATACAGAGCTGTTAGAGTTTCTTGCCAAAAGCTAACATTAATTGTTTAAGTTAACACTGCAATTAACACGCAACTAAAATAAATTCTTTCTTTCTTCTTTTCTGTGTTTCTCAAAGGGAACCCATTGCTTCCTGAGCTTCCCTGATAGCACACATGCTCTGCTGTCCTTTTAAACCGAGCAGCTCAGCCTCTTCTCCATGGCTGATCAGCAAGGCTGGTGAATGCAGAATGGAGAGGAGCCCAGGCCTTTGGGTGCAACTAGCTTTGTTCTTTTCTCTTGAACCCTTTTTGTAACCAGGCTTGTGTTCATTGACATCTTTTTTGCCTTCTCCCAGAGAAGTCTGCCACAGTTCCAGTGTAGATAACCATGTTCCCTCCTTCAAGCTGTAGGGATTTACAATCATAATGCAATTCAGCTTACAGTGTCAGTAAGATGGGAGCTGCTGTATCATTTGAGACTGGTCTGGGACTGTGAAGTTTTGGGCAGCTTCCTGAGTGGTGGAACACATCATCTACCCATCTGACCCATTTTGCCTGGAGCTATCAGTACACAGCCCCAAATGAGTCTCTCAAAAGACATTTTTATTTCAATTCAAACTACAGAGATTCACCCTATTAGCTCCCGTGGTGCCAGTTACAAGCCCCAGGGTGTCAGACAAAAATAGGAGCACAGGTACTTACACACCAGTAAGCCTCTGTGGTAGGGGAACATCTCTGGGCCTGGAGCTCTATAGATGGTTTTGAGACAACGTGTTGCATTCAGAGTAGTAATAAGGATCTCTCTCCCCCTAAGGAAAATAAAGAAAAAAAATTATGATCATTGGTAGAAATAGTGTTGATTTCTCTTAATGACAAATGAAATGAAAATTTGGGTAAGAATGATGGATGTTGCCAGTCAGAGCTCTTCTTGTTACAGCAGCCGATGTCTCTTTATGTACCCGTCTCATGAAAGTGTCAGAGATATTTAAAAAGAAAAAAAAAGAAATATGCTAAAATTAAAATGGAGAAGAAAAAGTCATTTCACACATTTAATGGCATAATGAAGTCTTTTTAATGTAATTTTCTTTACTCTTCTGATTACATATTCACAAAGAGGATCTTCACTTCCATCTTTATTAGGCGCTGTGTTTGTCATCATTATGGGTTAAGTATTTTCATAAACATTTGATGAATATTAACCATTTAAAATAAAAAATAACAGTTTATTCTCACTGCAATGACTGCTGCACATGGAGATATTAATATTAGAGCAAGTCACATGAAATTACACACCCTGCAGCCCCATCCCTGCGTGCAAGGAAGCAGTGCAGATGCTAGGAGATGAGAGACTCGCAACCTGCTGAACATGCAGAGATGGTTGGAAAGCTGGATCCTAGCTAGACCCATAACCTGGGGTAACAGATCATTAAGACTACTGAATCTCCCCGTCAGGGACTTGGTTTTCCTAGGTCCTTTCTGTAGGTCACAAAATAACCAGCTGTTTCTTTGCTACTTTACCAATGTGACTGCATTCTTCCCTTCCCTGTGCTTTCAGGGAGCTTATCCAGCCCAGGCTTTAATATACCATCCTGGTTAGTTTATATGCTGTCTCTAGTTGGTGCAAATGCCCTAACAAACACATTTTTAAACATAATCTGTTCTCTACAGCAGGGGAATGGCTTCCTAAAACAAACAGTTCCAAAGCCAAGTGCCACAGAAAGAAGAGGAGGAATGAAAAAAGAAGGTCCATCAGAAAGAGGATGATTCAGACAAAATGTTTTAGGCCCACTAGAGCACTGGTTATAATTTCTTTATAACTATATTTCATTTTGATCCCTTATTTTTGTTAAGAAAGGTTTATTTCTCAATGATGGAGTAATTTCCATGAATGAAAACAATAATGTGTTCTATTTAAATTCCCCTCCCTCCCCCCCTCCCCACCAGCTCTGTTTCTTTTGCACCTTTCCCCATTTTTCTTCCTCCAACAAAATAAAAACATCACTGATGACACCCTAATTTCAAGGAAATACACAAAAACTCATTTCTGACAAAAGGCTATTGCAACAAAAATACCCTACCTGCTTCTCATCACTGAGCATCCTTGTTCCTCTCCTCACCCAGAGGAAACAGGAGGCAGCTGATACCCCAGGGGCTTCCCCACCTGTAAACTAGAGGGCACTGGCTCCCTGTTTTCCAAGAACACACATGCTTGCACCAACTCACCCCAAGATTAGGCAGACATTGAATTACTTTTTTATTTTTTTTTTAAGAGCAATATGCAAAAGGTGAGGGGAGAAGGACTACCTGTGCATCTTATAATGCCCCTCCCTACCACCCCGAAGTGGAGAGCAATATTTTCAGTGCTATCAAACACTATTGGAAGGGCAGATTTGGAAAGTAGCAGAGGGTTACTCTTTTTGTTGCCTTCCCAGCCATAAACTCAGTCACTTGAACTAAATCCTGTAGGTAAGGCACCCAGAGCAGGCGTCTGAAGAGCCCAAGGGCCCAATTCAAAACACCCTGCCTCAGCACTGACTGGAGAGGGTTAACAGTAGAATTACCGATGGATGTTTAATTAGGATTTGAGAGATGGGGATTGAGCATTAGGCTTGGGTTTGTTCAGGGCTCATGTGTGCTCAAGCACAGAGGTAATTTCACATTGTACTTCGCGGTGTCCTTCGTGGCACTCAGCCAGCGCTCCTGACGGGAGCCACGCCGGCAGCAGCTGGAGTAAAAGCTCCACCTGGAGACAGCAGGAGCCTGCTGGCTTCCCTGGCTGCTCACAGCAGAGGCTACCAGCGAGGATTTGCTGCAGGAGCAGGGGGCTCGGGAACGCTCAGCCCTGGAATTAGTGCCTCTCTTGCTCCCCTGCTATGGCCCAGACACTTCTCTTCCTTCCAGTGCTTAGGGCTGCTAATTCCCATCCCCACGGGAAGCCAGGCAGCACAGCGCAGGAATGTGAGCGATTGCAGATCTGCAGCAGGGGCACAGAGGAGAGGGAAGCCAAGGGGAAAAGGAAAACTTGAGCAAACCACTGACCATGGTGCCTCAGAGCTACCCAGGCACTAAGGTTGAGGCTGGACCCTGCTCCTGGCACACTGCAGCCCGCTTGCTGCCAGCACGATGCTGTCTCCAAGCGGACGATCCCAGTGTTACCTGCAGCTGCAAGAGAGGCCATAATGGGAAAATAAAATCAGACGTGATTGGTTTTGCTTTAGTTTGCAGCTTGTTTTCCAGCTCTTCCATCTAATTTGCATCGTCTCAACTGACTGCTCTCCCAAGAAAGCTGCTAAGGTCACTGGTACAGTGGGATGAGCAAGGAGGCAAGAAATAGCTCCTGGGAACCACTCACCCATCCTTGCATGGGTCAGGTTTTGAAATTCACATCCTGAGGAGAAGTTGGCAGCATGGTATAAGGTCTCAATGCCAGGACTGATGCATAAACTAGTATTTGGCCTCAAGCTTCTGAATGCTGAAAAGAAAATGTATTCTTTCTGGCTAGTGACTTAAGCACAGGGGGTGTTCCCACTAACTGGAGCTCCTCTGTCCACATTGCCAGCGCAGCCCTTGGTATGGTTTTGGCTCAGAACAGCCAGAAGCATCCCAGAGAACTCCTGGATACAGCCTGAGATTTAGCGTGGATTGGGGTTCTTTCCAGAAGGAAGGAGAGCATTGTTATATAGCAGTAGGACATTACAGGCTAAGCAGCCTCAATAGCAGGAAACTTTTCTTACGTGTATCTAATTCCTTGGCACAGGTACAGACTTTTTCAATGAAAGTCTGCTCTGGATCACCTACTCAAGGGAAGGGCAGTCCTCTGCAGGAGCAGGCTTTCTGCAGCTGGGCTAAGACCCATAAAGGTGTAAGACCTGGTCCTTGGCCTGGATAAGTCCTTTCAAACTGGGAGAGAATAAAAAAAGTAGAGTTTGGTTTAGTAGTGGAACAGAGACTCAAAGACATGGAGGGAAAAAGTCCTTTAAGCTGTTAAAAAGTGGGTGCTGTAGAGCCTGGGTGTCAAGAGCAGAGGTGACAAGAGAAATGTTCAGTTCTGGCTTGCATGGCCCTGTCTGGAAAGCAAAGCTCAGGATCTCTAAATAGTCTAAAGCTAGACTGGTTTTTTATTAGTGGAAACCAAGCCTTTGCATGTTATTAGTCAGCAGATGGTATATAAATGTGATGTCAGGAACCAATCTAGCACGACCCACGGCAAGACGGGGGATGATTAAACAGGGAAATGAAACGGAGCTGAGGAATGTCACCAAAGAGCCAGCACAGAGGGACTCAGAGCCCCAGGAACACGGGGGCTTCAGGCTGCACGAAAAAGCTTTGCCAAGGAAAAAAGCAAGAAGCGAGTCTGTAAACAGAGCTGACCACAGGGGATAAAGATGAAATAGAAGCAGACTTTTTTACTGTCTCAATCAGGAAGAAAAAAGTGACAAGAACTGACTGAGACGCTGAAAAGTGAGTGATATGCTATTGCCAAGAATAATGCTCAAAACACTGTAACAGCTGATAGAGGTACTGAGCGATGCGAACCCAGACAGAATAAGACTTCAGAGACATCTCTCGGCTAAAGAAAAAAACAACCAACAAACTAACCAAAAGCCTTCAGCAACAGAAAAGGGAGCAGATGTTAGTGCTGAGAGCACTAGACTCCACAGGCAACTTTGGAGACTGCCGGCAGCGACTCCTGGTGAAAATGGCAGGTACACCTCTCCCCTGGAATACAAACACAGCGGAGGCTTTCCTTACTCTAGTATGCCTACAGCAAGCCCTCACCTTTCTTTATTCTTATCTAGGACAAAAGTTGTTCCTCAAGAACTAGCCCAGAAGGGCTAAGAAGTCTCTCTCTCTTCCAGCCCCCTCACATTTGTGCAAGAGACGGAGTGTCTTCACTACTTTCTCACTAGGGTCCTTGTCATTTTGAGCAATGTTGTCCAGACTTAATCCAGCAGGTTCTGGGTTTGTTGAAAAATAAACCTGTATCAGACTCCTCCCAGAGAGAGAAGCAGGTGACTTTCCATATCCAAGGAACTCAGGTCTCTTTCCTCATCCTTCATTTAACTGTCTGAGTTTGAGCCACTGCATTTCACTGGTCCATACAACCTAACAGTCCTGATGGGGACATCTTCTGGACAAGCCCCTTCAGGCAGATGGACAATAGGCTAGGCCAGCTCCACCAGACCTCTGTGAGCGTAGCTGTACCATGAGATGTGCCTGTCAGTGCACAGAGGCACTTTTGGGAGAAGTCTGGCCACGCTGGCCCTGGCTAGTTAGCACTGCTTGCAGTGCAGCACCCATACAGCTTGACAGCTTCCAGACACAGCTGGCTCAGCTCTGGCTTGGGCATCTCTTCAGGATTCAGCCAGCGTCATGCAAATGCTTCTGCAGTAGAAGGGCCCCCAATCTGCATCCAGCAACCCAGCACCATGCTCCACACAGACCCAGGAGGAGGCTCCTCTGCTGGTGGTGGGTGTATTTTTATTTATTCCTTTATGCATATATATATTGTCATGTATAATTAATGCTTCTGCAGTGCTTTTTTTTTTGGATGTTGTATGGGATTTTTATTTTTTCCCATCTCATCTTTTTTTTCCCTCTCTCTCTCTCTCTTTAGCATATGCCATTTGCTTTATTATTTTCTCCACACAATCACCCACCTTCTCTTTCCGTTCAGTTTTGACCACTCTCCCACCTCTCTGCCATATAGGTCATTCCCCCTATCTCTCTTTCCTTCCTCGTCTCCCTCCCTCCTTGCTCAGCGTAGGCCACCCCCTCCACCTCCCTCTCCGTCTCCTGTCAGCAACGCAGTTTATCGGCAGTTGCAGTCTCATCTATCAGTCCAATTCATCTTTCGCTGCAGCCTTTGGGGGAGAGCGAGAGGAAAAACCACAAGCTGCCTTCCTAAAGAAACCAGTGGCAGCCAGGGGCATTAATATGAGAAGCTTGGGAAGGTGTCGTTTTTCACTCAAGCTGACATTTAAGCTGTTTCATAAATATGAAATCAAACCAAGGGCCCAGATGGGCCTCCACCCCCTCCTCCTTTAACTAAGAGCGTCTGTGATACTCTCTTCACCAGCTTAAAGCAAGGGGATGACAGGAGCAAATCCTCTGGGGATGAAGGATGGAAGGAGTGACTGTTCTCGGTGATGGCACCTGGGATGTTTACACTCATCTCAGCACAGAGCCAACAACCCATACAGGGGAGCATCAGTCACTAGTGATAGTGGTAGTTTGTTCGAGATGGGATTTTGCTCCAAGTGCACAGGGCAATGGGGTGGATGTTCTCCCTTGTGCTCCTACAAAGGAAGGCAGATCTTTTTCCATCAGCCATTCTCTTAGCACCACAGCTCTGTTTCACATACACATGGATCCTGATTTTAGGAGAGGAGCAGGTCTGAAACCCTGTTCCTGGTTTGCTTTAGGAGTGTGGCCTGCTTATACCACCCCAGTCCCTATCCACCCTGTGGTACCATCATGCTGTGTAATACTTAGAGGACAGCATGTCCCAGGGAACCAGCAGTTTCCAGAATAATTTACTGGACCAGCTAAGAGGGCTGTAACCTCACCTTCCTCTCCACTTCCATTAGAAACAATTCCTTTCATGGCTGGGCTGAAGAAGAGGTGTCCTGGGCACCTGTTAATGACCACAGATCCCAAGAGCATGGTAAGGAGTGTCTCTGAGCTTGCTTGCAGCATTTGAATCTGTTTTCATCTGCCCACTCTGCTGTTCCTACAAATCCATACTGTATGCACAGGCAAGGGGAGAGGGCCACAGCCTGAGGAGAGAAGATGTGGATATGGCACCTTTTTATATGCTGCTAGTTATTACTGGCAGTGATACAGCTCCTTGGGATCCAGACATTAACTACTACTGCCGTGAAATTGCTCACCAGTGTATATTGAATGCAATAGTGGACAGTGACCTCCCGAGGCACTGAGCTCTGCTTCTTGGTCTCACAGAGAGACATGTTGTACAGCCTCATCCCTCAGCATGGTGTGCTCACAATACCTTGCACTGTCTGACCCTACTGTAACCCTTGAAAGGCTATGCTTGGACTACTCCGATGGACAGAAACCATCTAATTCCCAGTACAAATTCAGCTGGCTGGTTTTGTGAGAACAGAGAACTTAAATTTAAGCAGCTTTTCACCCTCCCTCATGTTTGACCTAATTATATGTTTACAGAGAATAATGGTCTCCTCCCACTTTCCGTTTGACTAGAATGAACATGGCAGCCTTATTTCCTCTAACATGATGGGCTCATCATTCCCCTCATTGTACCAGCTTCCCATTTCGGCATTTGCTCCAGTTTTAATTCTTCTCTCTTGAAAATGATTAACAAGAATGATACCAATTGTTCCAAGTGATGTCTCTATTTCTATCGTACAGCAACCACAGTACTCCCTTGTTTGTATTGTATGTTCCTCCCCTGGCACATCCTAAGATCTCATTTACCTCTTGCATGGCCATTTCAGGTTGTGAGCTCATGTTTGTGCTGTGATTGACTGGAACAAGCAAGTCGTGTCTCCTGTTTTCTTGTTTCAAACTGATAAGCTTTCAGTGTGTAGGTGAAACTCATTCTCAGTGCTCAAATCTGTGGCCTTGCTTTTCATACTGCTCTTCTCCCTCACACCGACCCAATCCTCACAATACCCTGTGTGATATTCTGGTGATTATAGGCATCGACGATGCTGCCTGTTAAAGTTAACCCACTCCTAATTTTAGGCCAAAGTCATCACTGAAAACATGGATCCCTTGATCAAAACTTAAGAACTTTCCTAGCCACCTCCTTCCAGCACAGCCTTCTCCTTCCCCTCTTTCACCAGTTCCTTAGTCACCTCAAAATTCTTGCATTAATGCTCATCTTCTCTCATTTAACTAATAATTTCCCAGGTGGCACCATACCTGATTTTAATGAAGTACAGATAGAGGAGATCTACTGCATTTCCCTTGTCTAGAACATCACTTACCTTATCAAAGACAGATATCAAGTTAGTCTGGCACAATCTCTTTTTGATAATGGTATGTTGCGCTATATCCCATTTTCTATTCCATGTCTTCAATTATTCTTTCTGACATAATTTGCTCTGAATCCATCTATGCCCTTGAGGCCAAAATAACAAGCCCACAGCTGCCTAGTTCACTCTCCCTCCCTTTCTTAAATATGGGTACTACATTTCCTGTAACCCAGGCAGAGGAAGAATCCCAGTGATTGGATAGATTTATTAAAAAACAAACAAACAACAACAAAAAAACACATCTACCAGACCTGCAATTTCATGGGACATCTGGGTATGGTGATTTCCCAGCCTCCCTGGTTTGAACACTGTAAGCTCTCTGAACTGTTTCCATCTTGCATGCAATTATTGCCCTTTCAGTACATTTATTACCATTAGTCCACCTGACTTTGCCCCACACTCTATACTACTGCTCTTAGGGGCAAAGTATTCCTCTACTTTAGAGCTGTGCAAACTTTTCTCACTATATATAGAGGCTCCACTACTTATTCTTTTTTATTTATAGTGCTAAGGATCCTTCTGCTGTTTCATTTCCTTTGCAGGGACTAACTCAGTTTGACTTCTGGCAATTCTCACTTCATTCCTGCACTTCCTGACCTCCCAAGACATACCTTTCTTTGTTGCTTAATCCCCTTTCCAAGCCTGCCTTGATGTGCAGGTGGACTAGGCAGTTATCAAGAGCAGCAGGCTGCTGGGGGGTAATAAAAGGGCCGCAGACCTATTGCTTGTTTGGCCTATGCCAAGCGCTGCAGAGTTAGCCCTGCTGTGATTACCAACACAGACAGGGTCAGGGTGGCAGCTACTATTGCACGAATATGCCCTCCAAGCAACAGTAGCTGCTGGTCCTATCCTCTGCTCCTCTGGACGGCAGTCAGAGAAGTAAGGTAGGCTTTTCTCTCACATCCCCCTAATAGCCCCATTTCTTTGCTTCCTGTCCCCAAGCCAGGAATCTCCCTTTCATAAATGCCACCACAAGCAGGAGCCTGAGAGACACAGAGGGGTAACTGCTTTGGGGTCAGAGCAGAAACAAGACACTTTTGCAGCCCCTCTGGAAGTGGGGCCGGGAGGATAATAGAGGTGGATCTGTATTTTGAGAAGACAGCTGTTGCAAGGGTACTGCATGGTGGAGGAAGAGCGGAAGATTCTTTTCTCTACATTGGAGAGACATAGATTTGATGGATGGACTACTTGTTGGGTAAGGAATTGGCTGGATGGTTGCACTCAAAGAGTTGCGGTCAATGGCTCAATGTCTGAAGTGGAGATTAGTAATGAGTGGTGTTCTTCAGGGGTCAGTATTGAATCAGTGCTGTTTAACATCTTTGTTGGTGACATGGACGGTGGACTGAGTGTACCCTCAGCACATTTGCTGATGACACCAAGCTGTGTGGTGCAATTGACACACTGGAGGGAAGGGGTGCCATCCAGAGGGACCTGGACAGGCTTGAGAGGTGGGCCTGTGCGAACCTCATGAGGTTCAACAATGCCAAGTGCAAGGTCCTGCACCTGGGTTGGGGCAATCCCAAGTACAAATACTGGCTGGGCTGAGAATGGATTGAGAGCAGCCCTGAGGAGAAGGACTTGGGGATGTTGGTGGATGAGAAGCTCAGTATGAGCCAGCAATGTGCGCTTGCAGCCCAGAAAGCCAACTGTATCCTAGGCTGCATCAAAAGAAGCGAGGCCATCAGGGTGAGGGAGGTGATTGTACCCTTCTACTCTGCTCTTGTGAGACCCCACCTGGAGTACTGCGTTCAGCTCCAGGACTCTCAGCACAAGAAGGGCATTGATATATTAGAGCAAGTCCAGAGGAGGGCCATGAAGATGATCAGAGGGCTGGAGCACCTCTCCTATGAAGACAGGCTGAGGGAGTTGGGGTTGTGCAGCCTATAGAAGATAAGGCCATAGGGAGACCTCATTGTAGCCTTCCAGTACCTAAAGGGGGCCTACAGGAAAGCAGGAGAGGAACTCTTTGTCAGGGAGTGTAGTGATAGGACAAGGAGTAAAGGCTTTAGACTGAAGGAGGGTAAGTTTAGATAAGATATAAAGAAGAAATTCTTCACTCAGAGGGTGGTGAGGCACTGACACAGGTTGCCCTGAGGAGCTGTGGATGCCCCATCCCTGGAGGTGTTCAAGACCAGGCTGGATGGGGCTTTGGGCAACCTGGTCTGGTGGGAGGTGTCCCTGCCCATGGCAGGGGGTTGGAATTGGATGGTCTTCAAGGTCCCCTCCAACCCAAACCATTCTGTGATTCTATGACTCCTTTCTCTAACTACGGTTCCCTGAAACCCCCTGTAACTCCTTTGCAACCTCCCAGCTCATCCTGTCTCCAGTCACCTCCCATCTGCTCTGCACTACCACCAGAAATTACTTTTTTGTTCTTCATCTACAGGGATGGCAACATTCAGAAATGTATTAATATTGCAGAGAACATGATGCTTCCACCCTCCACTGTTGTTTCTAGGCACTCTGTTTATGGTCAAGATGTTTTAAAGTTAACCTTTTAAAATAAGTTGGTCATTCATTTCCTCCAAGTTTGCTCCCTTTTCTTGGGATGCAAATTCCAAATAATTTTGCACTACCCAGTTATGTGTATTCTCCCTGTCCTCTTTAACAGTCTCTGAACTCCCAATCCAGCTGACTTACTGATTCCTTTGCTCACACAAAGTTTGCCCTTTGGAGATAGAAAGAAACTCTCAGTTATGATTCATACTTATTTATCCAGCCACTCAATTTGAACCGAACTGAACCATTTAGCTGTAGGACTTGAATGGACCTCAAGAGCTCACGTAGCCCATCTCTGCCTCAAGTGATGATCAGCTGTCCAGACCTCCATCACTCCTGACAGGCATGTATTTAACCTGCTCTTGTAAACCTCCACTGTCACAGACTCCATAACCTCCCCAAGCAATCTGTTCTTTATATTACTCTCCTCATCCTCCAGAAGTGTTCCCTAATGTCTCATCTGAATCTTTTTTCCTGCAATTTAAGACCATTATTGCTTGTCCTCTCTACCATGGACACAAAAAAAAGGTTATTGTCTTCATGGCAGCTTCCTCCTTCTTCATAAAACCTTTTGTTCCTCTCTTCACAGACTAAGCAGCTCCCAGTTCATTCAATCTTCCCTCATGCGTAGTGGTTTCTACATCTCTGAGCATTCTTTTTCTCTTCTGGACTAAGTTCAGGAGACCCATACCTTTCTTAAAATGCAGTGTCCACAACTTGATGCAGTTGAGGCTGAATTAAAAAAGGATTACTTCACACATCTCACATGTGACGCTCCTATTTATACATCCCAGCGTGATGTTTGCTTTCTTCACAACAGTTGACTTATTATTATTAACTCAGGCAGTCTGTGATCCACTGTAACCCTCTGTATTCTTCTCAGCAGAACGACATCTGGCCACTCCTGTCTTGTGCTGCTACTATTGATTGTTCCTCAGTTCAGCACCTTGTACTCACAATCACAAAACTCATCTTCATTGATCTACCTCCCATTTTTTTTGCAGATTATTTCTCCAGTCTCTCTAGATCATTCTGAATTTGAATCATGTTCCCTGTAGCATGTGCATGCGTATTCAATGAGGTATTCTAACATTTACTAAGGGCATGCATTATTCCACAACCTACTTTATCAGTGACCATAGTATCCAACTTGATGGATCCTTCCAGTCAGCCAGTGAATTGCTGATAACTGTTTTACAAGTATGGTTTTCCAAATAGTTTTGAATCCATAACATAGTAATTTTATACAGGCTGCATTTCTCTAGCCTGCTAATGGAAGTCTCACATGAGGCAGTGTCAAAACCTAACAAGTCAAGGTGCTTTGTCGTTATCTACAAGGCTTGTTACCTGCCAGAGTAGGAAATCAGGTTGGCTTTATACAATTTGTTCCTGACAAAATCAAATTGTCTGTTATTTACCATGTTGCTATCCAACTCATGATCAATCTATTGTTAGGTCCCACATAAAGCTCTCCTGTAAAATTCTCTCTGCTAACTGAAATCAACGCTAGAGTAGCAGCACCTCTGATGGGTCTCAGTGATTATTTGGTGATGAAGTCTTTTAGCTATCACATTCAAGAATAACCAGGCCCTACTTTTATTAATAGCACTTATTTTACAATCTAAATTTCAGAAAATACAGTCTTCTAAACTGACACAATTCCTAGGTATTTTTTTCTCTCTCTCATACATGTTAAAGCAATTTATGATATCGTGGACTAGAGTAGACACCCAAGTGTAATAAAGACAGCATTTTTCCAGTTCCTCCCCAAAGCAATTTTACTCCCAAACCAATTCCACTTTAGCTTTGCTGCTACTTATTTGCCCATCACACCCCTAATGTGCATAATCCCAACTAACTTCATCTTTGTTTCTGTCTTTCTTGAAAAGCATACACCCTTCAATACCCATATTCCAGTCTTAACTGCTACTCTAACATGTTTCTGATACCTCTATAATAACCAGTTAATAAAAACCAGGTATTTTAGTCCAATTTTCAAGTTTCTTGCACTAATGTTAATGCACCTTGGCTGTGTCAGCCTAATCTTGCCCAATTTCCTAG
This sequence comes from Anser brachyrhynchus, assembly GCF_964034855.1. Taxonomy (NCBI): domain Eukaryota; kingdom Metazoa; phylum Chordata; class Aves; order Anseriformes; family Anatidae; genus Anser; species Anser brachyrhynchus. The sequence goes on from NC_137694.1 coordinate 99,259,516, forward strand.
TTAAATTATGTACAAACATTTCCTGAAGAGTATCACTAATTTCACCACTGTTCCAGCCAGCATTTGTATTCTCATTTTCCTGGCCTTTTTCCCCCTTTTGTTACACATCCATCTATAGCTATGTGCTATTTTACTCCATGTTGCTTTTTCTCTGTATTAAATAAACAAACAAACGTAGGAACAAATATTATACAAGCCTATCCCAAACTACTGCTCAATTTTCTAGACCAAGACCTTACTATTAATTGTGCTACATCAATGCCAGAAATGAGCCTCTCAGTCACACAGGAGTCTCTCCCTCGAGGATGCGAGACACTTTTGGGAATGTCTCTCAGTGGTGAAGCTGTCTGAAAACCTTCCCAGTAATATCAGCCCTAGGACAGCCTTTCTTACTGTCTCTGTGCATGCAAGAAATTCCACTCAACTTCACCTTAGCACTCTCCTTAGAGGCACAGATGTTTTTGACCTTCTCTGGTGGGATTCTGGAGTAATACTTGTCCTGGCATGAAGCATAACTGCTGGACTTTTTCACAGTTCTGTTCTCATTTGTTTTTGTTTTTTTCCTGGTGTAGGTCTTCCTGATTTATCTCACTTTCCTCATTTTCTTTTCTATGGATTTTTTATGGATTAGTGTTTTTTTTTTTTCCCTACTCCATCTTCTGCCTCTTTCTCCATTGCAGTCTCCAGTGCAGCATGCCTGTTGTCAACTCTATTTCTCCTCCATCAACCAGTCTCTTTCTCTGCACATATCCTCACCTAGCCTACACTCAAGCTCATTCCATTCAGTTAGGATCATGAATCTGGAAGACGTAGAACCCTGTCTAACCACTGTGGAGAAATCTTTACTGAACAGGAGTCAAGCCCAGTGGTACCAGGGAAACTGGTCTGGAGAGAAGTCTGCAATAATGCAGAGAGGAAAGTCACCCAAAGGGCTTCTCTGAAACCTCAGACATTTAGGACATCAAGAAGTTTTAAGAGCAATTATAAAGACTTCTGAGGAAAAATTAAAGGAGAACTTTTCTCTCAAAATACCTAGCCTCACAGATCATTAGAAGAATATATTATTACAAGACACAAGATCTCATGAAATGTAGTTCAGAAAGGAAACCATGTTATATTCCTACAGCACCTGGAACATGACATCTACAATTAAAAAGAGAGAGAGGGGAGAATAACAGAGGGAGATAGGGCCCCAGAGACACACTGTTAAAAAAATTATATTTAGAATTTCCAAATCTCCAAGGAACAACAGACACAGAAGTCAATTATACTACCTCAAAGGGAGATTTTCAAATATTGTACCTAGTGGGAAATCACACAGACCTGACTCCCTATGTGCTTGCAGCTCCCATGATCTTTTCCATTTCACAAGGCAATTGTAAATCTCTACCAGTCTGGGTTGGCAGCTCTTTCAGGTAAGGAGGAAGTATAACTAACAGCTGTGTACACATCTAACAGAGTGATGTAATAGATCTAAACAAAATTTGGAATCTCTATGCCAAAGAAAATTCTGCAATTTCAAATTTGCTTTTGTTCCAAAAAAATGAAAACAAAAGGAAAAAAAATGTAGAAAGAAACTCTTCGTTTTAGGTTAATCAGAACATTTTGTCTGTATTTTAACTTTAATATTACATTACATTGTAGTTTCAAAGAGAAAATAGGAATCTAAGCAAGAAGTCATAAAAAAGCCTAAATGAAACATTTCAACCTCTGGAAGTGTTGATGTGTTTTCTGAGTGAAATTTCATCAAATGGGGCACATTTCTTCAGGCCCTGAAGCTTTCATAAAAATCAGCCTTTACAAATGGAAAATTGTTATACTCTGAGAGGGAAAAAAAAAAGAAAAAAGAAAAAACCTACCACAAGTACCTCTCCTATTGCTTTTCTAACCTTCAGCATTGGAAGTACAATCACTGTTGTTTGTGTCACTAAACAGCCTTCTAGTTGTGAACAGCAACAATCTCAGCAGTTCCTCTGGCCAGACACTTGAGAAAGCATGCTCAAATTCACGTGGTTTCACACTTGTGACCTACCGACCACTGCAGGTCCACAGCCTCTCTTCAAGAGCCTGTGTAAGATACCTATAAAACAGTGTCTTTTGCTAGGTTTGAACTTGCTAGATAAGGTGAAATTTCTGCAGGAAATGTTTGGTTGTTTCTGATTTTGAAAAGCGTGGCTGTCCCCAGCACTCCACCGTCTCACAGGGCATCAGAAGATCAAGACTCACAGAACTGAGCCTTGCTCTGCCTCAGAAGCAGAGAAAAATGGACTGGCCAGCCAAACAGCACCAGGGAACATTTCCTCTGAGGAACAGAAGAGCCTTCCGAAGTAGGGAGTTGACAGCTGCGGGTTCCTTTGAAAACCACTCACTTCCCTCTGTCTCCAGAGTGAGCACAGATCTGAGGTTATTCCTCTCTTTGACTTCCTCAGTTAATCTCCATTGTGTCTGAAGTCATTCTTCTCCTGTATTTCTGAAATTACTCATCCTTCTCTGTTGCGCAGTTACTCTTGCCTGCGTTTCTCTGGTGATAAATGCATTAACAAATGCAGCTCTCTGCCTATCAAACCTGGAAATCAGGGAAACTGCAAATTCAGAAGATCAAACTCCACAAATCCCAGCTACTGATACCCAGCAGATGAAGGACTTTGAAATACAGCAGTTCTATCAGATTGTTATAACCTCGGTGAAACATTTGGACTGTTGATACATCATATCTACATTCCCTGCTCAATAAATCATGCACAACATAGGAAAAGTTCTTGAGGGATATAAACCACTGTTCACTGAGACCTTCCTTGCATCATTTGATGTCAGTGAAGCCATACCCCTCATGTTCAGAGAGAAGCATTTTGTTTCAGGTCAAGTGGTGGTCTAGTAACAGCAAAGGGTGAGTAGGACAAAAAAAAAAACCTCTCTAGCAGCTAGTGAGCATCAGAGAATCACTCCAACTTGCACTTAGTTGATCATTTTGGAGTAGTAGAAGGGTTATTTATGGTATGGACACTGGGATTTGCTTGAGTAAATATGAGGACCTACGGTGCAGAAATTTGCATCTGGAGAAGCCATCCTAAGCATCACTTGTAAGTCAGCAAAGCTCTAATCAATATAACTAATGCTGTTTAGGGTGCAGTTCATCTTCTCCTAAAATAAACACCTATATTTTATCTGCTAAAGTCCTGTCTTCAGTATCCATTAACAATAATGGAATCCAGATATCTAGCAGGGGTTTATCTGGGACATAGACACCTAATCTGTACATACCCATTGCTAAGTGAGACAAGTCCTTCCCTTCTTTCCTTTCTGAGCTATAAATGGGGCCCCACTAGGCCAGTAAGGAATAGGCTTGCATTATCTGTGAGCAATCTGGGGACTCCACTTCCATATCCTCTTGTAGCTAATGGTCTGTTCCATTAATTCTTAAGGTTAAAGTGACCCTTGTAAAGCTAAATCAGTGCATTTCTCAAATAGCAGACAGCAAATATACTTACGCACACATTCAGATATTTGTGAAAGAAATTAACCCTACCTCTCCAACTCATTTCCCACTTTCCTTTCAGTACCAAGATAATTTACTTAAATAGAGTTCCCAACCTTTCTAACAAGCAAAAAACAACATGAAAAAGATGGAAAAACCCAATTGGCTGGCTCCTTTCCTGCTCATGGAATAAAATGAATAATTATTTCCTTATTAAAACAAAAATTAAATATTTTCTAAGCTTTCATCCTTTTTCATCTTCATTATACCACCTCTTAAAATAAAATGAAAAGAAGAAACATGAAACTTAATAAAAATAAACCAAAATTGATGCAAACAGAATAATTGGCAAGGCGTGAAAATACCGCTCGTATCCTGGAGACAGACTGCGTTGTCGGTCGTTTCTTAATTTTCACTCTATTAAGGTAATTTCCTGTGACTATGGCTTTTTTTCCCCAGCAGCCATTCTCACGCACTGTCATCCCTGCTTTCTTTGCATGCGAGGAAGGTTTTTTTTTCTTTTTTCTTCTCCCCTTCCTGATCAGGAAAGAAAAATACATGTGTGAAGTCCACTTTCCAGAGATCTAGAAGCAGACAATGCTGATCACTGAGTCCAAATGCATGGAAGGGAGCAGTGGAAGTAAATTTCAAACTGTAACGTCCACGTCGGTGTAATATTTGCACAACAGCACCTTTATTGGCTATCTCCTATGAGAGATTGCACTCTAAAAACTTTTGAGATTTCACCCAGTAAAGTGTTTGTATCACCACTGCACCCTAGCTCAGACCCAGATCTGGTTCTGAACTTACGTCTGACTCATAGCAATTTGTAGCCAGGCTAAACCTGCAAGAATACAAGAGCTTCTGGGGCCAGATATAGGTTTTCTTCACTGCTTAGTTTCTTCCCTTGCTTGTGACACTTCTCCCATGAACCTCTATGAGCAGGAGATTTTGGTACAACCCATCAAGGCTGTTAGATGTACCCATCCTAAGGAATAAGCATCCCGAGGAAGTTTAGAACTAAACTGAGATTTTGTAGAGAGCTGTCCAAGTTGGAAATGAAAAGCACATTTTCAAATATGCCAGGGATGACAGAAGTTCATATTAAACTGATTTCAGAACCACAATGAAATTTTCATATTAATTAAGACTAAAACCTGTCTCTAAAACTCTGACGACTCTATACAAAATCATTTTAGAAAGTTTTCGAAGTCTGGAAGGGAATAATGTCTTTGACACCTCCACTTTCTTCGTTGTTTTTCTCCTTGCTTTCAACCAGAACCAAATATGAAAGAGTTAACTGGAGGCAGGAATTATCAGGTGTTTTAAAGGAAAATTTTCTGCCTGTGATCAGAACCTGGAATAGTAGAGCAGGCAAAGCAGTCTTCCATCACTGTCCCTCAGTCTTGGACACTTACTATTCTCCTGTGTGCATGTTAGTGTGTGTGAGTTCATAATGACTTTGGAAATCCAAATTAATTTTTTTATTATTATTATCCTGATGCTTTGTGAGTATTTTCCAGAAGCATATTGGGGATTAGTTTCCAAGGAAGTTTGTATATGCTTATTTTCCCACAATAGTTGTCTTGTGTTCACATTCACCAGTGCACAGAGAACTGATTCACACCCTCTTATTTGTGGCATAAAACTTTGGTGATTGAGTAAAAGATGCTCTCTTTCTTTACTAGCTTTGGTCATCAGCAGTTTCTCAGCCTTTGAGCCTTGTATCAGTGATATCAACAGCTGAAGTTTTTTGGAATGATTAGCAGATATAAAAAAGACAGACTGGTATTACTGCATTTGCTTTTTGTTTCAAATACTTTTGACTATAAGAGACAGTTGTCTTATTATCTGCTGCATGCCATTAGGAGCAGGCATGGCCTGGGTGGTGGCCCAAAATGAGAGGAGGAGGAGGAGCTGGGTTTCAGCTCTTGCCACAGGGATGAGATCCAACCTTGCATAAGGTACTTCAGCTCTCTGCCTCCTTTTTGTCCCGCACAGCAGTCCTAAGTGAAATCTCACTGGCTTTCTGTGATGTTTTCAGTCTCAAAGGTCAAAAATAGTAGCTAAAGAGTATGTGTCTGTTTGCAGTATTGCCAGATTTTCTCTGTTCTTGATATTCTAATCACTTCCACCACTAAGGATTATACACAAATGAGAGATTAATACCATGGGTATGTCTAAAACATACAGCAGTGCAGACCTATATAGAGCAGCCTGTAATGAATTGCTTTATCTTACAGAAGCAAGTCTACCAATGATGACAAGTGGAATAAATGAACCGGTGAGGAGACATTCTTTCTATTACCCAAGGCTTAGAGGTAGCACAGAGGTCTTTTGCTCTACCACATTATAGTATATCACTTACACATAGCTGTTCCTCTAGCTCCCCACTCGCCCTGGGATGTTCCATCTCTTTACCAATTTTTACCAATGATCAAGTAAAGCCTGCGGGGGAACCGGTAAGGCTTTTGTAGGAGGACCTACATCAGCATCTTAATGAAACCAAGCTCTGACAGTCTCAGACGGTAGGCCATGTGGTGAATTCCACTAGACACTGGGAGAGAAATTCCAAGCCAGCTCTGCACTGTTTAACAAGGAACAGGTACTTGCTTGCAAATGAGACTTGTGCTTTCATCAGCTGGCAGGCCCCCACTGCCTACTGTCCTCTCCATCGAAAAATCACATGGATTTGCAATTGCTTCTGGAATCACAGGTCCAAAACTTCATAACTGACCCTTCAGATGGTGAATAATGCAGCTCCCTGCCTCCCACTGCATGTACTCTGCATCTACCACGTACTGATGATAGCCACCAAAATTGTAAACAGTTTAGGACACAACTGTCTGAGAACACTTGAGAATGATCTTATGGGGCTACTAATGCCCCCAACGCTTCACCTGGTGACTTGCTTGCAGCAGAAGCAAGATAAGTGAAGGAAGGGAAGGAAGACTGGATTTATCAACCTCTCAGAGCAGATCCAGGGCTTGAGACTATTTGGCTACAGAGTACACGTTCTAACCCACCAGATGTAGCTGCTACCAAACTCCCTCCACAGAATATCCTTTATATATATATATATTTTTTTTTATATATATATCTATACACATCCCTCCTCCCTCCCCGCCCAGCCTGCTGGAGGGGCAGCATCAATCTCTTTTGATGCTTAAACAGCAGATCATCCATACCAAAGACCAAACCACACCACTAACCAGAAACAGCCACAGGAGAAGAGATGAAAAGAGACTAAGAGTATTGCCCAAGTGATAAGACCCAAATTAAGCTTAGTGTTAAGTTAGGAGATACTTAGATGGTCCTCAGATACACCCCCTGCCTCATGTAAAGAGTTTCTCATTTGTGGAAAAATAAATGCCTGCTAGCTCACTTAGTTGCCCATTTATCTCCATGGACAACTAATAAAACCCTTTTACTAATGTTAGTGTGCCATAGGTCCATAACTTTCTGCAAATATATTGTCCATACTTTGCAGATATGTTGCATATTTTTCATTTTATTTTACTCCTCTCCATTTCTGTCCAGTATTTCACATTCACTCTATTTGTTTTTCAGTCTGCTTTATTCCCAACTGCCTTTTCACCTCTTTTTTTTTCTTTTCTTTTTTTTTTCTTTTTCTTATCCAATAGCTGGTTTCTCTTTCTCACCAGTCTCTCTGCTGATCTCATTCCTAAAGGGAACACAGACTGGGAAACATCTGAATTAAAACGTGTGCACATCCGATTCATGTGAGAGCTTGATATGAGGCATGAGAAGTTTTCCACATCCCTAGCGATTAGCTTTTTGACTGCCATCTTTATAGCAGCAGGATTTTCTTCAAGGGGAAATACATGGCACAATCAGCTCTGTTAAGGGAAAATAAATGAATTTGGGCTTGATAAAAAACCCACACAATCGAGTTCTGAAAGAGTGAAGGAAGATGTGTTTTTAGTATCCGTCCTAACTCAAATTACTTTTCAACACTGAAAGTAAAACATATCCCGTTTACAAAATGCAGAAAAATAATACCAGAATGTGACATATCCTGGACAACTAATATCCAAAGGCAAGAATATCGAACTAGTGTAAATTCAAAAGGATTGTCTGATTTCGTGCAAACAGTTAATTACCTGTGTCAGAGAGCAGACCAAACAGCACAGAAACTGTCTACTTATTGAAATTAACTGAAGTGGAAAGAAAACAAAGAGAAAGAGAAAGAAAGAGAGAAAAGACTATTATTATTAAACTCCTGATAATGAACGGAATGCTGTAAATTAGAGATAAAGAACCATATTCTGACCAGAGTTACACCGATGTCTGACAGAGGACAGAGCTGGGCCAACTGATGCCTCAGGGACTTTTGCTGACCCCTGTAAGGTGGAAAAATCCCTGAATCAGCCATACAGTATCAAGGAATTTTGCCACTACACAAGCAAAATGGGGAGCTTTCAAATGCTCTCATGGAATCTGTCCCACATCTAGCTAGCATATTTCAACAGTCAGGTGGATTTAATATCATGTTTTAAGCAAACTCATGAAAATATAACAGCCTCTCCATTTTGTCTTTTTGTGTCTTCTTCCTGCAGCTCCATGAGAGTCTGGAATCTCTCCAGACTCCACGAGAGTCTGCAATCTTTCCTCCTACGTCTGTCGGTGGAGCCCTGTCTCAGACTAAAGGTGGGCAAGAGACAACAAGCTCACACCATCTGGACTCTTTAAATACCCATCTGTCTAAGTGCCAGGTTCTCAAGAGTCCAGCATCCAACGAGCAGACCAGTAAGGAATCAGTCTTTCCAAAGGACTCAGGCCCTGTTAGGCCCTGGCAGGAGGCAGACAGAGTTCTGGATGCTCCCAAACCTCAATGCTTGAGAGCTGCAAGTGTTGAGGGCTTCTAGGGTTGATGCTTATCTGAACTACTTGGATAAGCACAGAAAGCTCATGCTGACCAGCAGTCTTTTGTCTTTCTTTAGCCAAAAATACCATAAAACCAGATTGGATTGTTTGGTTTCGTTCTGCAGATCCCACACTCAAAATACTGACAGCTCAGTGATGCAGCTGCTGCTGAATTTGGGCTCAATTTAAGTCATTTAGATGTGCAAGTACTTGATCGTGCCTGAAAAAAAATCAAACCTTTATACCTTCTAAAAGCTCTAACTTTGTGTGACAGTGAGAACTGTCGGCACAAAAACAAACAGTCCAGCTGAAAATTTGGCCCTTTGTTTAAGAACCTTTTCACAGACATACAGAAAAGTCCAGCAATGATGGGAAGGTTAAATTAAATGCCTGCTCCATACTGGAATGTTTTGTTTCAGTCTAATCACTCAGGGATTAATCATCTGCATAGTTCCTAAATGCTGCCCAGACAAGTTGCTCTGTGCCTGCAGGAGCTAGGGACTGACTTTAAAAGATTGCCTCAGTATTGTCTCCAACTACATGAGCCTGACATTCTCCCTTGAGCCAGCAGAAGTCCTCAATCATAGAATGGCTTGGGTTGGAAGGGACCTCAGAGACCATCCAGCTTCTCCTGCCATGGGCAGGGACACCTTCCATCAAGACCTGGTTACTCAAAGCCCCATCTAGCCTGGCCTTGAACACCTCCAGGGATGGGGCATCCACAGCTTCTCTGGGCAACCTGTGCCCGTGCCTCACCACCCTCTGAGTGAAGAATTTCTTCCTTATCTAAACCTACATTCCTACTACATTCTAATTCCTACTGTGGAACCTTTCTTCCACATCTAAACCTATCCTCCTTAAGCCATTACTCCTTGTCCTATCACTACACTCCCTGACAGAGAGACCCTCTCCTGCTTTCCTGTAGGCTCCCTTTAGGCACTGGAAGGCTGCAATGAGGTCTCCCCAGAGCCTTCTCTTCTCCAGGCTGAACAACCCCAACTCCCTCAGCTTGTCTTCATAGGAGATTGTTGCCCCTTCTCTGGACTCGTTCAAATAGGTCCATGTCCTTCTTGTGCTGGGAGCCCCTATCCACCAATACTGTAACCCCGTCGTAGAAGGCCACCAGACTTGTTGGGCATGATCTGCCCTTAGTGAAGCCATGTTGGCTGTCACCAATTGCCTCCTTATTTTCCTTGTGCGTTAGCATACTTTCCAGGAAGATCTTCTCCATCATCTTGCCAGGCAGAGGTGAGACTGACTGGCCTGTAGTTATCCGGGTCTTTGTTTTTTTGCTTGTTAAAAATGGGAGTTAAGTTTCCACTCTTCCAGTCAGTGGGAACTTCACCAGATTGCCACAACTTCTCAAATATGATGGGGGGTGGCTTAGCAACTTCATCCACCAGTTCCCTCAGGAGCCGCAGATGCATCTCATCAGGTCCCATGGCTCATGCACCCTTCGGTTCCTTAGATGGTCTTGAACCTGATCCTCTCCTACAGTGGGCAGCTCTTCATTCTCCCAGTCCCTGCCTTTGCCTTCTGGGATTTAGACTATTTAGCTAGAGCTCTTGCTGATAAAGACTGAGGAAAGGACATCACAATCATCACTACTGGAGAGACAGCCTGCAAATATGACAACATTCTGCTACCTGCCATGGGCCTGTCTGGCCAAATCAGACTTTGATATTAGGCCATGGGGAGACAGGGTTTTCTATGTCCTGAAGGAAACTTGGAGTTACAGGCTTATGGTCTTGGAATTTTTCTGCTTCAGCTGATATATTGTCTAAATCTAAAACTTATTTAAAAACCTGTCTGGATGCCACGGCTTTTAATTAATCTTCTCTTAGTTTTTATACCATATAGCACCTTGAAGACGCAAGATCAATCACTGCTATATTGTAATGTAGAGTTGGGAGACAGAAAGATAAATGAGCTATCAAGTTTAGCATTTTGATGGCTAAGTTTAATTTTAACTAGCTCGGGAACATACTGTAGACAGATGAATAAAATCAGCTTTAGGACCTAAGCTGGAGTCCACCAGAAAGGAACTGAAAGAGTTCTGGTCAGTCTTATGAGGAATTGGGTGAGAGAGGTCTAGGCTCACATAAGCAACTATGCTAGCAAACATACAGTTCTTATCCTTCAGCTGTATTGACTTCTCAAAATCATAAACAACCCCTGAAAATAAGAAACATCATCAAACAACAATAATAAAATACACACAAGCCTGATGGAATGCTGGTATATTGCGTATCTTTCATCCACACATTCTACAGTTTCCACCCTGCAAAGACTCATTCACAAAGGCACTGAGCCCATTTACAATGCACGATATTAGGCATACAGGAGTGTCATGGTAGAAACAGGTCTCAGTACTTCATAAGGAAGGGTAAATACAGTGTCACACGCGTGATGTGCAAGAAAGAAGCAAGTTTATCACTCAAGGGTACAAAATGAGTCAGCAGCAGGGCTGGCAGCAGAATCAAGGAATCCCAACTCATCATTTACTCCATCCATGAGGCTGTTCACATTGCTGCAAGTAAGTGATATAACAGCCAGCCAAGTCATTCATCCCTTTGAAAGTGCCTCTGCAGGGATGAGGCACATTTAGGGTCCTTGTGCCTTTTATGACTCATGGTGACTCAGATTCTACTGTGTTTCACAGAGTCCATCACAGAAACTCTAATCCCAGTGTTTTCTGCTTGGTCCATTGTAATGATTCTCATTCTAATGCATGCCACGCATCCATCACAGTGACGATTTCTACCGCTCCACCCAGTCTTACTGCAATGAGTAATGCTAATGCACTGCGCCAGTCTGCGAGGAATTTCCATCATGCATCATTTTAAGATCACATTGTATTCAACAGTATGCTCAAATTAAGGCTGTTCTTGTACGTGAGTTTGCTCTGAATCTTAACTCTAGCCTTTTCCCATCAGACCAGTAAAAAGGTGGAGTGAGGGAGCTAAATAAAAAGAAGCTGTGTCTGTCTGTCTGCCTCTCCAAGGGATTTATAAAGCACCCACCGCCAAAATTTTCCACGTGATGGGTGACAGTGTCTTTTTGCCAATGGTTTATTCTGATACACTGGAGTGACAATTACTGAAACTCACAATCAACCAAAACAAATGCTAAAATCTTTGTTTCTTGTCCCCTTAGGTCAGGTATAGTGTTTGGATTGGGGTGGGGGAAGTTGTTGGCTGGGAGGAACTGCCTACCTCTAAACGCCTTCTCACTTACGTAATAAAAAGTGGATAAAACATGCATGAATGATAACACACATTTTACCCAAATAGCTCCATTTATGAATATTTTTAATTTATGATATAATGCTGAGGCCCTGAACACACAGATGATAGTACATAGTATCCATTATTTCACCACTGGGTTGGAGATGCTGTGGCTACAAGATAGCAAAAACCAATCCAGTATTCAGTCATTCAGTTGGTTGAAAATTTGTCCAGAAGATTTGGTGGATCAACTCTGCTCCAAAGAACTGCACAGGGTATCAGATACCACCTGTACTCCACTGTGTGGCATCAAGACAACAGAAAAAATAAAAATAAATGAAAGCCATCATAAACTCTGTAGGTTGTGCTCTTGCTAAGTCAACAGAGTTACTTGTGTGCCCACATCTGATCCAGATCACAATCGTAATGGGCTGATGCAGCAGAGCACATGGCCTCAGAGCGGGGCTGTTTTCTTCCCATCTCACTCCATCTCTGTCAGCATAGGATTATTTGCTGCTACTGCTTTGGTACGGGGATTTTAGCCTGTCTGATCCACACTGTGGTATGTGATGACACGCTGGGAGGACCCGTCCCAAAAGAAGCTTCATGGTCTGTAAAGGTAGACCCTCATTACTAGAGCCAAATGTGTACCAAAGACGTGCAGGGCAACCATTTTTAATAACTTAGAAATAGAATATGACTCTGGTCATTTTTATGCTGTTTATACTTGCTTTACAGAGCCGTCACACACACAGAGCCCCGTTGGAACAAGAGTTCATAGAGAGTAAATCTCAGGCCTGTAGCTTAGAACCACTTAATCACACAACAGACTTCATTTCTGGCAGAAGTAATTAACAAAGGTTCAGCCATCTAATCAGGGAACAAAAGCACAGCTCTGTCACCTCATTGACCAATCATGTCACCCGAATATCGAATCATGAATATCGACTACTCGCAGCAAAGGGTCTGCAGGTAGCTCCCAGACCAAAATACGCATAAAAACCGAGGCTGCGGGTCAGTCAATGCAAACCCACTGCATAAAACAACTACTGGCTGAGAGCAGACAACTGGCAAACATGAAGAGGAAAAAAAGAAAGGGGAGGGAGGGGGGAGCAAAACAAAGCAGCAGCTAAATTTGCCAACCACTGCAGATTCTGCTTGTCTGAGTATAAAGCAGAGAGCAAGTAAAAGGGAGTGGAAAGGAGAATGCAGGAAAGAGGATGCTCCCTGCACAGTTCTCCTGAAAAACACTGTTCAGAGAAAAGTTCAGAAGTGTGGGAGCACCAGAGCTGGCACAGGGCATGTTGAACAGTGGTGAACTCTTGTCTAGAAGCCGGTCTTGCAGGGCTCCACATCCTGTACCAATCCTCCCAGACAAAGCATTCTTCATTCACTTTCATTTTCCATATGCTTGTTTTGTTCAGCGCCAAGCAAGGGCATGCAGCCAAAGCTCATTTTTTCTGCCCTGCTTGGGAGCTTGCTCCTTCACACTGTGTTCAGGCTTCCTTCTCTGCATTGAGAAGAAGTCCACTTTTCTTCAGTGTAAGAAAAGCAAAGGGTGGGACAGGGAAGATGGCTGAGGCTCAGTACCACATTATTCCACATGCACTAACTGGCAATCATTAAGGTACAACGGATACTGTGAGCAGCCCCAGACACACAGGAAGTTCTCGTTCAGGTTATAGCATCACACAGACCTGCCTTTGCACTGTGCCTAATAATGACCCCATCTTCCAGACATCCATTTTAAGGGAACCATCAAAAAACAGTTTACAAAACAAACCGAGGAACTTAAGGTCACCCTAACTTATCGCATAAGGTTGACTCCCAGACAAACACTATCCTCAGAAAGGATTCAAAACAGCCCCAGCTCTGTTCATAGACTTACAAAACCAAACCTAAAGAAACCCTGAAAGAGTTGAAGAGTAGAAGAGTGCAATAGTCCATTCTTTTCAAGGAGATGTCATTTAAGCAACATTTTCCAAAAGATCACAGCGATGCCAACAGAAAGCTGTGGTACAAAAGAAGGCAAATATAAAGTAAATGGCTGAACAGAGAATTTAAGTTCAAACATCCAAGTACAGTAAGGCAGGCAATGAGAAATTCTAAGGCTAAACTGGTTTTGCAGTCAGGACACTATGTAGAGATGTGGGAGATTAGGGATTTATTTTCACCCCGGCACAGTTTTTATGAATGACTTGAGCACTACCAGTCCACCTTGTTATAAATATCTATTTCCTTAATTATGAGAGCGTAATAATGCCAATAAACTACTTCAGAAGATGCAGTAAGAGCATGGTAACATTTGCAAGGTGTCCAGACACTAGGTGATTGAGGAGACAGGAAAAATGCAGGAAAACAGGGGACTTCCCTGATTCTCTTCTGTGAGGATACAGTCAGGTATTGTAGAAGGTGCCCAGCTGCCCACGTGGTGATGGACAACATTGGGTCCATTCTGGCTGTTGTTGGTTGTGCAGGTAAAAGCTGTGGGGAAGTTTAAGTGCCAGTCTTGTCTTCCCCAATCTAAGACCCAATTGCAGAGCTACTCACCCTGAGGTCTAGGTGTTTATCTAAATAGTGAGGCTAAAACATGTTGGGTTACACTGAAGACCAGGAAGGCTTCAGCCAGAAGATGGTGAACTGAATGCACAAGTGAATGTACAAAGCTAGGAGACCAGGCAAAACTGAGAGGGGATCCAGGGAATCAATACATAGCTTAAAAGAGAAAACTTACTCCTCTTCCAACCCCCCATGCCCCAAATATTTTTATGGAGGGAAGACCAAAGCAATATAGATTATGGTGAAGGTCAGAGGGGCTGTCCACATCTGCAGCCCTTCCCAGAAACACTCAGCATCATGCTGACAGATAAAAAACTCAAGAGCTAAGACAGTTTGTTGGTGAATAGGTCTGAAGAGTACATTAATAAGGTAACTTCCCAGCCTTTGCAGGCTCCATCTGTCAGGGTGGGAGTGTCTCTGAGTATGTATGTAAGCAAACAGTCCTCCCCTGAGGCTGTGAAATCTAGCAATTAAGAGTACGTAACAAAGCACCTCTGGGGAAAGCATAACCTCCCATTTTCTACTTCCCAAGAGTTTCCCCTTGCACCTCTTCCACTCCCTACACCCTTGGAAAGGAACAGTCTGCTTTACCTATTGCTTCTCCTTCTTGCCTCAACCCTTCAGCAGCTGAGAGCACGCAAATGGCAGTTCAGCATCCTGTACAGCAATGCAGCTAGCACATGCCAGTCTCCTTGAATTAATGCAAAGAGATAGCCAAGAGGGGAGAAAGTTTCGTAGAGCAGTTGCAGCTGACCCATTACAAAAGACACACAGAGCCATGCACATGAGGACCTCACTGTTACAGGTTGGTGTTTCTTAGTACACCAGTCACAACTCTTCCTGAGGTCAAAAGCAACGTAGCACTTTCCTTCCTGAGTGAGAAGTTGAAATTGCTTCCCCTAAGCGATTGCCCTAACTAGGGAGCTGCTAAATACCTTTAATTGCTGGCAGCAGTTCAGCTTCTCCAGCACAGGCCAGTGAATGTTGGCAGAGTGGTTACAGCCAGTTCTCACCCCTCTGCCTTGGAGGAACGGAGCTTTCTCCATTCAAAAGAATGAAGAGAAATGAGGCAAATGAGATGGGGCAGTGTTTACAGAAAAAAAGAAAAAAAGAGAGAGAGAGAAAAATTGGGATAGATGAACAACAGCTGAAAAGCCATGCTGATTATCTCAAATTGCCTGGCAGAGGAGATTAGATGAAGAGCAAATTTAAGCAGGCAGGGAGAAGAGAAAGCAAACTAGGTACTTCTTGTATCGCTTGCTTGTCTGCTGTAGCATGTTTTTGCATTGCTGTGGACCAGAGAAGCCCCAGTGCTGCGTGGGGAGGAAGTGTATTGCCAAAGCTGCAGATGGGAGCTGGAAATGGGTACTGACATGTAGATGTAGGTTCTCCTTGGGGTTGAAGCAGGGGGACAGCTCTTGCACAGCAGCACCAAGGTCTCTGGCAGAGTTGTTTGGTACCAGCCTGCAGGACTGCAGTGGGCAACCTGATCTGTGGCTGTGCTGTCTTCCCACGTTCACATCAGGACTGTGTCTGCCCCTGGGTTACCCGTACATCTGAGTACCCAGAGAGCAAAGGAGAAGCCGTGTCCTGTTGTCAGCCGATTGCTGTGTGCTAAGAGAGGGGGGCTCAGTGGCACAGCTGGAGACAGCAGGGAAGGGAGGGAGAGAGCTGCCACGCTTCTCAAGGATATAGCAACCTTCATAGCCAATCAAACCAATTGTCCAACTGTTGTAACACCTTGTCTCAGATGGTGGCCAGCATCAAGGATAGATGTAAAACACTTAAAATGGGAAATAACTAACTAATATGTCCATTGGGGAAGTTTCTTTATAACCCCAGGCAGTTAGTGGTTGGATTTATGCCTTGAATCTCAAGGGCTGATATTTCTTATAAATTTTTTATTTTCTCTAATGTAACTGTGAATGTTCTCACTATCCACAGAAATAGCTTTTTTTTTTCTTTTTCCTTTTTTCTTTTTCTTTCTTCCTTTTTTTTTCTTTTAACCAAGTCTGTAAGCTCAGAGGGTAATATCCTGCAGCAGGGAGTTCCACAATTTAATAGGGTATCATAAAAAATAATATTCTCAACACTTCCAAACTGATGTTGCCTTTTTAATTTCAGAGCATATCCCTTTATCCCAGTAGTGAGAACCTCTTAAAACATTATTAATTATTTATATACTTCTAACACATACCCCTTCTTATTCATCTCCTCTCTGAACGGTATCTTCCTTCATTTTTTTCAGTCTCCCCTTATCTGAAAATCCTTCCCAGCCTCCAAACCATTTTCACTGCCTATCTCCAGGTCCTGCTATATTCTTTTTTAAGAGGAGTTGATGAGAAATTAGCTAAGTATAAAAGGTGAGGGTTTATCAGTAACTCTATGATGGTATTATATCTTTAATGTTAATATCAGTCCCACGCTGGAGATATTTTTGCTGTGCATCTAGTTATGCTAAGTTCAAGGAAAGATGGGGGGGTCTGACTCCAATGAATAAGCATCTTTGTGCAACATCTATCTCCTGCTGTTCCTCATGCCTCTGAATACAGCTCTCATCTTCTGTCTTAGTGCATGTTATCAGGCTGTGTTTCTTGTTGGGGATTGTCATTAGAATGGTGACCTGCCAGGGTTACATAGCTGCCCAGCTCCTATCAAATGAGAACTTGAAATATTTTTCTGTTATTTTTAAATACAGCCTTGTACCGCCTCGTTTAACTTTAATGTTCTGTTTGAATGCATTTCTCTGTAGTCATCTAAGAGAATAATCCACAAGGAAAAAAACACTGAAAAAAGTTGCTGTCTTTTTTTCTCTGCTAAATTCTTCTCTGAACTGAGGTTCAGAGAGGAAAGATAGTTTTGGTGATACGACTAGTGCAAAGCACTATAGTAAAAAGAGTCAAATCCCTGCTCTGCTCTCCCTTCTGCTCCCTCATGTGATCTCATCACTAACAGAGGCTATGGGCAATCACAAGTGATCAAGCTCCTGATGCTTAACAAGTTACTGCTCATCAGCTGAACCGTAGAAGCAAAGATGTCCACATTCCATGTCCACAGAGATAGCAAAATAAAATCTCTTCACTTAAACTGCCTTCATGGAGCACACCAAAGGGCAGTTAAAGCTGGCCAGCTGGCATTTAGTCAGCTATGAATGCACATCCATCCTCTCAAGGTTTCCACACCTGTAATAATTCCTTAGCTCATAGGAGAGTGGGGGGAAAGCAACAGAAAAACTGTATAGAAAAACCTGTCACAGCACTGCAGCCACATGGCTATGTCTATGTTGCATGCCTGATAATACAAACCAGCAGTGGGCTGTGCCACCATACAGAAAGCATCCCCTCTGGTCCCAGGCTCCTCTTTTCTCCTCCCTTCCACTCATCTGAGGTCAGCAGAAGGATGAATGCAGTATGAGTCAAAACCAGAAGGTTTTGGGGGAGGTCTTGGAACCAGGGTGATGCTCCTGACACTGCCAGAGGAAGGACAGCAGCAAGCACAGGTACTGGGATGGACCAGCACCACCCCATACATTTCTGCCCTCCATCATTGTGTGAAAGCCAAAGCAGACACTGCTGCTGAGAGAGGCAAGTCCTACATCTGCCAGGAAAGTGCACAGGCAAAATAAGCAGCATGAGCGAGGTCAGCTTGATTAGGGTTGTACAGGAGCTCCAGGAACAGCCCAATTTGCTTGAAGCCAGCCCAGAGCTGTCATGACACAAGCGTTGTTTGGTGAGAAAGAGAAATGTGGACTTAACAAACATTGCTAATAGAAGAGGAAAAAAAAAAAAAAAAGAGCCTTCTCCTTATTGCTCCAGATTACTGTATTATTTTCAGGGTTGCTTTTTTGCAGGTTTGGAAATAAACTCCAAGCTGTTTTGCAAACCCTTCATATTCAGTGCAAACATCTTACTTTATTATCTGTGGTTTTGTTGTTGGTTTTCTTTCTTCCTCCTCCTCTTTTTTTTTTTTTTAATCCATTCAACCATTTATTGGATCTTCAATTCTCCAGTGTGCATTTCTTCTTTGCTACACTATCTCCTGGTTTTCACAGATAAACACCTCACACCTGGGAGACAGGCTCCCCTAATTAGTATTAAAACCTGAAATTTTTTTCCACCATGCTTTGAAGCTTTCTAGGATGCCTTTCTGTGAATAATAATGTCCTCAATTCAACATAATGCAATGCTCAATCAAAAGGAGCTACAGCAATCACTTCCCAACAAGCCACATTGCCCCTTCCCCTCCCTCCATACAACTGACGAGGCAAGGAAAAGTCCAGCTGAAAGAGGTGCTCAGAAGCTGAGGTTTCTCTGTGTGGCAGCCTTCTACCCTCAGAGTGCTCTATGCAGAAGGAAAACAGGGACAAGTCTGCCCTGCCTTCCCGCTTTCTGGGTGGGGTAGAGAAGCCAGAGTTCAGGCAACTCTTTTAAAAGCACCCTGGCCCACTGTAGCATCTTGCATAAAATCCTACATAAGAGAGGGTAAGAGAAGTGGGGCGGACGGAACCACACATTTCCTGTGTGGGAAGGAGAACCAGACATAAACGAAACACCAAACCATCCACACATCTCTTCGCTCTTCTCTGCAGAACACTTGTGGTCTCCTCCACAAGCTGCTGCCCTTGAGATGCCAGCTGGGCAGCTGCCTGCTGAAGACAGCAAGGTCCCAGGTGCTAAGGATGCCCACACTGCAGACCATTTCCAGTGGAGTCTTCTTTCAGAAATTCACAGCACCTGCTATCTTCCCACAGAGCATGTATATTTCAGAGGATGAAAAAAAATCATCCTTCCCCAACAGGAAGGATGTTTCTTGGCAGCTTTCCTAAGCACTTCTATTTAGAAACTAGCTAGGGTCACAGCTTCTGCTCCCTGAGGGCAAAGTGATACCACAGCCTTCGCACACGGTAGTGCCAGCAACCCAGAATCACTGTAGATAATGGCTGTTACGACTTGGGCCACCCAGTCCTACTATTGTAAGGTTTATTATTCCTTATGTTAAGATTTTACTAGTGAATTTCTTTGCTCTGTGCTTGTGTGCACATGCAAATACAATGAAATACTTACAGGCACATGTTGAAGTATTGACTGTGGAACTTCAATGCTGCTGTAGGAACATTTATAATTTGGCACCCCTGCTCATGGCCCAGTCCTACTACCCTTGCTCACGTGGGATCAGTACTTCAAAGGAAACTTAAGTGACTTAGAAGCTTCAGCCTTCCCCTTCTCCTCCATTCTCACCAGAATTGCTCTTCCAGTCCCACCCGGTTGTTTCTAGAGAGCCTACTTGATGAGCAAGACATTAATCCGCTGTATGTAAGACCACTGAAATCTGTGGGACAAGATGCAAAGTGTTACTATGAATGACAAGACTTAGCAAATAGGTATGCTTTACAATAATTTGGCTAACATGAGAGAGTATTCCTATGTGAGACATGTGCAGGCCAGACAGTTTTATTTCCACGGAAGCTTTTGAAAAGTTCATAGTTTGCTCTCATAGTTTGCTGCTTCAGCCAATTTCAACTAGCCACATCAAGGCAATGCCATAATTGTAAAGGACTGAAGAAAAAAAACACCTTCCCAATGTCAGATCCCAACTTTTCTTTGCAAGTAAGGTAAAACCTCTGAACAGCAAGATCTGGCAAGATCTTCTGTAGTCAATCCTTGAGCAGTTTCCTACTGTGGGGAAGGCTCAGGAAGACATGTCACTCAGGACAGTTGTTCCTTACCGCCCCAGTCCTACAAAGCCTTCAGAATCTTAACTTCCCACCAAAGCTAAGAGGAACTAAGAACTAAAACAGAAGTAGGGGGACTAAGTATTCTCCTGGACTTGGAAGAATGTGAATGAATCCTGCAGACATTTTGTGAGTGATTCAGCGTATCAGCAGCAGTCTGTACTACCATTTGAGATGCCCCAGGATTGATGAGGTGTCTGTACAGGACTGGTGGACATGGCACACAACTCATGGGGTGCTCAACAGAAATGCTCACCTGTTTGTAGGTGTCTTTAGGTAGAAAGTGGAGAAAGACAGTCTGGATTTAGGCAGTCAGACCTGTACTTTGTGGGATTTCTTGTACATCCTCAGGCACCTGATATTGGTCCCTGTCACAAGACAAGATGCCAGACTGGACACACTGCTGCTGTGATGCACAAAGACAATGCTGGATGACAAGTATCCCCACCTCAGATTTAAAGCACCAGGGGAAACATGAGAACACATCATGTAATTATTAAATTCTGCTTTTTGTTAAATGCTTCTTGCCAGTCCCTCCTTCCCCGACATATAGAACTAGCTAGGCTCAATGCAGTTCTGAACATCATCTAAATGCCTACTGGGCTGAGAGGTCAGCTAGTTCACCAACCATATCAATTAAACGCAGGTTATTACCCTTTCATTATTATACAACTGAATCCCACACATCTAGTGAGCTGGTGTTTGGATGACTTCACGCTCCTTAAAACTCATACCATTAATTAGAGTGCTGTCAGCTCTCCTCTGATTTGCAGCCCCTTCTCCCCACGGCTTTTCCAGCCCTGTGTCCCTGTATCCATGTGGCTCCCAGTACACCCTACTCCTGCCTCGCAGCTCCCCTTCCTACCCCAGAGCTGGGGTAGCTGCCTCTTATCCTGAATTTGGAGCTTCTCTCTCCACTTTTCCCAGACCCTTGCCTATTGAACCAGCTCTTGCTTGAACAGAACCAGCTAATTGTATTGAATTATGCCAGATTTTAATGTGGCTTCCTAACACAGACACATGCCCATGGGGATCTATGCTGAGAACACCAAGCCCACATCATCTTTGATCTAAGACAATACGAGATATAAACCCTTGATCACACTCCTCAACCTAATTTATCGTCACCTTCCCCTTCATAAAATATCTGTGTCCAAGAACATCGTTGCTGATTTGATCACAGACAAATTAATCGTTGTATATGCAGTATGTAGTGGCATTTCTATAAGAATGTTTAATACTAGTGAAGTGGTTGCATTGAATCAAAAATTATAAACTTTTCCAGCTCTCTTATAATTGCTATTCAGGGAGTCATTTGAATAGCAAGCCTCCAAAAGGATATGAGCAGCAGCATTTTTGTAATGAAAGAAAATGTCTTCCATGAAAAGAACAGCCCCCCTGCTCTCGAAAGAACTCTGGTTTATATCCTGAGAGGTTCAGACTCTCTTCTAAAACTCAGACTCCAGTCCTAAAACACCTTATTATTTTTGTAAATTCTACAGAGGAACTACCATCATGCAAACCAGCAATTACAAAAACAATAACGGCGCAGGCTTCCCCACACCCATTATTTTTGCCGAACAACATACCCCCCAGCCACTATTAGGAAACACACTACAGCTCGTGCTCTTATGCTACATGCAATATGATTTCACATAATGAACCATGTACAGTGTAATTGATGGAAACCATATAACTCATGCAAACAAATGGATGTCTAACAAATAAACATATCTGAAATGAACTTGGACTATTTGTGTGTTCAGCTGAGATATGAACTACATCTGCTGCAGGTGACAGAAAGTGACAGAAAATGGCAAATGAAAATGAAAACCTAACTGTTTTCTAATCTAATCAGTTCTTTCCTTGTTCTTTATGTCTACTGGAATGTGTTGGCTAGAATTTTTAACTCCAGTCCTAAGGTTTTGTCAGAACCGGTGTACAGGCATCAAAACTGCCCCATAGCTAAGGTTAGGTATGGAGATTTCCACTGGCTGATGTATAATTATTGAATTCGAATTTCAAATTTGGCACTGGGGACAAATGGATTTATTAAATAATTGCTTCAGTTGAAGATTTAGAAACTCTTACAAAGCCGACATTTTAAAGATGACCATTGAAATTCAGACCTGTTTTTCGCGTATTTCTTTGGGTTTCACTATCTTAAATCATATATGCTGTGCACACATCAAATTTCACCCAGTATCTCATCTTTACAATCTTTCAGACATAGGGCAGGTATTGGGACTTGAAATGAAGACCTTTAAAAGTTATTTCTATCATTTTTTGCAACTGGATTTAGCCTGGCAGAGAAAACCAATAGATGTGAGAGCTGTCATCAACACCATGCTCTGCTATGCATCAAGGTGCGAAAGAGACCTTTGTGCGCAATGTTGTTTATGGACATTGCATTTCACTTAATGAAAGGAAGTAAAATACAGATGCTGGGTCCAAATGGCAGGGTTTCCCTTCACTTCACTTTCAAGCATATTGTCAGCGTAAAAGGAAACAACCAAAAGCCAGCCCCAAGCGGGCCAAGTCTTTGTTACGGGAAAAAAAAAAAAAAAAAAAAAAAGTTCAGTTCTTAACTCATCGTAACTGCATAGGCACAAAAGACTTGTAAAGATGGAGCCACCTGCAGAAGGTGCAAACAAGTTCTGGATCCCATCTCCTTGCTGGTGTGGTGGAAACCAGAAGTGCTTTGTTTCTCCTAAGGTTTTTTGTCAGGTTAGCTCTGCCCTTACTTGCCAGGAAAAAATCCCGCCAGGAGAAAATCCTGCCAGGATGTCTGTAAGCTAACAGCAGAAAGCACTGTGGGAATCTGGTTCAGGTGAACATGAGGTGGTCTCAGAAGTCACCTCCTCCTAGCTGCCTGCTCCCACATCACTCTGCTCACCACCACTGCCCGCAGCAGCACTTGCCTGAGCTTTCAGTGCTGCAATACACAGCGGCAGCCCAAGCCCACCTCTAACAGCAGCTTCTGTTGGCACCTTGGACTGCCAGCTGCAGCGGCTAGAGAGCAGATTTGTCCTCTCGCTGCTTTTCTGGTTCCAGAGGCAGACACATCCAAGAGTGGGGCAGGCACCAGGGGGTGGCTGTGGTGACAGAGACATCTGCCAAACTCAGAAGAGCAGAGCTGGCAGCAACATGAGCTCTTAGCCACATTGAAACAAGAACTCAAAGTGCCATCTGAGGTCTTGCCTGCAAGGGAGAGCTCCAGCAGTGATGTTAGTGGGTATGCAGACCTACATGTTAGCAGAACAAATCCCAGCATGAACACCCTTATCCCAGTATGAGCAAAGGAGGGTTATGACGGCGCAAACTCCTTCCAAGACATCAGCTAACCTGAAACAGGCTCCTCTAATAGCCAAAAAAAATCACACCTTGAACAAGGATTATACCTGTAAATCGTATTAGTTTAAATCCACCTCTCCAGTCATATCAGAAGGATGTTCCCATACAAACAGGGTCTGAAGAAGGGATAAAACATTGGCCAAAAGGATGGGGTGACACGGTGGCCAGTTTATGTAGGGCTAAAGGGAGGAGGGCTGAAGCACAGCTTGAGAAGAAAGCCGGGGGGCCGGACTGACACAGCACTGGTTAGGACTGTGAGGAAAGATGAAATGCCCTTCAGGAGGAAGTTCTTGGGGATTATAGCTCTACACCCTTGAGCACACTGCCGTACAGCAGTCATGGTAATAATTAATAACAAGGAAATGATTCTCGCCCTGTTCTGGTCACCTTATTAAAGCGAGGATATTGTGGAAATGGAAAAATCCCAGCAGGACAGCACCTGGGATGATAGATGGATGGGATGCATTTTTAACAGACCTTACTACATTTCAGGAAACATATTTCTGAGGGGAAAGTGCCTGCAGAGCTTTTATATTCTTTTCCCAGTCTGCTGCTACCAGATGAGGCGAGGTGGACCCTTGCTCTGCCCAACCGGTGGCCAATTATGTTGTGCTCTGTGGCCCTTAAATGCTTGGCTAATCCAGTAACCTTGTCTTTATATTTTTTTTTGTTGCCTTTCTCCTTTCACTGTGGGCTCTTACCAAGATAAGGAACAGAAGTTAAAATAATGTGAGCCAAGGTGTTCTTTCTGCATGTCTGGAGCGGCCCACAAAAGAGTTGCTGCTTGCCCTGAAGGACTCCTGAAATTCATTTTTCAACACTTAGGTCAAGCTCTAGTTTCTAATTTAATAAGGGATGGTCTCAAATAGTGTCAGTGCACAAGAGGTCAAGATAGGCTTTGAGTGGGTATCCAGATGGGCAAAACTGAGTTGCACATAAACACAGGACTCTCCGAGTTTCATAAATACCCAGGAGGGTATGGTTTTGGCAGCGCTGTACTGGCCTTTTAGCCCTAAATTGTCCCCCCCAGGGGCCCTGTAAAGCCCACAGGTTGCTCCCAGTGAGGCAGCCTCACAGCTGCATGGAAGCAAACCCAGATCCCAGCAAAGAAAACTTCCCAAGCAAGCTCTGAGTGCTTTCTGCTCTGCCCCTGCAAATGCAGCCCCAGGCTGCAGCTCCTCTTGCCAAGGCTTTTAGGTGACATGGTGGGCTAGCAGAGAATGGGCCATTCACCCTGCTCCCGCTGAGCCGCAAAGGGCAGACCTTTTGCCAGGATCCGTGTTACAGTTTACAGGGGAGGGCAGAAAAAAGAAAGAGAAAGAAACAAAAGAAAACCTTAGCCCTCCAAAACAATTGAACAAATATCCCTCCGGTTAATAAATAACAGGCTCGGCTGGGGAATTGTAATTGTGTGTATAATGCATCTCAGATCTGCGGTATAATTACACTCTGGAAACCATTGACTAATAAAAGGCACCAGCCAGGGGAAAGGATGCCTTCTTGCCATGGGTTGACAGGCAAGCAACAAACAAGACGCACTTTTTCACCTTCTATTCAATAAAATCAGTGTATTAAATATGCAGGCAGAGCACCTCCATTAAGCAATTCACTTCCTTCCTTTTCTTTCTCTTTTTTCCCCCTTTTCTTCTCCTTTTGTTTCCATCAAGACAGAGAAGGTTAAAAAAAAAAAAAAAAAGCTATATATGAAACCCCTGGCTATACGTGAGCTGTGTTTTAATGAGGCTGCATCTTGGTCCCTCTGCTATACTAAGTAAACATGTTTCTCCCCCTGCAAAGAAAGGCTTTGAGTGCCTGGGCCTAAGGGAAAAGAGCTTGGGGAATACTAGTAGTCTTTTTCTCTGCCCCCACCCCTTCCTCCATTTCCACTAAAATAAAACTCTCCCCTACATTACAGAACAAGGGCTTGTTTACAGCGTAAAGGCAATATAAGCCATTTCCATACCACTCACAATGCATTTGGACCTTTAGAGGAAATCAGAGGCCAGGGGACTCACCTGAAAATCATGTTCTAGTTCCTAAAACTTACGGGAATCGCATCTGGCTTTAAACAAACCAGCCAGCTCCTTTCCACTGCACTGGAGTCCATGCATACAGGAGCAGCAGCACGACCCAGAAGGGACAGTATGCAAGTACAACAACAGAAGCCTCTTTTCAGCCTTTGCCCATGGCATTGAGATGGGCACTGAGCTGGACTGAGGGACCTCTGCCTCCTGCCTGGGAGCCTGGCACTCAGCTGGTGCTGCCACATCCTTGCAAGGAGAGCGGAGGCCACATGAACCCTGACAAATCCTGCAGCACGGGCACACAGTCGGGAAGGGGATCTTGAACGTGAATCTCTGCCTTCCTCATCCCATCACAAGCCCCTGGCACTGGTGACCTCTTAGGTCCAGGGCTGGAGAGCACAGCAGAGCAGGCTGAGCTGCTTCAGCTTCCTCTCAGCTTGTCACTACGGTGAGAGGTGTGTTTGTAGGTATTTGCTTCACCTCCGACTCTGAGGAATGAAGCAGAAGAGACATTTCCCACAGACTGAAGAGTCGGGTATTAAGCTGGAAACCTGCATGCACATGCACCGAGTGGGTGAGCTGCTAATTTGGAAACCCCCAGGGTTGATTAGCAAGCGCTTCTGGTTTCAGATGCTTCCAACCGATGCACCTCATTTCCCACCTGTGCCTCCAAGGGTGCAAGTCCAGTAACGACCCCGCTGGGCTCCCCGGGATGCAGAACCTGGCCTTGAAGCAAGCAAGGAGAGCAATTGAGCTGCACTCGCTGTCGCTGCCTCCCTCCCGGGGCTGGGGAGGGAGCAAAGAAAGAGTCGAACTGGGGAAGTTTCCTGACTCAGCAGTCGTGCGTTCATTCACGGAGGCGCTGCTGCTGCCACTGCTAATAGGTTGTGGTAATGGAGAGGCGTCTCGCAGGCAGGACGGTGGGAGGCTGATCAGCTCCAGCAGAAGAAGTGAGGTCAGTGGTAATGAGCGACAGCGAAGAGGAATGCAAATTGCGGGAGGATTTATGGAGCAGTTTCTGCTCAGTGAGCAGATTCCAGATAAGTGGGCTGTTAATAAGGCAAGCAAAGCTCCTCAGCTGTGCCAGCTGTTAGATGGGGACAGCTATGTGCCTCTGACTGGCAGTCACCCGAGACCGGGTGCAGGGGTGCCCGCAGCACGGACACCAGCACGCACATGTTGCCTCACCACACGCATGGTGGTGTCACGTCCCTCCGTGGGCAGGATATGTGCTTCTACCCAGACAAAGGAAAGCTGAAGAAAAGCCGGGATGGGTGGCAGGCTGGCTTACCCGCACACAAGGGATAGCTGAAAAAGAGCACAGTTTTGCACACCCAAGCCCTAACCAGAGCTGTTTTTATCCTCGCTTCTTCTTTTTGTCCCTCCTTCCTTGATCTCAGAACTTGCTGTGCTGTGGAGATGAGTATCTCTCACCAGCCCCTCAGAGAAGGAGGGACCTGAAGTCACAGACAGCAAATCCCAGCAGAGCTGGGAAGGGCAAGCTTACCTTGCCCATCTCTTGCCTGCCCAGGCCCGAGTCTCTTGGGAGCACTGCTGCTGCGAATGACTAATGGTAGGTGTCATGGACTCTGCTGAGGAATGCCACTCTTGGGCCAGTCTGTGGTGTGCTGGTGACTCAGTGAGAAATCTTCCAGTAGGAAATCTTTCTTCTTTTAGATTTTTTCCTCCTAAAGGCCGTGGGATATGGTAGGAGTACCCCAGAGCCTACAAAACTTCCCTTCCCACCCGTCTTTGCCTCTTTCCTCTAAGCAATCTGCTGGCCTGCAACATGACGGATCCCAGTCTCCAGGTTAACAAGGCCTCACAGACTAGCTGCTACTGAGCCCTCATTGCTGGTAGGAGCAAGTTCACCCCAGCAAGGGGTGGTGAGCTGTGAAGCCCCACACAAAGTGTTTGTTGTAGGCCTGATGTGGGGCTACCCCGCTGGACTGGGATAGGGAGATCCTCCTCAATGAGAAGGAGAGGTGGTGGGGGCAGTTACCTCTGGAGGCACCATCCACACCTACAGGAAAGAGGACCAGCCAGGGAACATCTCTAACGCTGGACAAAGCAGACCAAGGTCCCAGGATAAGAGGCCTCCTCTCCCATGCCTGTCCTGGGTATGCACGGAGGGCTCCCACAGATGTCCACGCACTGTGTGACACAATAAGGGAGCATGGATGACATGGACAGGGTAGCATTCTGCAGTGCTCACCACACACTGTGCTGCTTGTCTTCCTGGCAGTACCAAATTGCCTGGCTACATTTGGGCAGGTCCTCCTGGAGCAGCAGAGGGGTATGGCACGGCACATCTGCATCTTATCAGCAGCAGCACAACAGGGGAGTGAGAGACAGGAACTAAATGAGCTAATTTCATTCTGAATACATGAGACTTGACAAGTCTATTAAAGGGCTGGAGCCTAATGTGTCTCATTATGAAAAATTAGTGCTGTCCTGTAAAAATACTGGAGACAGTGCATCACTTAAGGAAGGGATGTCTTGAGGATGCGGTCTTTTTTTAATAGGCCCTACATCATCAGGGACATACAAACCTCAGGAATGAGCCAAGGGGGTTTGGACCTGGGAGCTAGTACTTCTCAGGTCTGACACTTGTGTGATACTTTAGTTTGCCCTTCTCTTTTTGCTTGAACAAGAAGCTGGAGTAGCCAAGGATCAAACGGACCAAGGAAGGATTTGGTTTGCTTGTTGCAGCATCTCACTGAAAAATCCAGTGAGAAAAACAAAAGGCTTGATTTAAACAGAAACAAAATGTTGTAAATTTCAAAATAAAAATAAATCATAAACATATTTTGTTGGTCCAATCCCGTAATGAGTTTTATTTCTTCCCTGGATTATTCAAGATTCTGCCTAATCTTTTCCTTTTAATCTAGATCAGTGTTAATGTCATTTCAATAAACGAGGTATTTCAGTGAAAAGAACATCAAAATTATTTTATTTTTATCTTTATTTTTGCTAAAATTCCTTGCAAGAGTTGGCCCAAGATTATCCAGTTTTGCCTCTCCACTCAGACCCTATCCCACCTCTTTCGCTACTTGTTAAAGAGTTTTGTCTGGTTCTGTTTGCAAGGTTGAATCTCCTCATGGCTCTGGGAATTGAACAAAGATAAGAAAAAGGATATTTCACTTTGTCTCTTCTCCAGCATTTGGGAAGAACCCAAGACATCTCCATGCCATCTAACATCTTGCTAGGTTTGCTATGACCATGGACAAACGAGCATGTCAACTACATGGAGGTGAATGATCAATGGAAAGTCTTCCTAAGTTAGGCATCTTTACTGGAGGAATGCATGTCCAAAAGAAAATTAGCTGCCCCTGCTGAAGTGTGATAAAGTCCTACAAAGAGAGCTATGGCTATAGCACACAGAAAGGCTGCAACATGTCATGCAGCAACAGAAGGGTGCTGGATTGGTCAGCACCATCCAACATCAGATCTTCACATCTCAGGGACGTTCAAACATAGCCTAGCACTGTATATTTTGCTGATTTCTACTATTATAATTAAAGCAAAAAGACTCTGCCTGCTAGCTACCTCTCTAGGAATGTTGTCTTCCAGACAGGCCAAGGAAAGAACATATATGACAGGTGTAGGAGCTCAGAGAAACCTAAGTAAGTGCTTTGTCTCACAGAATAAAACAATAATGAGCAATCTGAGCACCATCAAACCTGCTGTGAGAAAGAGAGAGAGAGGTAGGACCAAATCTCTTTAGACTTTAAGCTCCCTGGAATTAGGCCACTTTAAGAAGAAAGGGGACCACAGTTTAAAGGATTCAGGTAATTTCCCATTTCTTGAGACAACACTTTGACCTTTGCAAAAGAAACCACAAAGAACCCAGAACATAAAGGAATGAGACTTCTGTGCCGTTCCTTTTTTTTCATTCCTTCTCTCAGCTTTCTCTGTAAAAACAGGTAATTGAGCTGCCCTTTCTTGGGAAGATGCAGTTGTCTCAGTTCGAGCTTCGTAATACAAGTGCCACTACTGTTACCACTGGCATGACTGGAAATCTGAATGGAGAATATAGCTGTGTAAAATTCATCATTAAAAATAAATAAATAAATAAATATTGCCTCCACAGTATGCTCTAGAGCAGAGTCAGAGAAGACCCAGGGTCTGGGCTCAGCAGTAAGCTAAACCTTTTGAAGCCTTAATCCTAAATCCACTGAAACCTAAAACAAATGCCCTAACGCAGATAGACAATGGGTAGCACAAGTTACTCCCTCTATTCAAATACTTCACAGCTACGTAGGCACGAAATGGTCAGTGGTGTGTGTTTGAGTTCTCCTGGGAGCTGGTACCTTGTGTCCACTGATGGTCCACTCGACTTTGAACCCAGGTGAGGCAAATCCGTCTGCAGAGATGTGTTTTTCTGTCAGTCTGCCACAAGGATTTACACGCTTGGAAGAAAATCCAGACATAATGGATAGTAACAAGAAGTCTCTAGTACATGAGCCACGGGAAATGGGCAGAAGATGAGATGGGAAGGGGAATTAAAGAGCTTGCTTGCTATGGAAGGAAAGAATATATCTCATCCACACATGCACGGTGTGGCTGCAGGAGTACCTGTCATGTACACAGAAAAAAAGGGACTCCCTGTGGGACCCCTGTGCCTACATACACACAGCTTGCATGGGCAAACGGGTGAGTAAGAACACTCAGAGGGACACCCTAAGACTGTCTGTCTCTGTGTCTCACACACTGACAGCTCTTAGCAGAAACTCAGGTGTGCATAAAAACTTCTGTGGACATGCAGTCATTTCCACAGGCACAGCCAATTCCAGACGTGCAGGCCTGCAACCACACGCAGAGGCACGCTGCCCATGCTGTGCGTGACTGATCCCACATACCAGCACACACTCTCAGCAACATACTTAGGTTCCTCATCCCAACATACCTCTGTGTCTTTAGTGACAGGTTTATAGCACTACAGCAACACAAATTCCCTGCTCCAGACAAGTTTACACACAGGCTCAGTAACAAACATCCACACATGACATTGGATCACTAATCTACACCTGCAGATATTCCCATCGCTAGTCCATGTGCATGCAGGTGAATGGGACACTCTTGCCCAGCCAGATGCAAACCAGCCATAGGCATAGGAATACCTGCCTACCACAATGAATGACATATATGACCATGAATCATAGCCTCTTTGGTGAACTTTGAAGGTCTCTCTGGTTCTCAGGATCTGATCCCTTCTTTTCAAGGTCCAGCTCCTTCATTTGCTTGGTGCTCTTCTGCACCTCCGAAAGCTCTCTCTCTCTTCCCTCTGTAGCTCTCTTCAGAGAAGAAGAACACAGCTGTACTAATAGCCTAGCATACAGCTGACTGATGGCCTTCCCTTCATACCTGCCACTTGCCCACATGGAAACATTCACATCTAGCTGCCACTGCAGCACGGTCCAAAAAAAAACATTAAAAGGGAAATGAAAGGGACAAGAACTCCGGGGGCAAATCCCTCACTGGGTGCCAGGCAGCTGAAATCAACAGCCTAATACCAAGTTTGAACTTGGCCCAGTGTGTTGTTTTGACAAACTAAACAATTAATTAACAACTATCTCCCCAGCAGATCTCTTCTCGCGGCACAGTATGTGAGGAACTCACAGACCCATGTAAGGGCTCTATCGCCACCATTACATGCTGAAGAATAGCGTCTAATTAATTATAATGATGGCAAAGATTAGATCCAAATTCCCCTACACAGTGTGTACACAGCCCAAACAGACAAAATAAATCAGAGAGCCATACCCTAATCCACCAGCTTCAGAGGATTAAATAGGTGCATTGTAATCACAGGCTCAGAGCAGTCCCACTCAGTATGCACAGAGCTGCCCCCCTATGCGGCCGTATCTCTGAGAGATCCTGGGAAAGGTATCTCACTTCAGAAGGAAAAACATAATTTAGGCCTTTCCCACCTGCTGTCATTTATGATCTCCTGGCTTGCTTTCCCTCCCCACATTTTAGTCTGTGCATCTCAGGCAAACACCAGGGGTAATAATTTATCACTCTTTAAGCCACTCCTGCAATTTCAGATGGGGAAGACATTAGTTTTCATTGCTCTGCTAGCATGCTGCTGAGCTGTGCTCTGTTGCTTAACAGTAGGTGCTCCATTCCAGAGGTAGCAACATTTCAGACAGAAAGAGGGATTTTTTTTTATTACTTTTATTTTTGTGATTGAAGTTATTGAAGTAAAGATGCTTCCTTTTCCGCAACTTCATTGATATGAGCTATATAAAAAGGCTGGGATTCCACTGCTCATAAAGCAAGTCAGTATGTTCTCTGTTCATCAAGGCTGATTTCCAAATTCCAGTGGAAAAAATAAATACTTCTCAGAATGTAAAAAGAAAAAAAGCCCACAACGACACACATCTTTTCATGCAACAAGGGTAAAAATCATTAATTGTGTCACTAATCATCGGGTTAGCTCCACCCCTGGGGTGGCTGAGACTGAATCAATCCTATTACACCTACTGTGAAACTGAGCTCTTACTCTAGCTACGAATAGAATTGGGTGGTCCAGCCCATGAAAAACACTACAATTTGCAGAATGAAAAGCTTAATTAATACATATTTTTCCAAAGGAACAATTTTTTTTTTTTAAAAACACAACCGGAAATACAGTCATTTTTCCACTTCTCCAATCCAAACAACGCCTATTGACATTCCTTGAAACCAAACATTTTGTTTTGGAATGTTATACTGAATGCTTCAATAGCCCTTTTTCTTGCCCGTACTAGAATTGATCTTCCATAATGTCTTGCTGCTCTCTGACTTTACCCTGCACCGTTCGGCTCACTCAGAGCAGATCTGCTGTATGCTATTGGAAACGTACTTCAGACAAGCAGACTGGTCCGCGAAAAGAGCTGCACGCACAATGCATCCAAACTACACCTCCCATGAGGCACCACAGCTCCATGGGCAGGTGCCACTTGATGTCAAAGAAATGCACAGCAAAATGCTTTGATTCCTTTCAGCAAGTGCAAATGTTTGAACCAATCCAAGTCAAAACATTCTGTTCAGATTCTAACATTTTCAAGCTGTCAAACGTTGCTGTGTTTTGTGATTGTAAAGGAAATGGTGTTTTCCCTTGGAGAATCAATTCCATGGGAAATCTCATGCCTACGAAGCTGCGGCAGCTAAAAGGCTTGACAGAGGCTCCTCTTCTCTTTCACATAGGGTGCATCTTCACTGGAGGGGCAAGTTGCAGCAAGCACAGACATACATGAGCTAGCTTGTTCTCATATGCTGTTTATATAAGTACCAATAAAATTAGAAGAGGCCTCTGTAAATCCATTTGAGAAGCTTTGTAAGTAAACTGCTAGCCCACATTGGTAATCATGAAGCTCACCACTACTGACTTTAATTATCTAGGGTGGTTACTTTTATCCATCCTGAAATCATGCCTCTGGCTGCAACACAGACATGTCATTCACAGGATGACTCTGTATCCAGTAGATAACAAGGCATAGTATCAAGAACTTCCTAAATGGGTGAGACCAGATCTTCTAGGGGAAGTTTTCCGAGAACAGTTACCCCATGCATGGCCTTAAAGAAGAGATAGCCGGATAGGAGGATACCAAAGTAGGATGAAAAGTGAGCATGGATCCTTAGGGCTACATAGCACACCAGAAAAACTCCATCCACTTCAGGAAAAAAAAAAAAGAAACTAAATCCCCACATTCTCACATCCCTTCCCCTCTCTTTTTGTCTTTCTAAGATAAAAGTTATAATATAACCTTCCATCATTTCATCACAGCCTCATACTGTGAACCAATCGATACTTTTTATTATCACCTATTATCACAAAAGTTGTAACAATCTCTGATCCATCAAGTATGGAGCTAGGCCCCATTCCGCTTGGTGCTGTACACGCATGGGAACAAAAAGATGGTCTTTGCCTAAAGGAAAAGCTAAATATAAGGCAAGAGAGTGGGTGGCTACAGACAGATGGGGAAGAGGGAAGCAATGAGACCATACACGCCACCGTAACAGGCAGACCTCTGCACACTGGGTGCTGAACATTTAGCTTGCTTTGGTCTGGGGTGGGCTATTTTGGAGGGGAGAGGGGGTAAGGGTGGGGGAATATGTGCTGCAGTAAAGATGGATTTGAGGGTAGAACACAGCAGTGCCTTTGCAGATTGCAGAAGGGAGCAGGAAAGAAAGCAGGAGGATGCTCTCCTGGCAGGTGTGTGACTGGTGGCAGAATGGAGAGGCAGAGCTGGCTGGGCAGGGAGATTGTGATGGGCCTTGACCAAAAGAAAGCTTATTGTGTTAGAGAGGGTCTGAGGAAGCCTGAACTGAGCAGAGCAAAGCAGCAGAGGGTAGGTTTTACAGCAGTGTCCTCCAAAGTCCTTGTCAAGGTCCGAGCAAAATGTAGTATGACACCCAGGGGAAGGGAGGGCTTAGCTGGGCCTGACTATCCCCAAATAGTGTTTGGGAATGAAGAGAGATAAGCTGAACATTCAGAGGAGAATCTACTATTTGTTTCTGAGGGACTGCTTATTTGTTTTTCACAAGGGGTTCCCGCCTTTTCATCAGCCTGAATCAACCCCCTGATCCCAGCCCTAGGTTTCAGGGGAGCCGGCTGTGTGGGTTGAGGGCTGGCTATGAAGCTTAGGGCCGGATGTCAGGAGCACGGTCAGACTGGCCTGCAGTGACAGTCAGGGCTTGTGTGCAGACAGCAAGAAACAGCTTCTTCAGTGAGCACACTTAGCAGGGCAGAAAGAGGTGAGGGAGACTGGTAGCTGACTGAATGGCTGTTAGCTGTCAGTAAGCACCGCTTGCGTCTAACACCGATAATCTTCCCATCAGGGCTGCACAATGTCAGGAGCTGAAAGGTCAGGAAAACTCCAGCAAGCACCCCCTTCCCAGCTGTGCTTTGTGCAGGGCAGTAATGTTACCTTATCACCTCCGGAGAGCAGAGTGCAGAATTGCCTGGAGTGACAACTAAAAGGAGCGGAGGTCAGCTTGGTCTTGGCTGAGGGTGGCAATGCAGCCATGCGATGAAGTTGCAGCTCAGTCCCACACAACTTGTCGTCTCTCTGTTTCAGTTTGAAGGTGAAGCATAGAGAAACTCAGGAAAAAAAAGTAAAGCAATGGGCAGAAAAAAAAAACTGAGGTGGTAAAGACAGGGCAGGTCTGAGACTTCATGCCAGAGCCTGGTGTGGATGGAGAAATATGGAGCTGGACCAGCAAGCAGATGTGCAGGTAACAAGGATGCTGGGTGAACCTGGGCACCATGAGCTCAGAAGCAAAGGAGATGAAGTTGAAATCAGGCTGGCAGGGACTGCTTGGAAGACTAGGACCAGAGCACAAGCTGAGAGGTACAGGAGGGTAAAAGGGTGAGGGAAGAAAGGCCATACACAAGTTACGCTGCAAGAAGAGCCCTATGGAAATATGAAATTGGGGTAAGGATGGTGAAGGGGCCTTTTCTTCATAGAGGCAACTCTGAACAGGTAGTTTATATCACGCTCTGTCCTTCCCACCTCTGAAAGGCATACAGCAAACAAAACCAGGCCCAAATCTGTGGCATGGAGGATTGTATTCTGAAATCTGGAATGCACTTTAAACAGCAGCTTTCTCACAGCTTTTTCCTGGAGTGAGCAGAAAAGCATTTGGTCTGCCTCCTTTTTAATCCTTTCCCTTTCCCTCTGCTTTTCTTTTTTCTTTGTGAGGGAACACTGCAACCAGAAGGATCTCTGCGACACCAGGCCTGACCAAGCGTGGGGCAGAATCTGCTCATTCCAATTATCTGCCAGCCTAATCATAAAAACATCACGGTGCACGCTCCATATGTCATTTTTATTGAATTCATTCAGGAGTTTCTCGATTAATCTTTTATTATTCCTTTTCAAATCCCAAGGTTCCCATAACAGGGGCTGATCAGCTAAAGCAATTCTTGCACAGACTGGAAACAGTGAGAATTATCTTGGCTCTCGCATCCTTCTGTCACGTCACCAAAATTCCCTCTGGACTCTTCTTCGAGCACCTCCTGCCTGAAAAAGACCCTGGGCCCCCAGTGCCTCTTAGCCCCTTGGCCCTCGTCCATCCAAGCAGGAGAACCTGACACATCCCGAGGGCCAGTGCTTATGTACAGTCTTAAGAGGACCCCATCTGAAGGAGGAGAAATGATCACTCTCACACTGAGTACCCCTGAAAACAAGAGGTCCACTCTCATGCTACCAGTTCCTGTGCAGCACCCTGTTATAGTCCTCTTGTCCCACGCAAAAGTTGCATCATCTATTCCACCTCAATAAAAAAGGCAACAAAGGAGTTTTACATCCCACTTGTAGACACCTGTGTCATTCCCTTCAACTAGGCAGGATGAGACCTAAAGGTACTGAGAGCTTCCCCAAGCAGTACTGTTGGTGAGGAAAAATTTACTACTGGGAGAATAGTAACTAACCATTTATTATCTCTGGGGTAGGGTATTTCTGTCCCAGTAACTTGTTTGGCATCTTCATCACCACCTCATTAAAGCTTCAGCTCATTAATTAAATATTTAATACATTAAATGAGGTTCCTTCTGTACTGAGGAGCTGAGATCTTGTTGCTGGTATGCGTGATGCTGTGTATCCTCCTGGGAGGCTCCAATTTGCCATACTAATTGCACAGAGACTCTTCAAAAAGCCCTGCACTGAGTCTTTGGCTGCTAAGCAAATTGTACACTCTGTCTCAGCAGGAAAGGAGCCTGAGCTGGCAAAAGGCACAGAACAGCAACTTACCCTTCTTCATGGCCCCTGGCAGTCTGGAGAGCTCACCCATCTGACAGGACGCAGTGCAAGGCAGCAACTCCAAGTCTGAAAATAACCTTCAGTCCTCATTTACACTGGTGTTCAGGGCAAGAAGCAGCAGCCCACAGCTTTGCTAAATCAAGCACGAGGCTTGCTAATTCAGGCTGTTAGGTGGGAACCAGTTAAACTTTCTATTAGCGTTTTAAAAGGTCCTGCTACCATCCCAAATATTTCTGTTACCTTGGTTATATTTCAGCTCAGCTGGCAGCTGACTGAATGCAGCAGAGACGGACAGAAGCCTCTGGTAAGAGTTCCACAAAGGGGAGGGTGAAAATAGGAAAGGGGGCAGGAATCTCCCAGAGCAGATGGGCTACCAGTGGAAAAGAGATTTAGAGCAGCTGTAAAAAAACATATTGCTGCCCTACTTTGCCCTCATATACACTTTCTTGCCCCCAGCCTGCTGTCTACTTCCACCTCTGTCGTTACGGTGAGAAATCAACTATTCACATGGCCAAGCTGTGATAGAGAGGGCTGAAGTCTCTGGCAAGAGAGGGCAGAAAAGCTAATTATTTTTGTAAACCTTTGTTCGGCCCCTTCCCTTGCGTTTCTCTCACAAACCAAGCCCTGATCACACCTATATGGAAAAATTAACAGCCTTCTTTCTATTGGTATCCACGTAAAGCTATAAAGATCCAAGTTCCTCATGGAAACTGCAATACCACAAACATGGTTTACCTTGTAGGCACTTTTCTTAGATTGACTGAGGGATGTCTCATTCCTATACCGTGTGAACAGCGTCATGTTGTTGTTCTGTTAGAAATCTAAGTAGCTATACTGAAATGTCTATGAAAAGTAGAGATTGAAACCCCAGGCCTCCAGCATCAGAAATGTGGATTTTGCAAGATAAAGAAATTCTCCATGAACAGGTCACAAAAGGATCTTAAAAGGAGTTTGGCTCTCCATGGGAAAAGATGGCACCTACATGTGTGAGATTTTTATCTGGCTATGAAGGTTAGGTAAGGAACACAGCAAGGAGGAGCTTAAAAGGGTTATTGGGCTTGAGTTTTCAGGTGGGATGGCTTCCCAGCAAGATGAAAATATAACTGGATTAAGGTTATTCTCTGGGAAGGAGAAGGGGATGGAGAAGGAATGACAGAGAGAACACAGTAACTAGCTGAAGCAGTGAATACTGATAAAGAAACAAGGAGGCATAATGTTGTCTGTGTCAGATCAGGCCACTTTGTAAAGAATGAAATCAGGCTGCTAAGGCAGGACTGGCAAAGCACAGAGCCAATGTTACAAGGGTTTTCCTCCCTGTGACTACCTGTAGCCTCAGAGCTTGTCTTGGCTGCAAGGCACTTACCCCAGACTAATTCTTCTGCCCCTGCTCTTCAGTCACCTTTTCCAAGCTGACATCGATCCAGTTATATTATCTCCGTCTTTCCTCCCCTGTTGACGAGGGGGGCTGAACTAGATGGAGGAGAGAGAAGCATATCACAGGACACGGGTTACTGGGCAGGCACCCCCAGATCACCCAAAGCGGATCAACTTCCTGGCGCAGAGAGGGCGTGCATCTTGGGGCAGGCGACTCTCGCTGGCTTCCCTCTGCCCTGTCACATTTTTCATTTCTTTTCTTTTTTTTTTTTTTTTATTCTTCCTTTTAACGTTGTAGTAAGAAAAGGTAAGGTAGCTCTATAAAAATAAAAAAAGCTGAGAAATGGGGAGAACATTAAAAACTGCTGGAGCATTTGGGTAAAGAGAGAAGCGATTGTCCTTTGAGAATGGGAAGGCAGTGAGTGGAACACCCGTCGGAGAGACTGTCTGTGGCAGCAGAGGGCTGCTCTCTCCTGGGGTGGAATGTAAAAGGGGTGCTGGCTTCTTCTTTCTGGACACAAGAAGAGAAGCAGAGTGCTTGGGCACCGGGCAAGAACCACAACAATAGATACAATGGTTGAAGACATTCCTCCACAGCTAATAAAGCACCTCCACGGGGTGAGGTACCCTCTGGTCCTTCATAAATAATGTTTAGTACACTGACACTATACAACACTTGAAGGGCTATTCGGTCACGGGTAAGGACCATTAGTTACAGATGTAGGAAGTAAATCACATCGATGACACAGGCCTCATCCAAGGTCACGTTGCAGATCAGTGATGAAATCAGGGATCCAGCCCAAGTCTGCTGACATTTGATCTCGTGCTCTGTGCATGGGAACACGGAATGGAAAATACAAACAGAGCCTCAGGAAGTACACCGCCTCTCACTAAATCCAAGTCTCAGGTACAGGCAGCCCTACTGAAGCCAATGCTTTTACACCATTTAATGTTCTGTACAACTGAAAAGGAGTTGAGAGGACAAAAGTCCTTCCTTAGCCCAAAAACCAAGTTGGGGAGGAAAAAGGCCTGTTGGTAGGGCTAGACCTGGATAAAGGAAAGTTTACTCACATGAACCTTTGTAGATGCTAACAAACGTCCATCAGTCTTCACAGTCCTCAATTTGGCCCCTTCCACATCACTAAATTCACCTGAAACTATGCACACTTGAAAAATCTATGATGTCCAGCCAAACGTCTTTCTCCAGTTACTTCAGAGAACCTCAGCTCCCATGACAGTCTGAGATCAATTTTCTTCACAGAGAACATTTTTCTGTTAATTATTTTAGAAGGAACAGTTCTGATGCTGCAGATCTTTCTCAAGTAAAATTCCTGGTGTAGTAGAGTATAAATACATAGTCACGTATAGGCCTGATCAGTACGTCATGGACATGAATAGCAAGGTCATCTGTAGTGGACTTCAGAGCAAGATCTGAGTGTCTGGAATCACAGAATGAGATGTGTCTGAAGGCAGTGGCTAAATAACCCCATTACATGGAAATGACCACGTACCTAGATTTCTATTTGTCAAAGCCACTGTGATATGTACTGTCCAAAGCAATGGATTACTGGGGAACGGGGCGAGCGTTTGCCAAAAACCATGTATATTTTTTCCCTGCTAGCTCACAAAAAATAAATAGATGAGGTTTACAGCTCTTACCACTTTGGATTGACACATTCTATTTGCCTGGATCTAATATTTCTCATGCCCTTGCTGCTGATACTACTGCTGTGCACTAAAGCTGTAATAAGTTAGGTAAATCCCAGACTACTCTTAAACAAACACAAGCCCTGGGTTATGAGCATTTCATTCTCAGCCCTTTTTGGGGCAGAGAAGCAGGGAGGGAGTTTTCTTTGCTCCAGATCTTCTTTTCTGTAATATTGAGTTGCTTTGAAAGACTCTCATCATCTGTTTTTATAGTCCAAGTAACAATTCCATCTCTCTATGCCCCCTCCTCCCCAAAGATTTTTCTTTTTAAGGCTGTTTTCTCATAAAGAACAGGAGGCAAAATTTTCTCAAGGCATAACCCAATGAACTGACACTAGTGGAGAATTTAGTTGTACAGGATTTTAAGCCCATTAGATACCCAGCTCAAAGCCTTGGCTGGAGTGAAAAGCTATGCAGTCAGTGCCTGTGCTGAAATGACAGCCATGATACTTTCACATCAACAGTCCGCACTCGGCAATTTATTGCGTTTGGATGCAATTGCTGGCAATGACTTAACTGCCAGCATGGACACGACAAATCACTTTCAGCATCATGTCAGCCTTCTGTGATTAAATTGTGTATCTTAGATGGCCCAGTCTCATGGGATTGGGATATAAGGACAGACAAAGCCAACCATGGGTGTTGCCAGGATCACATTCAGGAGTAAAATGGATGGGGCACGGCTCTGCACAGCCACAACCATTCTTGTGGCCCATGACTTGGAGCATGATGTTGGGCAGAGCTGATGAGGGGGAGCAGACCTGTTTGAGCCCTCTCCTTCAGCCCATGCAGGAAATTCATGCCTGAACGTTACAAGAGATGCCATCTGTTTAGTCTGGGTTGGGTGTGCTGCCCTTTAATTTAGGACAGTTCTGAGCAAGAAAACCAGGGGAGTTGGAGGTTAAAGCCAGAAGCAGGGAGATAGTGGGGAATACATTCTTATGCCTGTGGGTCTGGACCAGGTGGGATCAGGAGGGAGGATGAGGAGGAACTGCCAACTAAACATGGAAACATGGGCTTCCAGGACTCTGGCTTCCCTGCTCAGAGAATGAGGAGGAGTTGGAAACTCAGGCTGAGTGTGGAGCAGGGCTCTGTCACAAGAAGAAAGATTAACTTACAGCTCAGGAACTGACTGTAATGGCAGCAGCAAGTTCAATCAAGTCACTTCCAACACACAGTAACAGTATTTATCAGGTGCTTACAGGCTACCCAGAATCATAGGACCTAAATGCTTTCTACAGATGGTGGCAGATCGTCACAGTTAGCCCGATGCTATTTTGCCCAATGTACCGTCCTCAGTACATTAGCTATCCCCTTGTATAGATGCCTAAAGAGAAGGCAAAGCTGTGTGAAACTGCTAGAAAACACACTCTGCAACAGAAGGCTGGTTCAAACAAGTCTGGACTTCCCTTTTGTGTCCACAAACACCTGCTGTAACGGGCCATCCCTGCAACGTCTTGCAAATCCAGAGTAAAACATGCTTTGCAAATAAACAGAACTTGTAAATTAATGAAAGACTAAGCAAAGATGGTGGAAGTAGGTGAGATTGCCAAAAGTAATCTCCCCTTCTTCTTTGCACAGACAGGATGTAGCTAAAGAAAGACAGAGGCTAATTCTCATCTCAGTTACCCAGGCACCAGCCTAAAGGCTGTCCGCAGTCCTTCAGAAGGGCATTGGTATGACTGCAGTAAAAACCTATCCAAAGGCTACTAGAAGAGAAACTAACTTCTATTCTTTAAATACTCCAAATCTCAAAGAATAGTTGCAGCAAAAGCAGAAGCATGGTCTCAGGTAGAAGACGCAGAATTTCCTCGATTCTTGTATCAAACTTGCCCTTAGCAGTAGCTCTAACAGTGTGCGTTAAACTAAGCAGATCTGTGCCACAAACATTTCCCATAATTTGTCCAGAAGTTTTTTTGCCCCTTCAGCTAAAAATTAAGTCCCACACAATCCTCTTCATTTCATTTTCATTGTGTATACTATGAGCATTTATCCTAAAGTGAGTGAAGGTGTGAGACAGACAAGACCTCTACAAATAGTTGGGTTACTCAAAGATGCTGCTGTCTGCAGGACGTGCAGAGCTGGAGAACCCGCAGGAGAAATTGCCATGTTCTCAGACCTGCCAGTAAAACGGCTTGTGCGATCATTCCCTAACGCACAGCAGTTGAAACAAGGCAGATTAGAGCTGAGTGGGATCATTTTGATGGGCACTGCTTTGGCACGCTGCTCGCACTAACATCTGTGTGGCATGGCTGGCTGTAAAGGGTAAGCAACCTCTTCCGCAGCTCCAGCTGGATCCAGAAAAGGACATGCACTCTCAATCAGACTAGGACTAATCTTCTTATTCCTAAAAAGAATCAAAGGCATCCTTTTGGCTTAATCCCTTCATCTTTCTAGCTACTTTTCTGTCTCCCAGGACACACTTCTGCCAGTTTTCTGAGGAATGGTGATGCACTCCTGCAACACAGGGGCAGGCTTACAGGAAAAGCCTCCAGATCGCCTGTCACAGCGCTGAAAGGCACAGAAGCTGCACAGGGAAATCCCATGCTGTCTTCCCCTACAGAGGTTATGGGGGCTTGATTCAGCTGTTTAAACACAGTCATCGAGAGCCATGGGACAACATCCAGATGAACAGAAGCTATTGCTCTAGACGGGCACAGGTGTCCTATGGGTCTTTGGTAGTCCACCAGCCTCACAAAGCTGTCTCAGACACCCCAGAACATCCCAAGCAGCACAGAGCTCTAAGCAGGGGAGCAGAGTTTCCACCTTGCCAGGCAGAGACCTAGCACAATTGCAGTCAAACAGAAGAGAGAAGGGCACCCAGCTTCATCCTCTGCAGCTACTGCTGCACAAGCCTCTGCTGAAGGCCAGGAAACATGGGCAGCTAGGCAAACCAGGCAAAGACAGAGCCACTGCATCACTACTGACACTATGCAATCATCTCTGATGATTACTTTCTATGAGTGCAATGAGAGAAAATGATTTCAGACCTTACCCCAGAATATGACATCACCTTTTCTATCTGTGGGACCTTAATTTGATTGCCAAGAAAGAAAAATCAACCCTAATTTCACTCCTCCTTGTTCCCCCAATTACTCATTCTCTCTCCCAAAGGACAATGGCTTACCAGTGCCTTCTTCACACTCACCCAACCAGAGGCAGGGAATAAGGAGGCTAATGCCATGTGAGTGGATCTGACCAATCTTCCTTCACCATGGTGATACCAAATGACAAATATACTTAGGAAATCCAATTAGTGGAGAAGCCACAGGTTGCAATTTGTTCATAAGCACCTCTCAGAGAACATGTTAGCAAATACACATGTAAAATTAAAGTTTGTTCAAGAGCAGATAAACAAGCTGCATTGATTAGACAGTCAGCTGTTAAAAGTTTGCTTGTCTCTCCCAGATTAGTCAAACGAGAGGATAGATAGACAAGCAGATAGGCTGACAGACAAACAGATAGATAGAATTGTTCCTGCAAACCTGAAGGTTGCATTTTCAGGGAGGCAGTTTGGGTGAAATCAATAAACCAATTTCTGGAAGCTGGAGTGCTGCTAGTAATTAGAAAAAGGCCTCTGCAGCCACCCCATGCTCAGCTGTGAGATCTCCCTTCATGGGTTTCAATGAGAGTGAAATTGAGTGACTTCAATAATTTCATGCCGGGTTATGGGAGGGAGGTGAGGAAGGGTGAGTTCCCAACCATCTAATAGGTCCCTAACAGCTCAATAATTGGCCCATCCCGTGGGTGATTAAGGATGAAAATAACTAATTTCCGCTCATCTTACAGACTAATCAGATCACCTCACCCCTATCATTTTCTCCTCTATTTAAAGAGACAGTCTCTTTCTTTCTGGCATCAAAAGCTAGCAGGATGCAATCATTTAAGTTAGTAAGGAAGCTAGTTCAGACCAGGCTGGAGTTAGTGCATTTACCAGCTCTTCGATTGGTCGCTCTGTAATAAACCTTTTTGCTTCTGATTTCTGCTGCAGTGCTCCAGCCTCCTCACTTGCAGCATATAAATTCTGTTTCACTGAGAGCTCCGCACTGCAAAAGGGGAGGCATGGGCTCAGACCTGAACCCAAATCTGGGTGTCACGATGCTTGGGAATCCTCCCTGCTCATGACTCTTCCTAGCCACCCTCTCAAGAGCTCGTGGCAGGTGATTCCTTGTCAGAAAGGCCCACTGTTGCTTCACCACTGTTGCTGTCCCAGCCTTTCTGCATTCAGTAAGTTAGATATGAGCATCAAAGTACCGAGGTCCTTCTTCACTAGAAAGATTTGGGCCTTCTTTTACCAGAGACCTTCATGGCTCTTGGGAAGGCCTCATGGAAACCTCAGAACAGCACGAGCAGCTCCCTCAAGCACACATACCTCTCCCCATGTGGGAAGCCTGCAGTATGCTGTGTTGGTGAGCCCACAGATTTCAGTCTCCTAGCACCTCTGCTGGGTGCCCTGGAACAGTCTGATCTCAGGAGGTTTCAGCATGGGGTAACCCATGCCACTAATCAAGAGGAAAGCAAGATTTATTTTATTTTTTTCTAAAGAAAAGAGAAAGTTTGTCAGAGAGAAGAAAAAGCTAGCTGTTGGATTCCTCTTCCCTCTTCTTTTGCAGGCACATCCTTCATCACTTCTGCTATGGAACCAGAATTTCAAACTCCTCCCAGAAACAAGCCACTGATGCACATGGGGTTCTACACACGTTTGCAAGAGATGAACAAAGCTGTAGGTACGACAAGCCAAAACTTCCCACCCTTCATCCCACCCTCATCAAAAGCACAGTAGTGCTCAGGACATAACAACCCCATAGCAGAAATATTGCTGCTCTGCAATGCTGGATTTTTCAATCAGGAGCAGGCCTGGAAGTTAATGGCAAACATGCCCATGCAAGAACATCTCCTGCCGTCCTGAACTTCAGTCTGGGCTCCCGTGTGTTTACTACCACCCTCAGAGAGCCCATCAGCACAGATGATGGAACACGAGTCACTCACAAGCCAGGGGCTGAAGGCTGGATTCAGCTTTGCCAAGGCTGTTGTGCCCATGACAGTGTGCAAGAACATTTGTGGGTGCCCTCTGGGCAATTGTTTCAGGGATGCAGGGAACCATAGCTACATGGCTGTGGAGCTGTCACCATCTGAATGAGGGAGAAACACGTGGATGAGGTTTTAAGCTTCTCATCTGAAACTCATGGCAAAAGCACAACTCAAATCTACAGATCTGAGAGAGGAAAACTCTCCCGCTCCTCCCAAGGGCTCCCATGTCTCAAAGGCAATAGAAAGGCCACTGCTGTTAATTATTTCACTGCTGGTTGATAACAGAGGAAAACAAAAGCACCGTGTCTAGAGCTACAGTGTGGATTTCACCTTGGCACCTCAGTGTGGCATTTGTAGCCCACGGGGAACTTGGAAAAGTGTTTCCATTTTTATTTCCTTTTGGTTCTGTGTCCTGCCTGCAGCATTCACGTGAGTTTGAAAGAAGACCATAAGGCAGGCTGGGGCCTCCTGAATTAGCCGAAGGGTTATTTCACCCTTCACAAACTAAGGCAAATTGAGCAAATTATTAATAATAAATATTTTACTCAATGAAATTTGAATTTTTTTTCTGCTCTGTCCCAGTTTGTAGAATATCCCTGTGCAAATGGCAATTTCCTTGAATCCACATGTTATTGGAACTTATATGAGAAATATTCACATTTGATCATACAATACATTTTGGTGGTGGAGTAAGCCCAAATATTCAATTTGTGAGCTCCAGTGCGTAGTCCCAATTGGTCAGGTTTGTCACTTGGTAACTTCCTATTTATCCACTGGATGGACTGATCAGCATTTCCAGTGTGGAAACCTACTTGTGAGGTTTTCAAATAAATTTGCTCAGTTGCAAGTTCTTTCTGTGAGTCTTCAGGTTAA
Source organism: Anser brachyrhynchus (assembly GCF_964034855.1). Taxonomy (NCBI): domain Eukaryota; kingdom Metazoa; phylum Chordata; class Aves; order Anseriformes; family Anatidae; genus Anser; species Anser brachyrhynchus. The sequence continues at coordinate 99,304,509 of NC_137694.1, forward strand.
GTTAGCAATTCACTGTTAAGTGCTTCTTTCCATAATACCTAACACCCCTTGTGTTCTCAAACAGCACATAGGAAGAAGGATCTAGAGAAAGGGAAGGAAACTACGTGCAGAACAAGCCCATTTTGTATGCTGGAGGAGAAAACTGAACATCATTATTATTATTATTTTAATGGTTTGCCAGGCGCCAGGGTGGAGTCAGCAGCAAGATAAGAAATGCAGTGAATCTCACGTACTTTCAGGTTTTCTTGCAAATAACTCACACAGCTCCGGTCCTCTGTTCAGTTAACACTTAGTATGCGATCAGAATTGTTCCTCATGCACAAAAACCTACTTCCAGCTTTTCTAGGAAGTCCTGTTGTAGCAAGGTCTTCAGTGTATGCACAGAGACACATGCTGATGTGCATGGTTGAATAAAGGCAGAGTGATAAATTGAGGCCTTCATTACTAATGTATGCATGTGTGCACAAGACACATACACAAACACATGCAGGATGCATGGCTCTGTCCTGCCTGTTCTGCTACATCCTCCCATGGGAGTCATCACTGCAGCTGGGCTTGCATCCCTTCGCCAGCACAGCACACCACGTTCTCTTACAGAATTGATTTGCCCTGAAAACCACTTCTCTCACATTTCTAAATCTCTTGGCGTAAAACCTGTTATTCTCTTGACATTAGGCTATTCAATACCTGTCACTTCCCCCCCTCAGAAAAAAATTGACTTCCGAGTGACATTATATGATAAGCAGTTATATACTGAGACTTCTAACCAGATGGAGCCTTTCCATCACCAGAGACAACACAGAGCACGTGGGATAAATGCTCCCTGTCGCATAGTCCCTCTGCTCACTGCTTCACAGAAGGAGCTGCTCCTTGCCTTGCAAAGCCCTGGTGTTTGAACCAGCTCCACAGCTTTTAGGAACAGTGGACACCTGTGACAGACCCACGCTTGGAAAGGCTGGTGCTCTCTAGGGCAAACTCATGGCCAGACTCAAACCCCTCTTGCTTCTGATAATAACTCAGGGCATATGCTGTTGTCATTTCTCTCACTGTCCCTGTTTCTTTTCATTGCTACTCTTAGACAATTAGACTGTGGATCAACTTGCTGGGAAGAAGACCTCTGTGACAGTGCACAGTTGGATTGACCTCTTCCATCCTTTTGCAGCAGTCTCTATGCAGTTTACACATCTGGATTCCTCTTCCCCTCAACGTTCCCATGTAGGGGCACACAACTGGACGCACTCCATTCCTGTGTAAAGGCACCACACTCACACCCTTTCTCTCTTGTTAGCACCTTCCAGAATGGATGGTAGACAGCTGCCTGTAGATGTGGGCAGCTGCACTGGACAGCAAAACCAACCAACCAACCAACGGTTTTCTTCACAGAAATAAAACATAAAAATCTTATAAAACCTTTCCCATGTAAAGATACATTTCAGAGCCTGTTTCAGGACACCCATGTTCATTCTCCTTTATTTTTTTCCCCTTCTGTCCCATTTTATCAATTTATACCTTGTATTTCAACCAATATTGTTGGACATAAATCTGTCTCTGCAGCCTTTGGGGATGAAGCAAGATCCCACAGACTGTTCCCAACCTGGAAATGCATCCATGGTGCATCTCACACTGAGGAAACCCTCACCTCTTTCCAAATAATGGAGATGTCAATAATTCAACACAACAGAAAAACGCAGGTACCTCCAGACTGCAAAGCAATATAGAGCCACGGTACACACAAGCTTGGACTGGAAGCAAAGCACAGTTAACGTTTCTCTGAGAGTGAACATCAGAGAGATGTTGGGTACAGCCAAGACATTAGGACTTAAACCTGAGTTTTCTGGTTAGTAGGTACGAGAGGTCCCATGATGTCACTTGTGCTTTGAAGCTGGTTGTAGGCACTTCTGTCAGCCTGCTGCCCTGTTCTGCAGCGCCAGGCTGGAGCACTTCTATTCAGAAGTCACCTCAGCCACCCCAAATCTCCCACACCATCTTGTGTTTTCACAGGAGTTACGGCACCCCTCAGATTCTTGATGGCCAGTAACAACTATTAGTATTATAATAGTGCTCAAAACAAGGAAAACAAACTCATACTTTCAGCATCTTAAAGTAGAGTTTTCTGGGTTGTAAAAACAGCCCACCCAGCCAGTCGTTTGTCACGGAGCTTAGTTCTGCCATAAAATACTAATCAGCCTGAACAGTCACGTCCCCCCTGCGCCATATCTTTTTATGAGCACATTAACACGGTCGTTAGGGAGAGGGGACTCATATGGACACAAACACGCACTGCCATCATTTATTTCCCCCTCAAACTCCATCCCCAGTGACTCTAATTCATTTGCAGGAAGCAGTTTTCCTTCCCCTCCACTGAGGTGGTTCCTTGTTTCCCCTGGCCCAGGCATGGCCAGGCCATCCCACCATGCTGTGGTGTCACCATATTGCGTCGCTCGTCCCCACACACACGTCACAGGAACAGGTAGAGCCATCTCCTCCAAAAGCATAACACACGTACTCTCTGCAATCTCTACAAGGAGTCATGTCACCCCAGCTAAATGTAGGACGGTGGATCACTGTATGTGGCTACCTTTTGTACAGAGCACAGGCCTGGCAAAGATAGGATAAAAGTCACCCTTTTCCTTCAGACACCCAAAATGATGCCTGTGTATGTGATAAAAAGATAGAGCTGGGAAGAAAGTTTGCTAATTCAGATGCAGTGATACAGGTCACTGCTACTCAAGCTAGGAGAGAGCTAGAGTCAAATTCAGGAGTAGAAAGCCAAGCTCTAGAGGGCACCTTCATACACGCAGCCAGCGTGATGCAGAGTAAGGAAATAGAGCAAAGAGCACAAGAATATTTGTCTCGTGGGTATACCCCCTGACTGCCAAGGGAGACAGGGACCCCCACATCTGCATTCATGGCATCCGTAACAGAAGCACTGCAAACAGACCCCGGGTGTTACTGCATCCTGCTTGCTCAGTCCTCTTCTTACCAGAGCTAGCAGCATCCACTTGGGCGAAACAAGAACAAGGCAGTAGTAGCTTTAGTGCAAATGATTTCCTTTTTCCTAATTCTTTCTTTTTTCCCCATCAGTGAATTGTCCCCTCCTTCCATCTCCTATTCACTCTCTATCTCACTGTATGCAAACCACAATCCCTCTTTTCTTCTTTCTGCTTTATTTTCCTGAACACTCATTAACTACTCACAAAGGACCGTGCCTGGCGGATCGGAGCTGCAATTATCTCCTGGTTCTGACCCGTGTTCAACGGTCAGAGATTAGCATCAGCAATAATAATGGAGTGTGAGATGCAGGCAGCTGCATGCTGGGGATTTGACAAGTATCCAGGCTGCTGGAGCCAGTGCGAGGGGAAGGGAACCCACGCGGGGGGCTGTGTCCTCGGGAAGGTGAACGGTTCTGTTTTGTCGGGGGAAATTCCAACACATCCCTCATGCCTGTGGTGGGGAAACGGTCAGCTTGCCCTCCCATATTCCAGGCATAAATCCTGCTTCTGCTTCCACTCATTCTGGTGTGCCCAGGAACCAAAGGCAAGCTGGATATCTTCCCTGCTGCAATTACCCTCTGACTTCTTCAAACTTCATACATTTTATTCATTTGCAACATGCAGAAAACACCTGTAAAATAGATCACTAAGTCGTGCACATTAGCAAGGAAATATCTCCTAGAGTGCTAAAATAAACAGTCCTGCCTTCTTCCACCCCTCAGAAAGGATGGGGAAAATATTAAACTGATTCTTCTACAGTGCCTCCCACTGGGGTCCCAGTGCACTTTCCATTCTTTCTGTCCACCCACTCATCTGTTTAAGACATCCATCTATCTCCACTGTCCCAGTGCACCATACTGCAATTAAGATTCCATAGCAGGCTCAGTGTGGGTTTCCTTCTCATTTCTCTTAGTTTTTCAGCGGCTTTGTTTGCTAAACTGTATGGTTTTGTTTGTATATGGGTTTATGATTTCTTGTTTTCAGTTACTGCAAGCAGACTGACAAACAGGCAAGTCCTGTAATATGCTTGGGAAAATGGTCGATCTCTGGCTCAGTCTATATCCTCTATCTATCAATGCTATTAGCGCTGTCTCCATGTCACATCCTTAGCTGACCCTTTGTCAAAAGAAGTCCAGGGTGTCAAAACTTCTCACACAATGTTAGAATTTATCACTTAACATCTTCTGGATACTACAATTTTTTTCTTCAGTGGGGTATTTGCGTACAAGACACCTAAGTTCAGGGACATACGAATTCAAGACAAAACTTCATTTGTTTATCTATTTGAGAATGACATTCTAAGTTTAGCTAACAGGCAGGAAAAAAACAATAGATGTAGGTACAGCTATTAAAAGCCTGGCTCTGGACTTTGTTAATTCCTATTTCCAGTTAAGGCACTTGACTCGCTCCTGACCTCACTTGAAATACCCAGTCTTCTAGAAAACTGGAACAGAATTTTCATCAGAGCAATCTTTTTCAAGAGAAGACTTCAAATTCATCCTGCTTCTGGTTAGTTTAGAAATAACATAAGAATAAACCCTACCAGAGCACATCAGTGCTCTCTGAATCTGCTATCTGCTGACACCTGGACATTTGGAAGTACAGTGATAATGAAAAGAAAAAAAAAAGTTAATTTAAACTTTCTGAACCTCAAAACCTATTCAGTTTAAAACTTGGAGGGAGTTCAGATTTGATTTGTATTCTGGATGATTGAGCCCGTTCATCCTAAAAATACCCCTAACAATATTTTAGTTATGACATCCAAAAATAATGCAACAAAAATGCTCAGAAACAATTGCTTGGATTAGTCAAATGTATGCAATTCAAGTGGCTTCATACCCTCTTTTGCTCACTGCTTTAATTATCAAATGATTTCTTTTTTTTACCAGCACAAGAACTTTCAGCAATTAAAGCTCTGTAGGCAAGTATTTACACCAGGAGCTCTTACCTGCTTGCTGCCATTAAGAAAGCATCAATATTGTGAGTTTGCTGACCAATCACAATTGCAGACTGAGAGAAAATAGAAAGGGCTATAGGAAAGTGCAGAAGGAAACAAACAAAAAAAAAGGCAAAGTAGCAGCATTCCGCATTTCTAAACATACAGAATATGAGTTGAACAGTGTCAAATTCATAATCAATTCCAACCTGCCAATTGCAAAAGCAAAACAGGTTCAAGGAGATTTGTAGCAACATCCACAGCTTTCTGCCTGGAGGACACACGTTGCAGGCCAACAGACAGAAGCAGCAAGATACATTTCATCATGCAAACTCTTTTTCGTTACTGTAGTGAAATTATTTATTGATCTTTTATTGCCCCCTTAGAAATCAGTGAATAAATGACCATCTCTCCTCTTGTCCTTACTCTTCAGAAGATCACCGGATTTTGTCACTGAATGGACCAGGGAGCTAACCCAAGACCTTCACAAATATGCAACTTTCTATTTATATTAAGTCCAAGACACACTGCTAGCGCTGAGTGGAAGCCTGCACTCCCACGCATTAGTTATTCCCATTTGGTATGCGAACAGAGAACACTGCTTTGCAGGGCTGTCGATCCAGCATGAAGCTCACTTTGGAAAATTGTTTTTAAAGAAGAGAATGTCTGCATGGGGGGAGGGAGGAAGGTGGGGGAAATTAAATCTCCTGGCACTTTCGTTCATTATTTAAAGCAACTGTTATTTTCTCTCTCACTTTGGCTTTTGAGTTGGATATCCAAGAGACAAGATTTCTTCTACTAGGCACCACTGGGGGAAACAGAATGTGCGATCAGAGTTTCAGAGAACTTCTTTCCGGCATTTCAGGCAGGAAGCAGGTCCAGAGGAGATGGAACAAGCTGCAACAGGGAATCTGAAAAGACTTTGAAATGCTGCTCTGATCTCTGCTGGTTCAAACCTCACACGAGCCACTGCTTCAGGTGCCTATGCATAGCATCGAACACTACCAAATACAGAATACGATGAAGGAAAAGCTAGGGATGGGGATCTGTTAATGGCAGGGAATTTACTGGGGCACATCCTGTCAAATGCCAAGAACCCTCTCAGGCAGTCACTGTAATGAGCATCCTACCAGCACACTCAGCTCCCCACATCTCTGAAATGGCCTTCTTTTGATTCATCAGTGACTGCTCTGCCCAGGTCAGGACTCACCAGGCTGTGAAGTAGAAACATTGCAGAAGCTATTTCTGACAGTTTCAGGAAGAAGCTGATGGATACAAGCAACCTTGCTCCTCAGAGATCTTCAGGTGGTGCTGAGTCGGTAACTCTCCTCACTGACAAGCACAGACGGGGCTCAGACCTGAACCGAGGGCCTCAGAGTCAGCTCTGATGATACTTGGGTGCACTGTCTTAATTGGACTTTACAGCTGGTCCTGTCCCTGTAATGAACCAAACTGGTACCAATATCCGAACATAATTCAAAGCTAAGATCCAGATTAAGTTTTATTGTTATTTATTGCTATTCTTTTTAGACCAGCAATTACACAAGGATAACTCAGGCACCATAGAAAAGGCCATCAGATAAATGCAGACTGCATAACCCTGTATGCCTTGAAGAGACAGGGGAAAAACAGTATATCATGGGATTTCAGGTTGGGAGTACTGCCATCAGAAAGCTGGAGGGAAGAACATTATTAATGAAGCACTTTCATTGAGCTACTCTGTAACTTTGGACGAGGTAAGCAGAGTCTGGAGGATATGTTAACTCCATGCACATGCAGAATGGGCAAGCCTTGTGGCTGTTAATGGCTTTGTTAAATCATTTCTCTTAGTGAGTCTGTCTGTAATAAAGGATTGCTGCAACTTCCCTAATTTTTTAAGCTACTTTGAATCTTACATATGAAAAGTATTAAGTGCTGGCAATAGGTCTTTAAAATTAAGGTACTAAAAAGGTCAAAGTCATCAGCTTACTTTTTGTAATGAGGATCAAGCAACACTGGGATCTGAGGGTGCCTGATTAGTTGGACACTACCATTTTCTTATGTTGTCTGTTCTACCTTTCTTTGACTACATTTCCGCTCCCAACTGTTTGCGGATGAGTTAAGTTAATTTGTTATAGCATAAGGTACCAGATTGCCAAACTGCAAGAGTAAAGGGATGCTGTATATTTAGGTCTGCAAGCAATATCAGTACTAGTTTCTCTGTCCACTAACCCATTTCTCTTTCCCTCACTACTTCCCTACCCTATAAAAAACTGCAATTAAAATTGAGAAGGGATTCATAGAAGGAAGAAAAATTGCAGTATGTCTCTCATTCTATCCCACCCCTCTTTGGCTAACCTCCCAACAAGAAGGCTATTTATACAAGCAGAATTTTTTCAGGAGGTGGAAGAAGAGCTCTGTTTTATCTCATCTGCCCATCTGAAAGGCAACTTACCAGCTATCAAAACATAATAATTTTCAGATGCGGAGAGTGTTTAGAAGACAAAGGTGAAAATCATGAGGTATCCTAGCAATCTGCATACATGTAGCCACATGAGCGCTTGAGCTCTTGAGGTTAAAAGGTAATATCCACCAAAATGAGCATGAACAATGAAAAATGTGAACAGAGCAGTCTCTATTTTGACCATCATCTCTTTCTCCAAAGAGTGCGTGAAGGAAGCAGAGATGTTCAGACAGACAGGCAAAGGAGACAACATCCACTCCAGCACACTGCCACTGAGCCCTGGAGAAGGCAAATGCCCTTTTAGAGTGCTACACAAGATGATTAAAATACCAATAATTTTTCAGAAAACACTAAATCTAATCCCTTTCAAGAAATCTGTGGACTCCGTCACCTTGGAAATCTAACTTACTTTGATCGGCATGGGGAGCCCTTGTGTTATTTACCACAAGGAAAAACCTTGCTCTGCAGGAATATCAATCCAGCCTGAAATTTATTGTGTTGAATGGAAAGGAAACCTGCATGGTGAAAAACCAACAGCAAACCAAAAACCTCCCTAAGAAAGCTGACAGCAGGGGAAGGAAAGATGTGGTTATTCTAACTCAAGGTAGGGAAGAGGATTATCTATGATGGGCAGAGGAAGGGAGAAATAAACACACTGGATGAATAGTTCTATGAAAAGTACTCAAGTTTAGGTTTCAGAGTAAAATGAAAAAAGTCAATTAAGATGAACAAGACATCTATATACTTATTTAGAGTTGATTCAGGCTGTCTCAAAATTCAGGTGAACACCACTACCCATCGAAGTTGATTTCACTTCTAAGTAGGACTGGAATTGCACAGGGCTTTCTATGTCAGTACCAAAAATTATCACAGGTGTGTCTTCTACAATCAGTGGACTGTATAACCTGTCTGATCATCCTCACAATCCTTGTAGCCACAGAGACCTTTTCCTCTTGGGCTCAATGATCTTTCTTTAAATCCTGCTTAAGAATCTAATCCTTCTTGTAGTCTCCCAAGAAGTAAGTGTAAAAGTCTTTCCTCTTAAACAATAAAACGTGGCAAAAATATCCTAATATGAAAATCAACATGTAAATACCTAAGAATTTTTCTGGTGAACGCCACAACATTCGTCCCTTTACCTATAACACTGCTGGCTCCACTAGTCTCCACAGGAAGAGTTTTCTGTCCATGGCTGTACAAGCTTACATCTCTCTTTTCCTCAAAGAGGAGGACAGGAGCCTAAGGCCTCCTAGCTCCTTTCATCAAGCAGCCTGGCTGAAGGGAACTGCCCTTTGGCAATGAGAATCACAGCAGCTCTTCACAGAGGGGCTAGGATGGTAAGTTCAGACCTAGACATCTAAACTGCAGGAGTTTGAAGTTTAGATTGGTAAAGCTCAGCCTCTGCCTCCCATGAGATGTATTATCAGTTTCAAAAAAAAAAATAAATAAAGGGTGTCAGGAATTGAGTTCATTTTTTGGATCCCAACTATAGCGACACTCAAAGTACAACTTCCTAGAGCAGCACTGTAGCATCAAACTATCCTGAGTTTTAGACCAAATGTTTCATTTTCCTCCTTCAGAAAACTGTGCTCCCACCAGAAGAAAAAAAAAAGGAAAAAAAAACAATTTTTGCAATGAGCTCTTGGAGAAAAACTAATCTGACAGAAATCAGTAGACATGAGGGTTACTTCTGTACATCTTTATCCAGCATTTAAAGTACTGTATATACAAACACCCACCACAGAGGAGACAACTAAAAATTAAGGGTAATTAAAAGAACAAGATGGATTTTGCAGAAAATTTGATAGTATTAAAATATTCTTCCTAACATATTCAGAGAGCCTTTTACAGGAGGAAAAGGAATCGATGACCTGTGACTCATCTATACTTGTCTCTTCTTTTGCTGTGACTTATAGCTTGATAATAAGTGGAATTTTATTTTACTGAACTTCCCTTGAAGGGATCATTTGAGTCAAGAGATCAAACTTGACTACCCCCCCCAAAATAGTCTGTGTGTGAGCAGATGTCTTTGCCCTGTTGATTATTGAGCTATTGTCTTGATCAGATTGGAGACGACTTCTTTAAATGCTTTCCAAAGACAGGGAAGAATTTGACATCTCTTATGCGAAGTCCACCTGGACAAGGGGGAAGAGTGCCATAGCTTGTGGAAGTGCTAATCAGGCAGTCAGAACCTGACTGACCCATGCTGGTATTAAAATATCTACAGCAGAACCAAACAGTCCTTGCAAAAATGGGAAACTGCATACACGCTCCAAGCCACATGTCAAAACATGCTTAAGTCGAGACTCCAAAGTGAAGGCACAGGATGTCTCTTCTTATTCAAAGGTATACACAGGTTTATAGGAGAAGCAGGACCTAAACTGGGTTCTCATAAACCCTAGGCTGATCTAGTAACCACAAGGCCTCTCTCTTCCTCTACTGTTTATTTGAGTTGCAATATGTGTTGTTACTGCTGTTGTTAAAGCTGAGGAAATACTACAAAACAGTACCTTAAAACCTTCCTCTGAACAAGGCCGACCCAGCCTACTTCTTAGGATTCATGTGCCCATATTCTTCATTTATCTTCATTTCGCACTGTTGTTCTTGCCAGATAAGTTGTCTCTGCCAGAAAGCTTTTGGAAAGAGAAAGTGTCATGAGAACCACTGCAATTATACATACAAACCCATTCCAGCTGGGTCAGTGCAGCCATTTTGAAAACTTTTTGCAGCTAGGACTGCATACTCACTTTTGTATACCTCTATTTTCATGCATGTCTTCTACTTTTCGTTATTAACCAAAGGCTACTGCTTTCTGCAAATTCACAACAGTTTTCTGGCAAATTCTGGATGCTTACAGCAGTTTAAAAACATTCTCACCATGCGAATGCTGAGTTCTGGTCCATTCTGGCATGGTGCTCCCTGAATTCCATATGGGGAGATGATGAAAAGCAGGTGGATGTGGCCTGGAGGAGGCTGCGGGCCATGAAGAGCCCCCGGAGGAGCAGGCCCCGGGCCAGAGCTGCAGCCCGTGGAGAGGAGCCCACGCAGGAGCAGGGGGTCTGGAGGGAGCTGCCGCCCACCCGTGGGGGACCCGTGCTGGAGCAGTTTGCTCCTGGGGGATGGACTCTGTGGTCCTGTTTCTCCCCCTTTCCCTTTAAGGAGGGGGAGTGAGAGAGCACCTGTGGTGGAGCTCAGCTGCCCTGCTAGGTAAAACCTCCACAGATGCAAGAAGAAACGAGAGGGGTGCAGCTCACAGCCTGAGCAGGGGCCAAATAGAGTCAGCGAGGCAGAAGCAAAAGGTGGAGGAAGCAGTTCCTGGCTGCACCAGGGTGAGTCTGTTCCTGCAGGCCCCTCCATGTCATCCTTGCAGCAAACAAGCCTTGAGCCAGTTCTGGTCTGCTGACTTACAACATTTAGAGGTGTTCTTCTGGAGCGTGCTCTTGAGCATATCCACAGCATTATGCTGGTTCATCACGCAAAACCCTCCTGGATTCTTTCACAAAATAGAAATTCAGGGATGAAAAAAACCCACAGTGCTTTCAAAACGAGTCAGAGCCTGATTTATGGCTTTATGTCCAACCAATGCCAGCTCGGTTCAGAGAGTCAGAGTTTCTCCAAGGAGAAGGTTATTTCAAAACCTCCTGAAATTTTCTGAGCCTTATTTTCCTGGTGCCCTCTGCAACAGTCCCCCAGTGAGACATTTGGTAGCCAGCAGAAAGAGGAGTTCAGTCTGTCTGCATCAGCACAGGACATATACGCAGCAGTGAGTTACAGATCAGGCTAGGTCAGAGAAGGCTGTGTGGGCTTGTCATAGCAAAAGCAATTTGCCCATCATGAAATGGCTTAAGGGCAGATCTTTTTTATTTTTACAGTTATTTTTACAGTTGTTTTTTTTTTTTCTTTTTCCTATTACTCCACAACCTGGTGCAGCTGCCTTTGATGTTCTCCCTCTCCAAGATTTCATGCGACAAGCTTGGATGAGAAAGCCTACTAAGACCAGTCTTGCCACCCCTCCCTGCATGGCTGTCTCTCTTGTACCCTTCCAACCGTGAGGAACTACAAGAGGAGACTTTTTCAGAATATTTGGGTATTGCAGTAGGACATACCTTGCACAGAACATATCCGAGACAGTCCTGGCTGCCAGTACAGCTTGCTGTCCTAACCTGCACACCTCCAGCCCACCCAGCACTGTGCCACATCCACGTAGGCATTCCTGTCATTCTTTGAGAAACTTTGGCTTCCAGGACAACAGACAGGGTGCACCCGTGATCATCCCACAATTCCCACAGCACTCCCTCCCTCTGTCCCGGCCAGGCATAGATGAAGTGCGGTGGTTTCAGAGCAGTACTTTAAAACCTCACGAGTCAAACCCTAGTATCCCTTAATATTTGATCCCAGCATGTAAGTGGTGCCTCATGCTGTTTCCCTCTGTGACCTCAATATCCAATTCCCGTTCCCCTTGGTTGCTTCACTTGCAAGAATAATGCCATCTGTGTTGAAGATAATACCCTGTAGCAACAACTCAGTACACTTGGTCACTGTGATTTCTTCCACCAAACCCCCTACAAGGCAGAGCGAGGTGCCATGTGTAACCCACATGTTCAGCTAATACAAAATCTGTAACAGCATTTCTTCTAAAACCTCAGACTAATCCTATTAACTCCTAGCAGCAGGTGCGAAGGGGTTGATATGCCCGGCCCTATGCCTCCCACAGGTACAGAGATGCACTTGGGGCTCTCATACCCTTAGAGACAAGCAAACAAATGTTCTCCCACACACAGACCTGTTCACACACCCACCCCACGCAGCGCTCCCATGCAGTTCTGCTCAATAGTGTTTTACTGGAAGAGATAAGCTGTACATGCAATATTGTGGTGTAAAGAGAAAACAGAATTCCAGATCTCCATCAGAGGTAGGCACAGGCTTCTCAGAGCAAGGCTTCAAAACACAGCTCTGATTTTATCTGCCATGTCCATTGGTCATTAGTATCAATTCCTGATTTGGTGTCATGTGGATAGCCTGATGTGATCTCTGTTGTCTCTCTTTTTCCCCCCGGGGTTAGGAACTGCTTTTTCTCATTACCTTTTTGTTGAAAAGTGTTTATCATGGCAGATAATCTGTGAAAAAGCTCCTTCTTGAAACTATTTGTCTTTTAGCTGTGGGAGTAGGAAGTGCCTTACAGTTTCAGTCCCTCTTCTCATTTTCGAGTCATTCTTCTCTCATGGTAGCGCACTCCAGCTCTGGGTGTCCAGCTCCACTTGTAGTCCATATTCTTGCAGGTGCAGCCAAAAATCAGGCTTGGCATAAAAATTTTAGATGTAGAAGTGGAAAAAGGGGGTGCACTCCTTTAGTTCAGGTTCCCTGACTGCCCGTTGGACTAAGTCTGTTTGCTTTCACATGGTAGGTTTGGTGTTGGCAGTTGCATGTGCCCTCATCCACATCAGTAGGCATCTTCTTCACTGTTTCAAGACAAGGGTAGTATGGTTGGGTGAGTGGGCAACACCCAATGGCAAAATACATTGTGCTTTCACTCAGATTTGGGTTTTTAACCTTTGACGCTTTGGAGCACAGACCTGTCTGCCTTAAATCAAATGGCACCACATGCAGTTGGCTTTTCTGCATTTTGATTAGAAGTGAGGAAGGAAATTATTCTGTTCTGTAGTTAATTTGGGGGGAGTCACTGTGTAATGCAGAGAAAAACTAAGTGAGGTTCAGATTTTTCATCTCTTAAGAAACCTGAAGATTTTTTTCATCATAAACTGGTGATGAAAAAATTAAATTTATACTCTTTCACAAGGAATGGAAATACTGATACTGAATGTTGACTTTTTTTTAATTAAAAAAAAAGATTTCTGATGATCTCAAATTCTAAGCATTTAGTTTTACTGAAGTAATATAAATTGTTCTATTTTAAAGCATTTCAACAAACTGCATGTCCCTCTAACACAGCTGTTTACAGGAATTAGCTGTGTGGTTGCTTCCTGGCCAGATTACGGCTCCAATAACACACTCCGAGGCACAGAGCTCACACAGGGTGCTGCCTCAATTGACCAGACAAAACTGACTGCATTGCCTTATGGGTTTACCAGCCTTTGGTTGAACCTAACAGAGAGTGGAGGCAGGGGTGTTGGAAAGGCAATCTGTGAAAGCAATACACCCTAGGGAAATACAGCTTGGAATCAATTCAGAACTAAACTGCATTTTTTTTCCTGGGGGGAAAAAAAAAAATCTTTGTTGAGGAACATTTTCACACAGGTTTAGTATGGGGAGCAGTGGGGAGGGAAGGGAACAGGAGGTGTATCTTGTGCAAATATATCATTATTGAATCCTACTGATGCTGTAATGACAAGTATAGGTTGTTATCTTTAAAATGAGCCCCACTCTAACCCTGCATGGCAGAATGGACCCACATGCCACGTTCTGTGCACAGATCCACAAGCAGCATCGTGCTTCCACATGATCATGCAGATCAGAGCTCACCTTGTGATAACTCAAACCCACACCACAGAAACCTGCAGAAATCACAGACACCTTTGCAAAACTGAAGAGCAGGAGTAACATATTCTGATGTCCTATATCACGTGCGGTCTTACACAAAAGGTGTGCGCAGGGCTTGCAACACATTTTCCTGTATTTTATTGGAATTGTCCTTGAACCAGAGACACTTACTCATAGGTTTGATTCCAAACACACAGAGCCTTCCTTCCTGCCACTCACAAATCACCCTGGCTCCCTTGGGAGGGCAGATCGGGCAGCCCTGTCTCTGCTGAGACACAGGCTGCAGTTCGTGCCAACAAGGAGAGAAATCCCGCCAAAACCTTTACAACAGCCCTGGGCTCATTCACATTTTCTTCTGTGCCTGAGGGGAAAGGAAGGAGGGGAGAAAAAAAAAGAAAAAAAAAAGGAAAAAAACCATCTGTGAATTTATTGACTCTCCCTTAAGAATCTCTGGAGCTGTAAATTCCACTTTCATGGTGCTGGCTAATTAGGCATTTATTTAACTCTGTTGCTGTTTTTTTTTTTTTTAATGACTCACTGCTGTTGTTTGAAGTTCACTGTCTATTATTTGTAATAAAAACCTCTGTCATATCTTTGCCTCATTATTCCTAACAAATAGTGCATTTCCTGTCCCCCCTCTTCCCTCTCTCTCTCTCTCCCCCTCCTCTCTGCTCCCTGCCACCATCACCTCTCTGCCTGGCGCTCCTGGAGTTTCAAAGCCCAGCTGTTAGCATTTTGTCGGCGGAGTGCTTCTGAGAAACTTCTGTCACGGGCTCCAGCACAGCGGGGGCTGCTGAATAAAATATCAGCCCTTCAAAAGGGAATTAAGGCAGAGAACAAAAGCGGCAGGGAGAACAAGCTGATGAGGGGCCAGTTCTGCAGTCCCCTCCCGCCCAGCAGTTTGAAGGAGGGAGTCCTTTGGTGTCACTCTGCAGCAGCAACCTGCAGATGCACAGGACAGCTGTGGTGGGCAGCTACTTGATGATAACTGTCCTTGATGGGAGGGAAGAAGTGAAACATCCTTATTTCATCAGCATCAGAGTCTTGAGCACAAGTTTTATCTGCTCTCAACTACAGCTTGCAGGATCTGTCCAAAATCACTGACTTCCTTGCACTTGCCCAAGCTTCTCTATAGAAGCATTTCTTACAGTCCAGGAAATGGCTTTAAAGTACCTTAATATTTTCTTCCAAGAAAAAGACAAACTTTCCCCAACCAATGAAGGAAAAAAAAAAAGAGGAAGCAAATCAATGCACTCAGTTCATACTGATAATTTCTAGATCTTCAAACATCACTCTTATCCTCAAGAACAAGAAGGAGATTTGGGCAATTAAAGGCCCATCAGCCTTACCTCAATTTCTGGGTAAGTGATGGAGCAAATGCTTCTGGAAGCCATTTCCAAACATATTAAGGACCAAAAAATGAGTGATTGGGCATAGTCAGCATGGATTTATGAAGGAGCAGTCGTACCTGACCAACCTGATAGCCTTCTACAATGAAATAATTAGTTCAGGAGATGATAAAAGAACAACAGGTATTGCTTATCTTGACTTCAGCAAACATTTTAAAACCATCTTCCATAATATCTTCATCAGAAAAATGATGAACTACAGGCTAAGTAGAGAGTGAGACTGAAAAAGGACTCAAATGCTGGGGTCAGAGGGTTGTGATCTTTGTGTGCACAAAGCCCAGCTGTAGACCAGTCATTAGTGGTGTACCCCAGAGGGACCAATAAAATTCAACTTCTTCATTAACTACCTATACTGCAGAGCAGAGTGCACCCTCAGCAAATTTGCAGAAGATACAAAACGAGGAGGAATGGCTGATACTCCAGAAGGTTGTGCTGCCTTCAGGCAGACTGTGCCAGGCTGAAGAATTGAGTCAATAGGTAACCTCAACAAGTTCAACAAAGGGAAACAGAGATTCCAGCACCTGGGGAATCTCATGCACCAATACATGCTTGGGGCCAACACGTTGGAAATGAACTCTGCATCTCCAGAAGTCCCCAGCTGTGCACCTTTGCAGTAGCAGCAGTCAGCAGCCTCCTGTGATTAAGAACATTACCAGCAAGTTAAGGGAGATGAGCTTTTCCCTCTACCCCTCTCTTAAGATATCATATCTGTGGTGCTGTGCCCTAATCTGGGCTCCCCAGTACAGTAAAGACATGGACATATGGGAATGAATCCAGCAAAGGGCAACTAAGATGATTAAGGACTGGGAGCTTCTGATATATGAGGAGAGGCTGACAGAACTAGGATTGTTTAGCTTCAAGGAGGGAAGACTCAGGGTGAATCTCATCAATGTGTATAAATACCCAATGGCAGGCAGTAAAGAAGACAGCCTCTAGTCAGTGGTACCCAGTGAATGGGCAAGAGGTGGTAGGTGTAAATTGAAATACAGGAAATTCCATTTCAACATAAGAATTTTTTATTTTATATATTTATTTGCTGTGAGGGTCAGACACTGGAACAAGTCATTCAGAGAACTTGTGGAGTCTCCAGCCTGGGGGCTATCCAAGACCCAGCTGGACACAGCCTCGAGCTACCTACTGTTTGTGACCATCTATTGAACAAGGGAGTTTGACTAGACAGTCTTTGGATCCTCCTTCCACTCTCAACAATCCTGTGTAACTTGAAGTTCTGAAATCTTTCTGAAGTGTGGGTTAAAGAACAGTCTGATGAGAACTAGGAATCCAGAATTTTTCGTTGAATGTAAAAATGAGATGTTTCCTCATATTCAGATTGATTCCAAGTTGAAGAAATAAGCAAAATTCACCCCTTTAACCACAGCTTGTCTTTAAACGTTTCAAAACAGAAAAGTGATTCAACTGAAACCATTACAAGTCTGCTTTGTTTATGCTCTGTCCTTATGCAGCGTTTTTGTCTGGAAGAAGAAATATTGTCTCACTTTTAAACCTTGGCCAGTGCAGGACTGTTTCCACAGGGAAGGAAGGATATGCACTCATATTTGCTGCTGCCACAGGGAAGGATATACACCCATATTTGCTGCTGCTCTCTTTCAGGCACATTACAAAAGCCCCATGCCACAGGATGCTTTCTGTCTCTCCAAGGAGAGCAGTCTGTAAGTTAAGATATCTCATCATCAGTGGAGCTTTCTGCCATCAATCATGAAATTTTACTTTAGGTGCCTAGTCAGTCCTGTGCTTCCCAGGCTTTACAGCTCTCCAAATGTCTTGACAGTTAGAGTAAACCCCTTTTTCATAACTTAACCAAGCTGTACGTGTTTAAGTCTCTCCTTGTAAATAAGGTCATGCCAGCCTTTAATTATGTTCTCACGCAGCACCCCATTCAACCTTGTCAGACATTCTGGAAGTGACATGTCCAAACTGCAGTGCTGCATTTCAAAAGTGGCTGCACTAGAGCAATGTAAAGAGGGTTTTCCTCTCTGCTCCATGCCATGACACCTTCAGACATGATATCCCGAACTGGAGCACTCTCAGATTTACTCCCTTAGCAGCTTTCAGCATCAGCAGCTGCTTCTTTCTTCATGTAAAGTACATGCATGTTTTGGATGGAAAAAGCACACTTTATATATAAATGTGTATGAACATTAAAGTATATGTATATTTATATATACGTAAGAATATGTTTATATTCTTCTTACATTTGAAGAGAAGATTCAGAGCAGATTTTGAGCAAAACATTTCTGGAACTCATGTCTTGCTCACCCGGGTGTATTGGTTAAAGAGAAGTTTCAAATTTCACCACATCTCACTTCAGTGTATTAGAAGTCCTGTAACTTGCTTAGAAACAACATTTAGAATTCTATTGTTTTTTTCTTAGAACCTTGAAAGCAAAACAAAAAATAATTTTACTCAAAACTAAAAATATACTCCCCTCCTAAAAAAGACTGAAGATTTCCTCAGCTCCTCTCAAAATACCTATAATTGTTTTAAAAAGAAAAGCAGAGTTTTTTTTTTCTTCAATCCCTGTTCTGTATTGAGCCTTCAGCAGTTACAGTGGCTCTTATTTGCCGATTAGATATCATCTCACTAGTTTGTTTTCTTTAATGATCTGGCTCCAATTAGTGAGTTTATACCAACTTTTCCACCATATCAAGTGCTGTCAATTTATCATCTGCATTACCACACCTAGTTTTGGGACATCCTGCCTCAACTAAGACACACATCAATTCCAACTATTCCAGCGGGGAACAGGTATTATTGGAGGACTACAAAATAGGACTATGAATAAAGAACCATTTGGGGGATTCTTTAGCAGAAAAAGAGACAGGGTAAGTCACAATGACTTTTAAACTTCATTAAAAAGTAGAATTGAGTTTTTGTACGTCCATTGTAGAGTAAGCAAGAACCTACAGGATATGACTGTGGTAAGAGATTGATTTTATACCTTAGAAAAAGCTTTGTTGCTGAAGGATAGATGTAGACTGAAGCTGCTTAGCTGGAGATGGCACTGCGGATTCAAGTCTGCACAGTGTAGTGCAGAGTCTGCCTTTGAGCATGGCGGGGTAGCAGGTGACGTCGCAACATTGCAGCAATGACATGAGACTTCAGAGGAGAGAATGTCTTGGTTTTCAAACCAAACATGATTTCACTCACACTACCTCCTTTAAAAAGCTAACAGTGACTATAATATTCTGTCTCAGCTCTATGGCTCGTTAATATGTGATTGACATTTGTCTCCTTAACAGGGTGTCGTAAAGCTCCAGTCCTGTTCTTCATCTTTGTGCCACCATTTCTTCATAACTTGAAAGTTGTCCTTTTTATCCTTCCTTGACCTAAGGGTCCTGGGAAGCTGGAGGTAGATGGGCTGTGATCTGGATAACCAGGTGACATAAACACATTCCACTTTTACAGACCACCTTCTCCTGATCATATTGGCCCTGCCACATATAGTCCGTCCCCTTTCTTCTTCATTCACATCCATCTTGACACACCTACTAGTTCTCTACCCATCTTTTTTCTTTTTTTTCCTTCTTTTTTTTTTCTGTTACCTTTAGTGCATCCTTATTGTAGTTCCTCTCATTCTAACATAAGCAATGCATATTATTAATGTTCCACTTCCCAGTTTCCCTTCCAATGACTAGGGAGGTCCACAGTGCAGACAATACAAAGCAAGCATCATTGTCAGGGACAGACTGAAAGAGTTCATCCCAGAAAGCAGTGGAGAACCCGTTTTGCAGGTAGGGAAGAAAAATGGCAGGAAGTAAAAGAAGAGTACCAATACAAGAGTCTCTCCTAAAATTAATCTGTAACATACTACAGCCCAAAGGCATTTTCACTGCTTTGTTTCAGGTTTAACAACATAAGAGCTGAAGAGCTACACAGGGTATTTTCCTTCAAAGAGGGCTAGCCGGAGCAACTCTGAATACCTAAGTATGAGATGTCAGCCTCACACAGATAGCTGGATGGGCACGCAGTGAACTCAGGCATGAAGTCTTGCCCCTGGACAACGCAGACAGCGTGGCTAGAGAGCAGCATTAGCAGACATGGCTCTATGGATAAATTTTTCAACTTGTTCTCCGGGACAGGTAAATAAGCAGGAAGTTGCATTTCTGCCTAAAAGAAATAAGCGCAGCGCTAAGGGACATAAACATCAGAGCAATACACAACACAGCGAATGAATCCTTTTCTTACAGAGCTTTAACACATTGATGGGAAAGGCAGAGTGGAAAGACCATGCATTGCTTCTGCCTATAGTCTAACAGTACTTTTCAGCTTGATCCTTGGACCTCTTACATAAACCATTCCCGGAGCAATCTGAAAAAGCTGACTCAGAGAATCAAGCTTATTGTCAATTTGCTTAATGCACTGTACCAGGATCTATGCCACCCCTGAAATAAACACATTTCAAATGATAGGACAAGGGGGAGTGGTTTTAAACTAAAAGAGGGGCGATTTAGATTAGGTGTTAGGAGGAAATTCTTCACTCAGAGGGTGGTGAGGCACTGGCACAGGCTGCCCAGAGGAGCTGTGGACGCCCCATCCCTGGAGGTGCTCAAGGCCAGGCTGGATGGGGCTTTGGGCAACCTGGTGTGGTGGGAGTTGTCCCTGCCCATGGCAGGGGGTGGGAACTGGATGATCTTTAAGGTCCCTTCCAACCTGAGCCATTCTCTGATTCTATAAAGTGCTCACAAATGGAAAAAGGTTCAAAATCGCCACTCTAATGACGACATTTCAATTGCTGATCAGGTTGGGATTCGGGAAGCTAAAACTTAAATTCCAACACATAGCCGGAGGCCATGGTATGTCTGAAGCACAGGTGTGACAGAATGGGCTCTCATAGTGCTTCACTGACTAATGGGATTAAAGGATTTTCATTAAATCAGTTTAGTTATAAGGCTTTCACCTTATTGCACTTGCATATTGAAAAGGTAAGCATTACTCTATGATTTGATAGATTTGACTTAGAAAAGATTAAATGGAAAACTTCAAACTGTCTGCTGAAGTAATCCAGTATCAAAAGCCTCACTTGACCCCAACAATGCGGTAGTGGAGTTGTTTTGAATTTTGGTGTTTGGATGCGGACTTAAATATTCCTTTCTCACCACTCTAGGTGTTTTCAAATGAAAGCTGTCCATCTCTAAAGTTTGTAACAGTCTATCTGTGAAGACATTTGTTTTATGCCTTAAGTACTCCAAATTACAAAAGGAGTGACCATCTCAAGGCAAATCAGGTCACAGACAGAAATGTGGCAACTGAAATAGTTAAAAGACAGCCAATGTAATCCCTCGCAGATCAGTCAAATGCTGGATTTTCTCCATTACACTAACTACACTACGCTTTATATCTGATTTACCACCTGTAGCTAGTCTACGACCAGCAAAAATAATTTTAGGACTTCGCCGTGAGTTTGATGATCAGACTATGAAAGACACTGAGTGCCAGAAACTGTACCTTGACAGTGGCTAACGTGGATGAGGAATTAGAGGATGCAAGTCCAAACATTATAGTTCAGTCAGTTACTTGATATCATTTCAAACCCCTAATTTCATTTCTTCATTGAACCAGAGGGGAGTGAACTAGCTATGAGCACAAATGAAAAAACCTCAGAGTGTCTTGAGGTACCTCATTAGGCAAATATGGGGGGGGGAGGAAGAGAATTTATTAACATACACCGTTCCCCCAGTGTACCTCAAGTAAGGGGAAGGCCCTGTTGTAACTACATAGCATGAAGTTTACACCTGCCACAGGAAAGATGTTCAGCTTGACAGCTGCAGCCTGACTAAGCATCTCACACAGGTTGTTACTGAGCTACCAGCATTAAAAGAATATGATACCTTTTTCATTGTAGTCTCTGCCTACTGAAGCATTTGAGAGACACATTAGAATGCAGAAAGATGTACATGGAGAGAGCTTAATGTTATATTAGAAAGCACCAAGATCTCCTCAGGCAGTTATATCAGCAACTGTATATTATCACTACACATTTAAGGAAAAAACAGTAAGTACCTTTTGTCGCAATCCCCCATGGTCACAGCATTAGCTGTAGTTCCTAGCCAGAAGCTATCCAGACTATAAATTGTAACCCTACCACCATCCTCCTTTACCCCATCCTTGGGCATCTTCACTCTAATTTTTCTGGCATGTAGGTGGTAGGGCAATAGTCTTAAGCTACTCTGGAAGAGCACAGGTTTGAAAGTGTCAGCAGATGTTTTACTGAGCATCTTGAGCAAAATTTCACAGTACGTGACTGTTACAATTTGCAGCAAAGTCTTAAAACGGAATATAGAAGTATTTGGAAAAAAACAGCTACGATGTACTACAAGAGTACTTCATGCTAGGATTATGAGTTAGTGATCCAACTCAGCTGCTCTGCTTCCTGCACAGGAAGCTCCCTCTCTGTGACATATTCCTCACCCAACTGCTGTACAAAAGACCCTCTAGAACATAGATCTCTAAGTCTTCTTTGCAACAACATTAATTTGAGATCACCTCAGGAAGAGCCAAAGTCAATATGCTATACTGCAGATAGAAGTCACACAGGATATTCCAAAGGATAATTTTATAAAGAAGACTGCCTCCTCCATGCCTGAAGAATTTTTTGTTGTCTCAGCAAGACGCTCTCCCTCTTTTCACAAGGACAAGGGCTGCCCATTTTAACTCTGTGTTCACTGGAACAATGGACATGCACATCTGCTATAGAAGAGTTGGATGCTATGTCATGCTCAGAGAGCTCTTAAACACAGGGAAAAGGAAGATTAGCAGCTTCTATTGCCTGTGTCATACCTTTCTTTCTATCCAGAAGATTTCTGAAGCATCACTCCAAACACTTCAGTTCAGCCATTTGATGTTTTCATTGAAGTAGTATGGTCTTTTGGCTACTGCCCAGCTTCTCCGGGAAAATAACCTACGTCAAGGCACAGAGCGAAAGATGGGACAGGTTACTAGAGGAAAGAAGAAAGGCAGGAAAATAATCCTGGGATTCTTCTGCACATACAACCACTCCTTTTAGAAAGGTAACCGAAGAAAGCCATTGACAGCAGAGGTGAGAGGGAAGGAAAGCATATTTCAGTAAAGAGATTTATTAAGACCTGTCTTTTCTTTAACTGCAGCTGTACACAAGATTGACATATCCTGTAAGCTACCTTTGATGAAGTCCCTAGTCTTGCTGCAGCAATGCAAGGAAGGCCATTTCATCTGCAGTGCATTTACAGCTCTGGTTTACAGGATATTCTACTTTCACACCCCAGCCTAGGTTGCTAGCTCTTTCTCAGGTCAGTGTTTTACTAGTTTGTAGTTTGTCGGCTACAGCCTGCAATATCCACTTCCTAACAACTCTTCCAAGATAAGAACAGAATAATAGAGCAGGATAGAATTTGGAAAGCAGATGACTCAAACCCTGACCCCAAATGGAAGACCTACAAGTATATTTCAATTACATTGATCCTGTAGATGAGCAGAGACTGTAAATTCTGGATATGCCCCCAATACTAGCACCTTGGAGTGTCCAACAAAGACAACTTACAAGTAGAAACGAATAAATGAGAAGCTGGCACATGAAGGCCCCAAAGCCACTACCCATATTTTTCTTGAATGGCAATTTTGATTTAGAATTTAAGAACATCTTCTCAAGGTCAAAGTTAAGGTCCAATTTAAAGATCATGAAATTATAGGACTGGAAAGCCCCTCCTATCCTTCTTTAATGAAGGAGAGACAGTCCTACCTTGGTTATTTCTACAGATCTTTATCTAACCACTTAAAAAAAATAATAAAATGAGGCTGATTCTACTGCCTTCTTGAGGCACCAATTTGAGTGCATTATTTGCCCTTTCTTCATACTCTTCTCATACTCACACAGCGTAGGTTACTCAGCATTCTCCCCAAGTGCCCTGTAAATAAGCCCTCTTATATTCCCATCTGTCTGTACGTTAATACTTCCCATGAGAAGCTGTCTTCACATTACTCCTTTTCCCTAGAACTCATTTCTCTGAAGCTGTTACAAAGACTTTGCAAAATGCTACAGACAAAGCCTCTGTAGAAGTACTCCCCTCCTTCCCTCTATATAAGCATAATTTTAATCCTTCCTTCAGGACTGTTTCTTCCCTCCCCCCTTTCCCCTTTGAAGATGGAATGATCCTCTTGCCATTTGCAGATCATTTAATCCATCAGGTCTTCCCTAGCACTGCTGCTGAGAGAGTCATTCTCCATTTGTATTCATATATTTGATTTTTCCTTCCTAAGGGTAAATCTCTACACTTGTCTTGAATTCCATCTGTTTAATTTTGGACTGCATCTCCACTTGATCAAAATCATTTTGAATTCCAAATCAATCTTCCCAAGCCCTTGAAGTTTGTCCCAGCTAGACAAAGTAGTCTAAAGCCAACATGAAAGGAACAGAGTAAGGTTGCACTGCAGTAGAAGTGATATCATCAGGCCTCAGGCTGATCATATAGTGTCACAATAACTAGTCACAGGCAGCTTGAGTTGTGACAAAAAAGAATCATGATCAACAGTTAGTGGCAGCACATTTTGTTGCTGTTATAAGTAGAATTTCTTAATGTTATTGTTACTAACTGAAAGGAAGTAGAGGTGTTATGTGAGGTGTCTGACACATGAAATGAGCCTTCTAACAGATCTAGAACTCAGCTTTCAACCCACGGGAGCAAAATGCTTTTGCAACCTCATGAAAAGAGTTGCTTGGACTTGATTTTAGAAGATCCAGAGCTCCAGTGTCTGGATCTGAATTATGTTTCTACCCCCTGGAACGGTGGATTGTATAGAAATCAGGGTATCAACATGAACATTTTGAGGTGCTTCCAGTTATTTCCCTACCTGATTGGACACTAAAGCACCTTATGTAACGTATTATTCATAGCTGCTCCAAGGAAAGAAAGAACATCTTCAGTTGTGGTCAAAGTGGAAGCTCCAGGTCACTGAAGGCAATCTATTTTTGATTTGTTGCCACTTGCTCCTTTGTCACAATTCAGAGCCAGCCCTTGCTGTACAGAACAGGGTCCTCCCTATGTGCAAGCCTATTGCAAGTTACCTGAACCCCCTTTATTTTGTCACTTACTACCCCATTTCAATGCTTTAAGCACTAGCAAAAGTCACCATTCTGAATTACATGACTGGCCCCATCAAGACAGTATTTGGCAAATGAAGCAACTTGAGCCACTTGTTACCTTTCTAAAGGCGTCTCTGGTCTGCTCCAGTGCTACAGAAACCCACAGGTACTTGTGTTATAACTTAGGCTTCTCACACCATTACCTGGGGCTCAACTTGCCTTTTTTTTTTCCCCCCACCCCTAGCTCTTTAGAGATAGCGGGAGTCTGTATACAAGTTATTTCATCATCTTTGGTGAAAAGGGTATGTTTATTGAAGAGAATCTTATAACTTTTTCACTGACCCAAGCCCCATGCAGTCTTTCCATGCCATATCACAGCACTGCTCCCAGTTTTTATTAACCATATTAGAATATTTTTCCATAAAAAAGAGTTTGAAACCCCAGACAAAGCTCCCCTTTCCTCCCCAGTACTTATGTGTAAACTACTTCCATTTTAGTTCTTGTACCCATATTCTGGTGTAGTATTGTATATATCATTTTAGACTGAATGGACATGACTAGTTTAACTTGAATTCATGTGTCCCTACAAAAGAAGACACTTGAATTTCTCCATTCTGTCACCATCCTCTGTGATAATCTCAAATAGGCTTCCTCCACACAAGTTAAAATAGAAATAACTCAGGGAACCAGGGAAGTTTACCCTGTTTATAGGATTTACCTGAAGTTTATAGGTCTTACTGCATTTCAACCTCAGAGGACATGATGTTTGAGTGAAAAAATGGTATTACCCCACATCTGGTTTCAACTATAGAGGTTCAAGAAAATTCAGAGAAATTTCCTGGAAAGCCAGGATAAGCACACAGCTACAGATGCCCTTCATCTTTTAACAGTGTGTGGTTTAAGAAGTCCCTGCACAGAATTGCCTACATCCAGCTTGAGCTAGTACCCTAAATATCAGAGCACAAGGCCTTTTGAAGCCACACCTTCACTACAGAGACTCGTGCTGGTGCCTCCCATTTTCTTACTGCCTCCAAAGTAAGCTTCTACCTCTCAGGAGGTCAGTGAGGTGTGCAGGGTTTCATAGTATCTGAGACACAGGCTGATGCACTACAGTGAAAGCAAACCTAGGAGGAAAGAAGCAGAAGCAACTGAAGTGAATCCACACGGGCTATTAGCCCCACATTAATGCTTAAATAGCGCATTATTTCATCATTTGCCAAAGCTCGTATGAGTCCTAACCTTCTGCAGATAACTCAGGAGGAACTAAAACTGTGGGGGCAGCTAGGATGGTTTTAGTCATTTGAAAAACCAATGTGAAAACTGCAAGGCCTGGATCAATAGACAGAAGTTCAAGGATATTCTTAAAGAGCCTATTTTAAAATCAGGAACTATCTCAGGCAGTTTTTATCCCAGAGCTCCATAGAATTTCTGCACTGGAGTTCAGTGCACCTCCACAGTGTCTTACAAGTGAGTTAAGTGCACAGAACTTATGCCCAGAGTTGTGACACTTACCCCCAGTTAAAAAATAAAAAAAAGAGCATGACCGCATGACCACAGAAAGAGGTCAGAGGGCTTCTACTAAACACCCTCAATTTCTGCATAGGTTTTTTTTACAACCAAAGCAGCAGGTCTTATGCAGGTGGAAGAGCTTATCAGACTTAGATAAATCTTATCAGTCCATTAACACCGGCTGGAAAGCAGAATTCACCAAAGCCAAAGTGTTAACAATTAAGCACTTTTCAGAAGAAACTTGCAGAGAGAAGCTTTTCCCAACTGCCTGTGGTCTTAACATCCATAGAAGGGTAGGATCATCTATCCTTAACACCTCTCCTGTACAAGTCTTTCAAAAAGTTATCTGAAATTATTATACTGTGCAACAGTACCAATATTCTGTCTTTTCTGTCTTCTCATATTGCTGTCTGCCACTAGCTGATTCTCATATCCCGTGATCTCCAACCTTCTGCACAGGAGGAAGCAGAAATAAGCATTATCTGAGGGAATGTCATGAAGCTTCAAGAGAGTAGGTTCAGGTTGGATATCAGGAAAAGTTTCTTTACTAAGAGGGTGGTTGGCTATTGGAACAGGCTCTCCAGGGAAGGGGTCACAACGTTGAGCCTGATGAAATTCCAGAAGTGTTTGGACAATGTTCTCAGACGTATGGTCTGATTTTTGGGTGGTCCTGTGGGGAACCAGAAGTTGGACTTGATGATCCTGGTAGGTCCCTTCCAACTCTGGATATTCCATAATTCTATGATTACAGAAGTGTCAAAGAGGCATGACTACAGGTGCAAATTCAAACACTCTCATGAGCATTCATCCCTTAATGTCTACTGACTTGGGAAGGATACAGAAAAAAGGAAAGTCTCTAGTGAGACTTTCAGGACACTCTCACTACAGAGGTCCAAGCCATAGACTTAAAAAAAACTTCTCATTGCCATTTAAGTTTAGAACTGCAGCTACAAAAGATGAAGATTATTATACTGGATTTCTTTCACTTATTTTTTTTAATATAACTTAAAAGGGCAAGAATCTATTTTAGTGCCTTCCTCAAGGAACATCATCTTTTATAACCTGTTCCAATCCTAAATTACATGGAATATCAGAGTTAATATATATTAGAAAAAAACTTCACCAATCCTTTCTTACCCAGAAAGTGGTTTCACTTGGATAGAGTGGGAATTGATACTGAACACTGGAATTATTTTATTTACTGGCATTATTTTTGATGGCTGGTCAACAGCTCTCACCATGCCTCCTGGTGAGATGCACCAAGCCCGAGTTAGCGATGGCACATTCATCTCTCAAGAGACCAGAAAGAAGTGACCAACAGATGCGTACTGGATTAGCACAGAAAGACAGCAATCAGCCCTTGTAAGACCTCATTTGAGTGGTGCCATCTGTCATCTCCTCGTAGTTCCCTTTGGTCGCTAAGAAGGAGAGCAAAGCCAACTACAGTGTCTCTCTTTCTCAAGGACCTGCTTTACACATATGCCCCTTTCCCTCAGCAATTTAGTTTTTCCTACTACTAGCCAACAAGCAATCAGGCTACATTCCTCTGGTAGGTTTCAAGAGAGGGAGTGTTAATTGCCTGCAGTTCTTCAGGACAGAGATTACGTTCTTTTAGGGTAAGTCATACAACACTGGACCAGGAGTTTAACTAGCAGCTGTAGCCAACAACATATTGACTCTGCCAAGTCTGGCATATGTTAAAGAAATCTCTCTCTCATCATCCCTGAAGTCTGCAGGTGCTGCCAATGCCTAGTAACAAAGGGTGAGGTGATTTCAGGCCTACCACAGCTGGTTCTAATGAAATTGTTTTACTTAATGACTTCTGGAGTAAGTGTTGGAAAGCTATCAGAAAAATGACAGGTTTTTGCCAAAAAAATATCAAATTGTGTATGCAATATTATATCAGTTTTGACAGAAGAATACTTCTGTGATTTGAAAGGATGGGGGACGAGAATCATGGCAGAATAGCCAACATCCCAAGGATTGCACTTTGTGTTTCATAGCTACGTGCCCCTGCTCTACCAAATTCAGAACTAAGGCATTGAGACTGATGCACACAGTATGGAGGCACTGCCTGATGGCAAAGGCAAGCCCAGAGGTCTTTGCTTGGACGGTTTCATTATGGGTCAGCTACAAATTAAGGGGAACAACTCAGCTGCTAATCTGACCTTTCTGGAAATGGCCATGGCCAGCAAGAGACTTAAGTAGAGGCGTTAGTGTTTTTGCCTTTTTTTTTTCCCTGTTGGTTTGTTTGTAAACCAGCAGTTTATTCTATTACTCCCCCATTTTAGAGACCTGAGATTATTTCATTGAAGTTGTGGGAATAATAAAGTGCTTTCTTGCACAGTTCCAATCACTAGACATTATATTTAATACTGCCTCCCTCCCAGGGAAATATTGAACCAGCTACTTCCTGAATCAATATGAACTTCACAGGAAAGGAGGTCTCTGCTTTTCAAATTCTAGTTGGAAACCTGCTTGGGGCACGAGGGGAAAGAACATATGACTATCTGTAGTTCATTTTCAGTAAAAAACACAGTTTTTAGGAATTAAACCCAAAGTTCTTTTTTAAAGTTGGTTAGGAATACTGTCTAGCTGCAGCCACCACTAGAGTCACACAGATGGCTCAAAATAAAAGACACTGTATTTTAACTACTGAAAAGGTACCACAGAATTGGCATTATTTGGTTTAATTCACAAACCCTTATGGATGCTCTAGAGCTATATAAGAGTGTCTCCTTATGATGGAAATAGAATTGAATTTATTTTTATTTTTTTGAGATAATGACATTCTGTTTTTATAGCATTAGCTACTAAATTGGACGTTTCCTCCAGATGTTCCACTTAAAGTGGCACCAGCTCTGTACTGAGATGTCTATAGAACTATTTCAAAGACTGAAGAACTCTTGTGGTTAGGCCTTAGTATCATGCTCCACAGGGCCATGTGAATAGCTATTATTAAACTCATTCAGTTCTCCATTACTAGAAGTCCTTATCGTTGTCATTCCCAGCCACCTGTGTTACCATACTGACATAGAGAAACCCGGTCACTTGGGTCATACCAGATGCCTGTCCCTTTACATCCTGCCGCAGAGAAGAAACAACACAGTGCAAGGCAGCTTGTATGGGACAGAATAGCATTGCATAGGCTGCTTCTGGAAGAGTCTAGAGCCACAGAGAGGCAACAGAAAGACTTATGCCAACTTGAGACTTACGCCACTATGAGATATGCTTGTGGTTTGCAAACTGTAATACGTCCTTGTTCTTATCCTTACCTTAAGAAGCATCTACTTTTTTTTTTTGTTTCAAGTACAAAGGACATCCCCACAGAAGTTCCTCACAACGTTTGCAGTGTTCCTACTCTACAGATGTTCTAGCTGACATGGCACATGGTAGTCTCAGCAAGCATTTCAGTTCCTCTCCCTGGAAAGGCATCTTTTCCTTTAATCTAAAGAGGGATTGTAAAATGTTCCAGAGAAGAGAAAAACAAACAAACAAAACACAAGTCAAGGCAACTGTGTGTCCTGCCTAACCTTCAGCTTATTTGTAAGCAAATACTACTGTTTTTTTTTTTTTTTTTTGTCCACCTAGGTATCCTCACCCACCTCCATTTAACCCGAAGAAGGTACCTTTTTCCTTGCACGAACCATCACTTCCTCGTATGGCCATCTCCAATTTACAAGTTGGCAACTTAAATGAGAGTAGTACCTTGTCTTCATACACCAAGAATCGCACCAAAACCAGCCATTCATGCTCCTTCCATGGAGATGTCTACTTCTGGGAGAAAGAGGCAGCAACTCTTTTCTTCCAGAACAGGCAGCACAGAAAAAGCTAAAATTACTCACTGCAAGTATGTGCTGGGCTGGGAGATGCCAAACACTTTTTTTATTGCTACCATCAATTCCATTCCTCCATGACAGGGGTATACATGTCTATTTTGGCTTCCAGTGACCACAGCTGGTTTCTATCCTCTCACCCTAGGCTATTGAGTTCTTATCTTCAGAGAAACAGTGAGTTACACAACAGCAGCTGAGACCACCTTTTTTATTTTGTTATTTTTTTGGTGAGATTCTCAGGAGTCCCACATTTAGGCAACATTATATGACAACATTCATTATCTTTCCAAGGTGAAAAAAGACACAGCCAAAGCCATCATTCCATGGTTTATAGGCTTTTGTTTTCAGGGTAAATGAGTCTGGAGTTAAGCTTTGAACAAGTAATACACTCCCCCAAAAGGTTAAGAGCCAGATCCACAAAGGAAACTCTTAAAAACCTATTTTCGCTATATCCTAAGGGACTTGACTTTGTCTACCTTTGATCCACATGGCCTAGGAAGAAGGAATGGGCATCAGCAAGTCTAATGTACTCACTCCTGTGCTATCACGCCTCTATCACTTACAATCCCCAACCCAATACTCAGAGGATGGCAAAGATGCCTGAACCATTTAAGTGAGTAGTGCCAGTCATCCAGCCATTGACAATGGCTTCATAACATTTAAGGTGGTTAAATGTACAAGTCTTGCAGTCATGAGAAAAAGTTATATTCTCTAGCTTAAAACAGCAGGAAAGATTAAAAAACAAAAACACACCTTACCAGAGGCATGAAGCTCACTCTCACCTTAAGAAGCTGACACCTCCCATTTCCATCCCATAGTCTAACATCTAAACAAGTAGTGTGCTGTAAGTTTCTTATCTCAAGGAATGGTCTACCTTCTAGGTCACTTAATATGTAGTGTCAGGAACGGCAACTGTCAGAGTCCTCCTACTGCTGAGGTCAGGCCATCACCAGCAGCATTATGGAGAGGATAGAGTTGCCAAAGAAAATCCAGGTGGAGAAGCCTCAGTCAAAATGCATCGGATTCCCACATGATAACTGTAAGACAACAGCCAAGTTATCCACCTTCTTCTTCCTGTTCCAAAGGGAGCACTTATAAGGACACTTCAAATACCTAAATATATATATTTTTTAAAAAAAGCAGTTACTGTTTCTCATTCAGGTTTCTGCAACCAAGTAGCTCTACACAGGCAGAAGGTTCTTTAGCATCAACCCCAGGTTTCAGTTTTATCATTTCCATTATGAGAGCTCAGAGGAGATGCCTGTAAAAGAATCCCAAAGGCTGCACATACAACCACTGTGTGGTCAGACAGCAAGAACAGTTCTGGAAGCTTGTGCTTGTCCCAGCCCTTTTGTCCTTTCACCCAGAAAGGTCACAAGTGGCCACCCCCATCATACCTGAGAGTTTTAACTGCTCACACATCATGCTCTAAAACCCGTCTCTGAAGTGAGAGTGTAAGAGTTTTTTTGTTTTGTTTTCAGGCAAAATAAAGAGAGCCAGATCATATTACAGTCCTGGATTGGAAAGAGGTCATTTTGTTGACCCTCCACGGTTAAGCTGGTTTTACACTACTGAAGCTTCTGTAATGTAGAAACCTGTTACAAACCCTCACTTACCTACAGTGGAAACAGACTTAGTTTAGCAAGCTGACACACTGCTCCAGCGTCCCCCTCTCCACCTGTATGTTTACTCCTCCCTCCAGCCGTACAGCAATTTCAGGGACTTTCCTTATAATTTTCAGCTCACCCACCTCTTATATAGGATCAATGGCATCTAGAGTAACTGGATGAGTGATAACAAGCTTTTGTTCCTAGCTGCTAGCATGATGCATGTCCCATCAGCTACTCTTCTCCTAAGAGATCAGGCAGGATCAAGCATTTGAGAAGCTTAGAGCAACCAGAAGCCTAGCTGCCCTAGCCAGAGGGGGCTGCTTACCCGCACTGAATCAGAAGGCAGTACACGGACCTTGCAGTAGAGACAGATGCTCCTCAGCTTTGCCCACATGCATTACAGGCTCAGCCTTTCCCCATAGAAAAAGCAGCATGAGACCTGCAACGCTTGAGAAACAGGAAGAATAACAAGGGTAGAAAAAACCTGCGGCCCTCTGAGCCACAATTTTATCAAGCAACAGCTGTCTCAGTGGGCCAGACAATTCACACTAAGGAGCTAGCTGTCTTTCTTTTACACTGCCTTCACACCATTTTAAACTGTGGTGAATCAGGCCCCACAGGTACACCACAGAGAGCGCTAAGGGAGGGCAGCGATAGATTGCGAAAGCAAAGTTCTCTCAATTTTACACTCGGTCACCCAGCTTTATCTAGAGACAAGAGGAAATCTCATTCCATGTAATTCACTTACCCACAGCACTCAGAAGGGAAATCACTGCAATGCTGTTTGCAGGAAGGGCGAGAGGCACGCTTTCCCATCCGCAGCAAAGGAGGCAATGGTCTCCCCAGCATAAACATATCTTTAAAGCTGTTAGAGGCCCTTAGGACCAAAGAAAAGAAGCAACAGAGCATCGTAAGCATACCGCCCAAGGGAGTCCCTTTCCACTTTACTAGCTCCATCCTCTTCTCTCTGTCCAACAGCTCATAAAAAAGAAAGCCCTGCTTGCAGGGGAACACTTTTATACTCTTAATTGAGCTGCAATTGGACATAACCAAGGCTTGTGTCCTGCCCTTTTCAGGGAAGACTGCTACATCCTCCATGGGATAGACAGTTAAAAAATCAATTTGCACCTTGCAGCCACTCTCCCCATTTAAATTCTGTCGGCACCTGCTCTGCATTTAGCCAATTTAGTTGTTCTGAGATTAGCAAATAGGCCTGGATTTAGGAAACTAAAGAAGAATAAACAGATTTCAGAATGGTAATAGAGGAGGCAGCATCTGAAAAATTCTCCCCAGTACCATTACTTGGAAAGAATAATAAAAAAATTTATGACCCCCTCAAAAAAAACCACAACACAGCAACTAGATGAATGAATGCAGAGGGAAGGGAAAGGCCTGAATCACATAAAAGGTCAAGTTTTTTATTGCCTGATTACACAGTGCTGAGCAATAAAACATACGACTTGACAAATAACGCAAACGTTTCCTATAATCTTATATGCATGTATATGCAACATTTTTACATTCCTATCTAAATAGTACAGTTTGTGATCATATCTCAAAAAGAACCTGTTGCAGAGAGCACATGGATGCATAGACGTAAGTGTGAAACACAATGCATAAGGAATGCCAAAGGCACTCAGTGTAAGAATTTGGGAGATAACTTCACTACCACAGCCACACCAGCAAACCTCTTCAGCCCCTCCAAGCCTCCTGTGGCTCCAGAGTCAAGGGGGTGCACAGAAAGGGATATAGTCACTGCACCTGGATGTTAGATGTTTTCAGTTTGAGATTCAGGCAAACAGCAGCAGAGCAGTGGCTTAAAACTTTAAAAGCTCATGTGAGCAGAAGAGTCACATGCAAACAAACAAACAAAGAAACAAAAACTATTAAAATAGAGAAATCCTGAGATAGCACAGAAGTTTGAGGAAGGTAAAGAAACTAGAAGCAGCAGCAGATCTGCAGAAGTTGTTCTTCTCACTCTCTTCACACCCACAGGTAAGAAACTCTAGCTATCACGATTGGATTCATACCACACTGGCTGATCTGTGGTAGCTACCCAAGTACAGATGCTTACCTCGGTTCCAGGATAACATTTACAATAAGATAAGCACAAAAAACCCTGCCACAGTGTAGATAACATACAGCAAATCTACAATTTAGCTTAGACTCACCACATAGTGATTTGTTTATGTTGATGTACATAAACAAAAAGCACCAAAGCCAGCTCAGCTAGGTGCAAGAATGGAAAATAGAAAACAATTCTTGCCTATGTGGCTAGCTAACAAAATGGTCTTCTAGGGCATTTTAAGTTTCCAAGGTATCTCTGCCTACAAGAACCAGAGTCATGCTGTGAGGCAGAGCTATGCAGATGTCACAGAGGAGGCAGATGTTTTGATCTCTTCATCTGAGACCTCTTTTCTTTTTCTGCTATTTTAATGTAAAATAGAAGCACTTCAGATTGAAAGGGCATGGAAAAGTCAAATAAAAAGTCACTAGTTTAGTTATATTTTCCAAAGGAAGGAAATAGAACAAATAAACAAATGACAGATAGGAAACAATGGGAATTGTTTTTTAAAAAGCTTTCTAGTTTTAGTTATCTGTGATATTGTTTGTTTATTTTGATAGTACATTTTGTCTCTGAACTGCCTGTCTTATGTGATTAAAATCTTCACCTCAGGGATCTACTATAGATTTTTTTTTTTTGCATGGTGAGTGGGATTTACAAAACACTAACATTAACTCAGTTCTGCTCCCCCCTGAAGTCAGGAAGTGGCATTTTATCATCAGCGACAATTAAAATAAAAAGAAACTGATCTAGAGTACTTCTAAAAGTCACCTTCCCAAATATAATTTTCCTTTGATGATGGTTTGCACCTGTGAATGTGCCTGCACCAAACATGCTGGGTTGCTTAGGAATTTGGGACACAAAAACAACATTTGTGGTTCAGGCCCATACTGAATAAAACAAATAAATAAATAAATAACATTTCAAGGAAGAAAAAAATATAGGAATGTTACGTAAACCAGAAAGAAGTGAGAGTTTTTGTTCAGCACTACAGAAAATGCCTCCCCATATGGAAAGCTAATGAAGCAATAGTCTGATCCAGGGAAAACTAGTTAAGGATAATAGGATAAAATGAATCCAGAAGACATTTAGTCTGAATGCTGGCAAGCCTCCCCCTCCATGAGCTTTGTAAGCTGGTTGTTGGTTTTGTTTTTGTTGGTTTTTTTTTTACAAGAGGGAGTAAAACAGATACAGTTTTGTCCCATTTGACAGTTGCATCCAAAGAGTGGCACGACATTTGCTATCTGCAGTTACAATCCTGCATCCCCAAACAACCCACCACAGTGTGCAGTAGCCTCGGAGTTGCTTTGAACTGTGCTGGCTGCTTGCAGAGGAGACGCAATATTCAGCAACACAAAATGTAGGAATATTATGGATGATGGCAAATTCTTTACTGTATGTCTGAGCAACCCAGTAAAGAAAAGGCAAAAGATGTGCCCAAGTGCACTTACTGCAGTCTGAACTAGCTCCCAAGACCACATTTTTATTTTTATTTTTTCCTGCACCCAGCAATAACCAGGGGATTTGGTCTTGTCAGGCCTTTGGTGTATTGGTGATGGCTGTGTGTCTGCAGCAGCGACAGAGCCCAGCCACGGCACTGAGGCTCATTTCACAACACGTCCTTGTGATTGCAATGGGGCACCTCTGAGGCTGCAGGGACGAGCTGCAAACACACCTCACCTCCCCTGTCAGAGGTCCAAGCCTGGGAATGAGAGTGGGGAAAAGCAGAAATCATTGCCTGGCATTCCAAAGGAAAGCCAGAGCACATCAGTGCCTCATAAGGCATGGTCAGCACAGTCGAGCGCTCAGACGTGCTGCTGAGATGCGGGGTAAGGAGAGGGGGGAAAGGGATCGGGGAGATGTTTGCCAACGTCAAAAGCATCTCCCGGGCGTGCGAGTGTTTGTTTGCTTCTCTGCTGCAAGGAGAGCAGCCCCTGCCCCACCTCCCTCCCTCTGGTCATGCAGTATTCATCAGCTTCCTTTCCGCTGCTGCCTGCGGATACGTGGGGCCCCAGCAGCAGCAGCACAGTCATACATCCCTCCAGCACCTGAATGCCCAGCAGCACATTTACAGGAGGCAAAAGCTGAGGGCACTGGGGAAAGCCCAGACTTCCAGAGCATCCCTCATTTGCCTTGGGATTGCAGGCAGCAGCGCTGGAGAGGGCATAGATCTTGGCTCATTCACTCCTCGTCTTCGTGAAGCAAGGAAGGCATGGGTTTTCCCGGGGGCTG
This sequence comes from Anser brachyrhynchus, assembly GCF_964034855.1. NCBI lineage: Eukaryota > Metazoa > Chordata > Aves > Anseriformes > Anatidae > Anser > Anser brachyrhynchus. The sequence goes on from NC_137694.1 coordinate 99,340,116, forward strand.
CCAGCATGTGAGGTTTATCCTCGAGCTAATGCACAGGAAAGGCAGGGACCTTCAGTTTTGCCATGAGACAAGCCTGCTGAAGCCAGGTTCCTCCTTCTGCCCGGGGTCACCAAGCTGAAGTGGAAATGCTGTATTTTCATTGCTGGTGTGCTCGTGAGCATTATTACACTGAGGTTAAAAAATCCTTTCACAAAGCTATTTTTGACTCCATATGTGTGTGTGCATGTGCATGTAGACACAAACATAAACCTAGGGATGCTCATCCTCTCCTGTTTCCTCCTCCCCATGGCATCTGTTTTCCCTCTTACCAAGGCAGGAAGATATTAATTTTTTGCTCTGCTAGTCAGAAGATTAGAAGTATTAAGATGTATGCAGCATAACAGTGTTTATTTAGGGTTTCCTTTTTTTTTTTTTTAATCTGAAGGCCAAAGCGAACTTAATTTAATTGGTGGGAAGATAAAATAGGGCTGCATTTACAAACAGGTTATCTTTCTACTGTCAACTCATCTCGCCTGCTCTGTCAATCGGTTGAATTTAATTGTTCCAAGCCTCAGTCTTATAAAGCTCTTTCTCGCCCCTCATCCCAGTTACCCTGCCTCTGCATAATATATTCTCCTGGCAGGTGACTGCGGGTTTGTAGGAAAGTCTTGTAGGAGAGCATGATTAAAAACCAAAACAAAAAAAGCAACACGTTAAGCAAAGCTGGAAAAGCCCAAGGCCAAACGGTTGTACATACTGTACTAATATTTTACTTAGAAGTATAGCACGCTCTCCATCTGCAGCTATCATGTCTCGAGACCTGTTATTTTTCCAAGAGCTGTACACAATTTTAAATGAAGAAGGGGAGAGTTGATGGGTTTTAAGACCGTGCATTTTCTCACACTCTGAAGCTAAGTCTGAGACTAAAGTTCAGACTTTAGTTGGACTAAGGGGAAAACATGAGAAAGAGATGTAGCTCAACTGGATGATGCTTTGAAAGCCAGAACTCCCTCCCACATGTGTTCCTACCGCAGCTGGGGCTGTATAGAGCCAAGCCTGCCCTGTTTCACAGGTAGGCTTTGCAGCCTGGCCTGAACTCTGTGCTGCGGCAACTCCAAGCTTTCAATATGTAAGCCAGCAAATGCAAACCTAATTCGAGTACAGCTGTAGGAGCTACAGCCATATCTTGATTAAAATTAGATTAGCCTACCCTACATTAGGTAGACTTCAGCCAACTTGCATGTGCTTTGGAGAGTTTTTTCCCCAGTCTCGTTAGGACAGCACTACCACTGTTATCAGGTTTGTCAGTACTTCTTAAAGGTTTGTCCACATTTTTAATGGCTGTACCCACACCATCCAAGGGGAGATGCAGCCTGGGCTGGCAAATGACTTCTTCAAGCCTCCAGATGAAGTAAAATAATTCACCCAAGGACTTGATAAGGCCTTGGTTGTGATCATATGTATTAACATGTCAAACTGATCATTTGAACTGTATTTTAAATGCACTGCAGTACAGACAGTTTAGGACAAAATTCCAAACACAAGACAGAACAGCAGGACACTGGGAACTTCTCTGCTCTCCTCCCTGTACTGGTGTTTCAAAATCATCATACTAGTCTGCTTCTCAAATCTTGTTTTGGGCACTAGAATACACCCATGCTTACACCTCGCGTTGACCCAAACATTAGAGGCTCCTGATTGGTGCTCTCCCCATACACAAAGCTTGAAGCCTGAGCAGTTTTCACGTTTCTTCTCTTCTTCTATCAACCCATTGCTACCACAAAGACGACAGATGTTCACGAGCAGGGCCTTACCTAGCAGCGAGGAGTGAAGGCAATATTCAACATTTAAATGGGACTGGTGTGTGAGAGAGGTGTGAAAGCTGAAAAAATCCTACGTGTTAGTGAATGTCAAATGTGATAGATAGAGCCTGAACTAGTCAAAGCAATTCTTAAGAGTTCAGCAATACTCTGCTTATGAGCATGCAATATCTTGATCTCCGTCTCTCTCCTTCACACTGAAATGAAGATGTATGCTGAACTGCTGCCTTCCTGCTCCACCTGACTCACCTTACCTGGGATTATTTACCCCAAGGAATGTACCGGGAATCTGTTGTGACAGTTAAATTCCTGTTCTTCTTCCTTTTCTCTTTTTCTCTTTCTAATTAAAGTTAGCCTAAATGAGATCAGAGTCCTGCCTTGATTTCCCTGGTGATTCAGCTGTGTTGGAAGCACAATGCAGAGACCAGTGAGTCAATGGAAAGCGAAAAGAAACAATTCACCTTCCCTTTTCCTTACCATCCATCACCCCACCCTCCTTTGCACGTGAAGAGGAAGCTACAGCTCTCTCAAGAAATATGTTCAGCGCCTGAGTTGTTCTCCACATTATCAAAAATGGCCAAAATCTAACTTGCAGGTAAGCAGGGGAAAAAGGAGGAAACACAGAATTAAACACAGCCCTCCAAAACATAGCTACTTCTATCACATAATTTCTCATTTGCTGCAATGAACTTACAGTGTTGCACTAAAGATGAGAAAAACTGAGGATTCATTTCCATACTGGAGATGGAGAAAACATCAGAACATCATACTGCAGAGTGTTCCCTGCGGTACAGAAGCTAATCCTCTCCTGTTGGAGGCAGCATGTTAGATAAACACCTTTATCAACTGATCAAACAACAGCCTAAATGTAGTTAGGTCATTTTGCCTCCATCCTAGCAAGACCAGTCAAGACCTAATCATAACGGGGTTGGGGCAGAGAGAAAGAGGGAGAAGAACTGCACAATCTCAAGCTGTGGGAGCACTCACCAGCCACTAATGGGGAGCACAGGCACTCCTCATGCCTCCACCTTTGTAAATATATGCCTCATCTACACCAGTTCGCTAGGCTGTTCCACAGCCCCGTTTCTCTAGTGGTTAGTCAATCTCCTCTAATTTTCTTCCCATTTTTATTCATGGCCAGTTTATACCCATTTGCTCTTGTGCCAACATTGTCTTTTAGCTTAAATAGCTCTTCTTCCCTCCTTGACTTTTATCCCCTTAACGTGTTTATAGAGAACAATCATATCCCTTCTCAGCCTTTGTTTTGTTAGACAAGTGGAGCACTTTTGCAGTCTCCTCACATAAGACAGGCCCTCCATCCTCCTGGACACCCCCATAGCCTTCTTCAGCATCCATCCCTGCTGGAGCTCATCTAGCCACGTGGCTGCCTGGTGCTGAAGACGATGTTCCAGATAAGGCCTCAGCAAAGCCGTATACAAAGACATTAAAAATTCCCTGTCTGTCTCAGAAATCCTTCTCATCCTAAAATTGCATTTGCTGGTTTCTCACCTGTATCCCAGAGGCGGCTCACAGTTGCACTAGCTGATCGCAGGATGACTAATACCCTGGTCCTTTCCCCCTTCTGTCATTTCCAATTTATGCATTTATTTATTCTGGCACATAGCAGAAATTCTCATGTTAATCCCAAGAATATAACCTTTCACTCTGCTCTGTCTAATTTCCTGCTGTTTCTATTATCCTTAAGGTCACCCAGTGCTTCTTTCACGATATCTCTTGTCTTGAAAGTGCCTCAGTTTTGTTTCATCAGCTAATTTCATCAGTGCACTCCTTCTTTGCAATTTTATTCCTAATCCCTGTCTTCTCCAGCCTTCAGTAGTAATTTCCCATGTGGTATCACCTTTCTGTAGTCCAAAATAAATGAGATTTGACACGTTTTTTTCTCTCTGGAAAGTTTTTTTACTTTCCCAAAGAAGGTACCTGGTTAGTTTGTATGGCTATACTCTGGCAAACCTGGGCTGCATTCTGCCATCTTGCTTCCCTGCCTGTAAGTATTTTTACCTTCACACCTTCATTTAGATATTTTAAAAATGGGCCTGCACTAATAGATATAGACTTCTGCAAGCGATTAAAAAGAAGAATAATCTTAAAAGAACCAAAAAGTGAAAACAGACCAAAAACAAACAAATAAAAACATACAATTTCAAGCTGAACCAGGATATTTCCAGGTTATTATTATCTTTTTTTTTTACTTGCTTGGTTGGTTGGTTTTTGTTTTTACGTTTTCATCTCACCGCCACCAAAAAGTAATCTGAGAAACTCTTACTGTGGTCCAACCCAAATGATTAATTTCTTGTTCCCCTCTCAATTATACTGTACATTGTTAGCCTGACACTGCTATAAAACCTTAGGAGTTTTACAAAGGGGCTCTTGAGAAGATAGACATTGCTCATCAAGAGGGCTGCTGGAGAAGGCCAGGGTTGAGGTGTGGGCATTGTTGGTTAGGAAAGGGAGGAGGGGGGTAGGTTATCTGCATACAGCAGGTATTTCTGCCTCCTTTGAGACAGTAGGAATCCACATGCTTCATATAAGCCAGGAGTTTGTTCTCACAAATAATGACTTGCATTAATAATGTTGTCAACCCCCAAGTGTTGGTGGCCTGTTTCCAGGTGCTAGTGCCTGAATTCAAAAGCCTGATTCACATAAGGCCAGGAAAATAAAAATCAAGAAGCTTATCAGAAGCTTTAGCAACCCTTTTCAGCAACCTCATTAAGCTAGCCAAAGGAAATATTTTAAATCCCTGCCACCACTGGAGACCTGTAAAATCAGCTGGACAACACAGAGGTGAATAGTCTACAGAGACCAAGTGCACAGGGCCTGATAGGGAGAAACCAGATGAAAAGGCTTAGCCCTTAAACTAGTGCTACCGTGCATTAAATTCGCTTTCCTAAATTGCAGGTGGGGACCCAGTGTGCATCACCCACTGGCGAACGCACACTTCACGTGTGAGGACATGATCTCCTCGGCAATGAGGACTGCAAGGTAAATCTGCAGTGTAACACCTACTCTCATGCATATTGCCAGCACAACCTCTCCCCAGCCTGCCCTCCTGAAGGTCCAGAGGCACGCCTCACCAGAAGAGGTGACTGGTGAAAGATGATCCTGGTCATCTGTAAACAACATCTGGTACTGCTTACTTTTACTCTGATGTTCTTTGGATCGTGTGATCATACTGTCTGTATGCGAGTCTCTCCTACTAACTACCATGTCTATTGGCCAGTTTCAACCTAGTTTTTGGCAGAGAATCACAAGTCTTAGAGATGTTTAGCTCCGAAGAGCTTTGTGCAAAAAGCCAGGCAGGTAGCGGAAGACCTTTTAATGTCTTCATGGACAAAACAGCTGTCATATGTGCTTGTCACTTAAAAACCACCAGAAGACACACCGGGACTCAATCTTAATATAGAAATCTGTAGAAAACTAAGCTCCTTTGGTTTTACTTTTCACAGAATTAAGGTTTGCATTAGAGATTCAGTTCTCATCTGCTCTGGGAAGCTGAAGAAGTGGATGAATTACATCTTTATATGAGACAATAAAGCAAAATTAAAATGATGGCAATAAAGACAGAATTCTTGGGCAGGGGTTGGGCTCTGAACAAACCCCAGGTCATTACTCCTGCCCTTTTATACCCATGTATAAGTATATTTCTATGCTGGATGCCTTAGGACAGAGGGAAGCACAGGATCTACATAACAGACACTGATTTTTTTTTCACAAGCCGTCATATGAAAGATGCATCCGGTTCCCACAGATGTTGCTGTTGAGATATTGGATGGGAAAGGCCTGAAGAAGTTGCTGTAAGTTTGGTCACCAGTCTAAGGCTTTTGTGACACAGACATTTCTCTCGTCCTGAAGTAAAGCCTAGTCTTAACTCTCAGCTTCAGCCTGTTTCCGTCCTCCGCACAGCCAGGAGGTGCTTGAGAGACCCTGTTGTTGAAAGCAAGAAATGTCCCTGCACCCATGCTGTGAGCTATATGGCTGACTCCTGGAGTATCACACCATTGAATGAAAACAAATGGACCTTATGGTACCTGAACCCTACCCTGTGTTTTGCTAGTTGTTCTAGCCTTCATATAAACATCTTACTTTTAATACCTACTTTTTTTTTTTTTCCTAAACATGTATAGAGAAAATCACAGTTAATTTCAGAAGCTGTTTAACATCCTGATAACAGGAAAACCTTTTTTAAAGAGTTCACATCCATATCCTGCCACGCTTACAGTAAATATCCTTGAGGTTTTCTCTGCTGAAATGGGACAACGCTAGCTAGAACACCTCCAACATTTCTAAATATTTGCCCACACTAGCATATACATTGCTTTAATGTTGTAAAAACAGAACAGCCCCTTAAGGCAGGCTCATTTCTATTTGCATACAAGTAACAATCCAGTTTGACTAAGCTACACATCTTTCCAGCACTTCCACATTAGTGTGCGACTGCATCCACACTAAGGGTGGCTGATAAAACAGCATAAAATCACTTTTCTAAATGAACAATTAGAAATGGACACAAAATTTGCATAGAGATAGCAAGCTAGGGAGAGATGAAACCCTTCTCCCCATTGGTTTCTCTTTGTACAGCAAGAAAATGAAAATTGGTGCTAATGTTTGTACAATTCTATAGGCATATGAAGCGGTACAAAAGTATTACCAAAAGGTCAGGTATCAGCATTAATGTTATGACATATAAATTAAAAAACAAACAAACAAAACAACACCAAAAAACCAACATTGTGGTTTCAGGTGTACCATTAGGCAGGAGGGCCTTCATGAGTAACAAAGCAGAAATACTCATTGGAGTGAAGTTGGAGTCTGTCTCTATCCTGACAATTTCATTCCTTATTCAAAGCAATTGTTTCTGCCTCTTATTTGCATAAGCATTTTGCTCATTAACATGCTATAAAAGACAAAATGAGCTGGGGGTGGGGAGAAGGACTGGGCCACTGATAGAATAAAAAACCTTTTAAACCAGGGAAGCAAGAAGGTCACATCAACCCTAGGATGATAAGAGCTGAGGTCAGCGAAGGCCATGGCGCCTCGCTGTCACAACCACTCAGAAAAAGGAGATGGAGCTGATGCTCATTCCTCTCTCATCTATATATGCACTTCTATCTCGCCTCTCCAGTTCTCCTTTCCTCTCCCACTTCCCCCCACCACTTTCTCTCCATGCTGCTGTGTCTTTTAAGCCAGAGGTTTATGGGCAAATTCTGCTTGCACCCCAACTGGTTTCACAGAATCACCAAATGGTTTGGGTTGGAATGGACCTCAAAGATCATCTAATTCCAATCCCCCTGCCATGGGCAGGGACACCTCCCACCGCATCAGGTTGCCTAAAGCCCTGTGCAACCCTGGCCTTAAACACTTCCAGGGATGGGGCATCCACAACTCTTCTGGGAAACTTGTTCCTGTGCCTCACCACCTTCTGAGCAAAGAATTTCTTCATAATACCTAACCTAAATGTACCTTCTTTCAGTTTAAAGCTATTACCCCTTGTCCTATCACTACCTTCCCTGACAGAGTCCATCCCCAGCTTTCCTGTAGGCCCCCTCTAGGTACTGGAAAGCTGCAAAGAGGTCTCCCCAGAGTCTTCTGTTCTCCAGACTGAACAACCCCAACTCCCTCAGCCTGTCTTCATAGGAGAGGTGATCCTTTGGACTCATCCTAACAGCTCCATATCCTTCTTGTGCTGGGGGCCCCAGAGCTGAACACAGTGCTCCAGGTGGGCTCTCACAAGGGTGGAGCAGAGGGAGACAATCACCTCCCTCACCCTGCTGGCCATGCTTCTTTCGATGCAGCCCAGGATACAGTTGGCTTTCTGGGCTTCAAGCGCACATTGCTGGCTCATGTTGAGCTTCTCATTCACCAACACCCCCAGGTCCTTCTCCTCAGGGCTGCTCTCAATCCATTTTCAGCCCAGCCTGTATTTGTGCTTGGGATTGCCCCAACCCAGGTGCAGGACCTTGCACTTGGCTTTGTTGAACTTGATGAGGTCCACACAGGCCTGCCCAGGTCCCTCTGGATGGCATCCCTTCCCTCCAGCATGTCAACCGTACCACACAGCTTGGTGTCATCGGCAAACTTGCTGAGGGGGCACTGAGTCCCACTGTCCGTGTCACCAGCAAAGACATTAAACATCACCGGTCCCAGTAGTGACCCCGCTGCGGAACACTACTTGTTACTGATCTCCACCTGCACATCGAGCCATTGACCACAACACTTTGAGTGTGACCATCCAGCCAGTTCCTTACCCCCTGAATGGCCCATCTGTCAATTTCATGTATCTCCAATTTAGAGACAAGGATATAACAGGGACAGTATCAAATGCTTTGCACAAGTCCAGGTACACAAAGACACCGTCCATTTTCATCTCCTACAACAGATAAAGAATCAGCCTTCCTTTCTTTAATATTTTTTTGTTGGTAACTGTCTTTGAGGGACAAGCGCAGACTGGTATAAATACTATTACACCAGTTATACAAACAGGTGTAAAATGGGGTTCAACAGCCACCCCCAAAACTACCCCCCGGGGGCACTGAAAATGCAGTTTGGCCTGTGACAGCTGCTCAGCTATGGCATATGTTAAGATTCATGCTGGATTTGTAGTAAATATGGCAAGCGTGCTCAAGAGGGTGGAAGTCAACAGAATCTTCTGCCTCACATGCTGCACGCAGGACACATGGACAGTTCACACCCACAGCCTGTGGGCACTGGCTTGAGAAAATGTCTGGCTTTCTCACTCTTGCTCCTTCCCACTAACTCTCTCCTACTACAGCGACAGTTCACTGCTCATGTGGTTTCAGCTCAGGAAATAACTCCATTTTCAGACTGGCCAGACTCAAACTAAACAACAAGAAAGTAATTAAAAAAAAAAAAAGATAGGATTGAACAGAGAAGCAGGATGAAACGCTGCACGCTACATAGTGCCATGGGTAATAAGGCTGAAAGACCACATCACAAGGCTGAAAGACCCTCACAAGACCACAATCCTTTCTGTTGTTCTAACCATCCCCATAATACTCGTACTTAAGAAAAAACAAGAGATGAACACTGCAGTAATTAATAAGTTCAGCAAGGATCAAGGGAACATGGTGCCCATCTTCATGGGTCGCACGTTCATCCTAAACACAGCAATGACATTTCCCAACTTTATGTGCTGGAACAGAATATAATTGGTTCAGTGGTCAATGTTATCTATAAACTCTCTTTAACTCACAATAAAGAGTTCAGTTTGTTTAAAAAAAATAAAATAAAAATGGCCTTTACTGCTAATAACACAGGTAGTTTTCACCAAGTATGAAATGATGGAACAATCTCCACTCACAGCAGCCTTTGCTTAACTACACTCTATTTTAGGTATGGTTACATCATTATGGCATCACTGAAGGTGAAATAATAGCACATACACACATGCCTGTGCTAGCTTTCAGCAAACAATGAAGGCAGTGCAACGTGGAGCTCGTTGAGAACTAAGTTCCTGGAAAAATACCCAAGAGTTTAGAAGCTGGCACTGAATCCAGGTGCTGCATTATGGTTGTTGGAACCAAAGACAGTTTGCAGGGCTATCCACGCAGACACCGCATCTCTGTGGAGACACAGTATCCCTCCAATTCTGTTGAACCAATGCAAGTTCTCGTGGCCTTGGGAACTGATGCTCACATGGCTTAATTCAGCCAAGCTCCACTGCACGCAATCACATTGCATAATTTGCAGCACAAACCCAGCCCGTGCTGGAGAGCCCAAACCAGATATTTATTGAACAATATGGAGGAATAGTGTCATCCTACAGTAGACAGAGAATTACTTCATTTCTATAGGCAACATTATTATGCAAATAATCATTTTTGCTATCATAAACTTGATAGATCAGGACATAAAATTTAGGACGTGATGAGCTTAGCATGCTATTTTCTGTAAGTGCAGGTGTAGCCATTGTGCCTGTGGTTTGTCAAGGCCCTGGGAACAGTGCCCCTCAACTCTCCATGAGAGATTCTCAGTACTATCCTGCAGCTTTGCTGTTTAGGTGCTGCCTCTTTGTTTTGTTTTGCAAAGGATCAGTGACATATTAGGCTCACAACAGCAGCCTTCAGGCAGCCTGTTACCGCAGAGCTGCTGAAGTTTAGGTGCGGACTGCTTTAAAGCTAAGAAAGCATTTTTATGGGGTGTTAATAGTCCCAAGCAGTTGACTTCCCCAGTGACCCAGGCAAGGTGCAGTAAATGAACTGAGTTGTTTTACTAGATACCACCAACTGTGATAGAGACAGTGTCTAAATCTTCAGAAGTGTTCGATTGGAAAGAAATCTTATTTGGCATGTAGTCAATAGCCCAGTGAAAGAACAGAGTGTTGTCCAGCAATATCCCCAGAGGTATCTGGCACATATAAGAGAGGCTAGGGATAAAAAAAAATAAGCAAACCCCAACTTGGATTTCCAGAATGCTAATCAGGTTGACATTTCATTGGAGGAAAACAATAGTTTCTAGTTTTACCTATCTCCCAGGGCTGTTAAGAGACTCAGAACCTGTCAACTAACCAGGACTAATTGAGAGGTGTGACGTTGCAGAGGAACCGTCTAACCCTGTGTTGGGCAGAAAAGCTACTGTAAAAGGGATTAGACAAACTCTGCAAGTGGAGCTAAACAATGTGTATTATTTCTCTGGTGGACTGAACATTGTGTGACACAGCCCATAAACAGTCAATATCTGGATGCTAGGAGCATGTCCCAAGCAAACGATTCATCTATATCAGCTTGTGTTTCATATGCTTTCTGAAAAAGCCTGGTACTAGCTACTGGCTTCTTTATCCTTGAGTGTGTGTGTGTGTGTGTGTCTGGTTGTTGTTGCCGTTTTATTTGCAGATATTTTATTTTAAGAGCCCATGTTTCAAGTTGTTCCATTTCAGGTTCTTAATTGTGCCTAAATGAATGATCATTGTTGTTCCTTCAAAAGATGTTTCCTTGACAATCTTGAAAACTGTTTTATTGATAGATTATTATTGTGGCTCAAAAGTAATGACATCACTCTCTTTCATAGCTTTCTCAAATATGTGCATCAAGTCACAACAACTTACACAGCAACATTCCTAGGGGATAAGAGCTTTAAAGTTTGTAGAGTTGGTACCTGCTTCCAAACAGCGTTACACGAGTCAGCATCCAACATTTTCACACACTGCTCCTGCCTCAGGGCTGTATAGATGGATACACTTCTGGGTAGAGGCAGACTGTAAAATTTTCCCACTACAGTGCTTAGTAAAGACCGCTGCATACTACTCTGTTCACTCAAACTGCAATTTCTACCAAAACTCTTGCCTAGACCATCTCTCTCATTTTCCCTTGTGTCCTCTTCACTCTCCATTTGGGGGATGTCTGTAGCCAACGTGCAATGACGATTTGCTGCAGATCTCTGATGCCTCCCAACTGCAGCCCCAAGGAAAAGGCAAACAGGTGTTTGTGAGAGCAGGGAGCAGGTTTCACAGTGAAACATTCCCAACAGAGCTTACAGTCAGGGCCACACGGGCACTTTACTAATCGATGGACTGGCAGTACTACAATGCTTCAAGCTATTAAAAAAAAATCACCATGCATGCTTGGACAGAAAGAAGGGGGAGATCTACAAGTGACAACAGAGCTGTGTGCAAAGGAGTTGTAAAGAAAGGGATGGAGCAGCTGGACAGCATGCCCAGAGAAAGGTCAGACAATGAAATAACACATGAAGGGACAGACTACTTTGCCCTATTACTGAATATGGTGTGTCATCCTCTAAGCCTAAGGGTTAAAAGTGCAGGTATGCTACAATCACATACTTCCTTGGCATCATTCAGTACAAAAATGGAAGCCAGAGAGAAGGAATCTGAGGAAATTTCCTGGAATACTGCATAAGGGATTGAATTTAGCTTGGATGACTTGATCCCTGCTGAGGGGAAAAAAAAAAAAATCTTCTCTCAGAATAATATAATATTAATTATTGACTGCTCACATGATATTATTGCCTTTCAGTGCCCACCAAAATCCAAAACTTGTCATGCTGCACATCCTATGTACAATGAAAATCCCTTTCCCATCTCCATGAGACAAAGTAGGATGGGGAAAACTTACCACAACTTGTGGTGCAAGAGAGGTAATAAAGCTGGTCATGGAATTTTCTGTCTCTGGCATCTCCCCGTGCCATTATCTATTTCTGTCTGTGTGATGGGCAAACTCCAAGCCATGGTGAATTATTTTTCACCTCTTTACTCACTGAGCCATCAAGTAGAAGGAAATGCATAAGGCTACGGAAAGCTTTCAGTTTATCCCTCCATTAATTCCTCTCTTTCGTTACCTTGCACTATGAAGTTGACGGTGATGGGTTTAGTTTTGACCTACTGTGAGAAGGGCATAAGGTGGGGCTGAAGCACTGTAGAGGATATAGTCCCTTCGGCTGACACATGGGAACTGGTCACTGGTGTCCTCCTTCTCCAAATCCTGCACAGGAATAGCTTATTTAAGCTGTCTGACTTTGCACTGAAGCAGATAAGGAATGCACATGAGCTCTGCTGCATAAACTCTGCAGTAACAGCTGGAAACTCTTACTTTTCTAACCTTCCAGGGCAGACACATTAGAGACCTTCCTTTCACGTTTAAAAAGCCTGGACTTTCAGCTGAGTGGTCCCGAGTCTTGTGATGGCATGGGTTTAGCAAAGAAGTCTGTAGGAGCTTCCAATATTAACTGAAGCTATTTGCTCACCAACAGCGTATGATGTGCATTACACATGACAGACAGCAGGGCCTGAAGACACAGGACTATAAGAATCAGTAACAGTCCAGACATTGAAAAAGCATGCAGACCTCGAAGAAGTTAAAAAAAATATCCCACTGGTTCCATTTCTTTGTTCCCTGGGGGCATCTGCTCCATTTTTAATTTGTGGTGTGCTTTGTTGCTGACCAGAGGGTGCCACAAGGCATCCAAGACACTAATCTTTCTAATAAAATATTTCCTTCTGGACACAGAAAGTGCCAGCTGTTTAAAAAAAGGAGAGAAAGAGAGCAATCTCAAAATCAACTTGTGACTGAGAGGAATAGAAAGGTCAAGTTCCTCTCAGCATACCCAGTATTCGCTTTCATATTCACATATCATTGCCTCACATCAAGAATAAGAAGTGAAAAACTACTCTCACAGATCAGCAAGCGTCACCCCCCGTGAAGAAGGTTCTGGGCCAAGACTCCAAGTCTGTGAGCCAAGACAATTGGGTTACCCAACTGCATCTGTCAGTGACTTGTAAATCACCTTCTCCAGCAACCTCTTGAGGTCTCAAACTCCAGGACAGAGCTGGCAATGCTCCGCAAGCTCAGAAGACAAGTACTGGTTGCAAGAAATGGAATCACAAGCCTAGAGTGTCTTCAGCATCCAACTCCATCATGCAATACGCAGAAAATCTCGGACGCCTTTTATGGTTTTTTGGAAAAGGTATGGTTAAAGCAGCATCAGTCAACAAAAGAGACAGGAAAAATAGTGAAATGGTTAGAGAACAAGCCCCTGCCTGTCTCAAAGAAGAGGCTCTGTGAGGTATCTTAGTTTTGCTCAAGGTTTGCAATTTCAAACAGAAGCTGTGAGTAGCGACTTTTCTGGAAATCGGACCCAGAGTGCCTCAAATTAGTGATGTACTGCCTCCATCCACCTGCCACCTCTAAATGAAAATGTCAGCCTTAATTCAGGAATGGTTTTTAAGTCCTTTGATGGAAAGGACTTGAAAAGCGGCGGGTATTATCACAAGCATTCAGAGCTGGTATCAGGCATGCGGCTGTTTTATGAGAATTCGATGCCTTCCCCCATCCTCCCACCCTGGAAAGTTATAATGCGTCTCTGGGGCAGGTTGATATTTGCACTTTGTTGACACCTAATAAATAATAATCCAAATATTTGCACACATGGAATATTTTGTGACATTATAGAGCTGACAGACCCTGACTATTCGGGATCTGCTTTGTGCACAGAACTCCCATTGGTTTCAAAGTAAGTGTGGAGTTCAGAACAGCTGTGGAGTAAGACCCATGACATTTATGTTTATGAAATAGGAGAGACCTTATCATTTGCTGGTTCTGTAGCCACAAAGCCAGAATAGCTGATGAGGGGCCTGTGCTGGTATCTTCAGTATAATCGCAATGTACACAGCTGAGGTGTCTTGGCGAGTAGTAAGTGAGCCAAGGAAAACAAAGAGAGATTAGCAAGGGGTGCTGCAGGGCAGGAGGCGGGGGATCGACAGAGCTGGGGGGCAGCAGTGGGAACTGGCAGTGTTGGGATGGGGACCCCTGGGCTGGGAGATGAGGGGGCTGCAAGGCAGTGGGCGGCGCTGGAGGAGCCGGGTGAGGGGCTCTGGATGGAAACAGCAGGGCTGCTTTGTGGGGGGCATTGGCACAGCCAGCCTAGGAGCTTGCAGAGCTCGTATGCCATCTGCTGCTACGCTATTAACTGCTATTAGTCACCGAGCTTCATGAGCATGAAATTTCCTTAGTTGCTGAAAAGGAGGGAGAAAAGCCTAGAATGTGGCTTAACTTTGATTAAGCACCAACAAATTTGGGACAATTCAAACAAGAGGGATTTGGAGCATCTCATTGAAGCATGTTGCAAAATTCCCTCATTGCCCGGGGGAGGTACGCACACCGAGCGCGCCCCATTGTACTTCCCCTTCCACAGCACTTTTGTCAGCAAGATAAGGAGAAAGTATTTGCATGTGGTTAGGAAAGGAGCTATGGATTTGCTAAACGGATTTGTATCCTGTTCGGTTAGAGTGATATGGTTCAGCACATTCCAAAAAAGATGGAAGTAGACAGTAGTACGAATAGAAACAGCTTTCTCAATTATGCTAGTTAAGATAGATGTTGGTAGGCTTATTAATCCTCATGCTTCAGGGCTTTTGCCGATCAGCAGCTTGGGTCAGGAAGAAACATCTTACACCTTGTCATGGTGTAATGCTGCACAATTAGAATTGATTTCTCCTTCTCACACGCTACCTTTGGCTACTCGCTGTGGTAGGACACGGGGCCTCTTGTGACCACACAAGGGAAGGTTCAGCTCCCAGAAATGCTCTGGAGACACAAAGGCTATGTAAATGCGCACACAAAGACTAACTGAAAAAGGAACCACGAATTTTCCTCCTGCGAGCACTCTCACTGGAAGCCAGACTGGGGAGGGATATGGAGGGTGGGAGCAGAAGCAACCTGATGCGACTGTCACCCATCACCCAACCACAACACAGCTAAATTTAACAGCAAGCCAGAGAACTAAGGGGCTTACAGGTAAAGGCTGAAGGCACAGCTTTGAGAAACTTCTAACCTCTTTCCTCAGACAGAGGAAGAAGTGAAATGCACCCATCAAACTGTTAGCTGTGAACGATTTGCTCAGTGTTACGGAGAACACAGCACGTATGGCAGGGCTTGGCCACAGCACAGGACCAACCAGCATTCTGCCACCCTGTTCTAGTAACAGGCCACAATTTGGTGGCAGCTGCACTAGCCCACCTGGGTGCCAGGTGGAGAAAACAGATCATTTTGATCTGTGGTTGGACTGAAGAGGTAAATCTGGTGCCGGGGCTTTTTGAACTGGATCAAAGGCTCTGCAGCCATGTTGAGCCAGATGCTGAGCTGGTATAAATTCACTCTGTTAAAACAAATTTGACCAGAACGTTTTGACAGTGCAAGTTTGGGCTTTGGTTCTCTGTGAGATCAGCTACCGTCTTTCTGCACCTCTCCAGCTTCACAGTGGATTGAGTGTCATCTGCCCTTCTGTCATTGGCGTGCAGTCAGCATAAAAGCATAAATCCCCCAGAGCATCTGCATCGTATGCTCTAACTCAGCAGAGACATGTGTGTGCCACATCAAAATTGTGCTGGTGGGTGATTTGCCTGGACCAAGCTCCAGCACAGGCTGCTGTGACACGGGGACTCATCCAGCCTTCCCCAGTCCTCTCCTGACTGAACTATAAGAGATCCAGTGGCTCCTCGCATCTCTCTTGCCCACACCATCCAGTTTGGGGTATACCTTGTGCAGCAGTCACGAGCACAACATCTTTGGCACAGGACAAGGCAACTGGGATTCAGACTTTCCCAACTAACCACATCTGAGCTGAGGCAGTAAAGGAGGCTCTTCTCCCTTCATGACCATACATTACAGCCATTGTTAGTCAGTCATTGTAAAGTGCTCTTGGAGCAGTGGCAGATGTCCTATTACACTGAGAGAAGTAAGACACCTGGGTTCGTTACCACCTAATTAGGTTCTCCATGTGATTAACTACTTGTGCAGACAAAGAAACAAACTACCCAAATGAATGCCAACAGAAGACAAGCTGGCATGGCAGCAGCAGGCACCTGACAGGCACACACAGATCTGCAACTCGCCTGGCTTCCTGATGGAGAATGAGGAATTTTTAGTAAGAGTTGAAAAACTGTAATCAGAAACTCCAACAGTATGTTTTGCCTGAGTCACAGTTAAGTCCTTTGTGACACACAACCCAGTGTTATTGCAATTACAGAAGCCATCTTGATGCTACCTTCCGGCTCACCTGACCTACCTAAACCTTCATGCCTCCTGCAGAGTCCTCAGCCTCTTCCAGACACCTTAGCACCCCTCACCCTCATAACCACCTCCACCTTCCCACAGGGGGACACTTCTGTTTCTTTCTGTCCTTCACCTCCTCTCCTCAAAGCCTACTTTGTCTCTCTGCACTTTTGTACTGTAAGAAAAGCTTCTGCTGGGGAAGTCGCTTTGGCTAGTCCTGAGATTTGGCTGTTTTCCTTTTCCCCCATTGTCTATAACCAGCAAGGTGACAAAGCCAGTCTGCAAACTGGCCATCTTCACTGAGAGCCTCCCAGCCTGCTAGAGCTGAGGCTGCAGTATGTCCCACGCAGGCCTGAAGGCAGCAGGCTGGATTTCCTCTCGAGCGCCTGATCCAGCCAAAACACGGATCCACATTCAAACTGTCTGAAGCCTCCAATCAATCAGTGAATTGCACTGAATGCCCTTAGGAAAAAAAAGGATCTTTGATGAGGCTTTGCTGCTAGCAACCAATCCAAATCCATTAGCTTTCACATCTGGAGTTCCAACGAACAATAAAAATGAGCTTGATGGCCTCAATCTTGTCCTCATTTTTCAGCATCACAATAACCTGGCTCCACTAAACACAATTCAGCATGATTGGCTGCCTCTGCTCAGACTTTGGGGATACCCAGAACCGCTTTAGCTGCCAGAGAAGAGGGTCAGGGCAGAGGGTGCGCTGGGCAAACTCTGTGTGCACATATGCATATTTGGGAAAGATGAGAAGAACCGGAATTGGAGAGGATGCTGCAGGGTAGGATCAGCAGTATTGGCAGAGCTTTATGATATAAATCCACTTAGAATTTTCTGGGTAATACATGAATATCTGTGCAGGACTATCGCTTTTAAAATTCGGCCACCTCTTGCTCAATTTTTGCCACTTCTTGAAGCATAATTGTTACTTTCTCCCTTGCAGCCATGACTGCTGCCTCCTCATGCCTACCCAAGCCTGCATCTCCACCCTTAGGCAACAAAGGGCCCTATTTGGCTGTAAGAAAAAGGTTCTGCTCAGGGAGGAGAGCTCTGCCTCCCTGGATACCCACAGGGAGGACCCAGCTGATTCCAGGTGATCTGAAATGCAAAGAGACAGCAGCACAGCAAAGGCTGAGGCTAGGATAATTGTGTGATTTGTGCTCGTGATGAGAGCCATTCTGACGCCAGCCTGGGCCACGCATGCTTGGACTGGTCCCAGTGCTCCAAAGAGCCCAGCACAGCCCTGCAGCTGTCGAGCCAGTTGCCTGGCAGGCAGAGCCTGCAGTCTGGAGCAGCCTTTCATGGGTTTCTCCAGGATCTTCCTATACCACAAGCAGTTGTTCTGATTTAGTTTTTGTTTTTTTTTTAGTTTTATTTCTGAGGTGATCTTAGTGGCAAAACGAGGAAATTATGTGCTTGCCAAGAGCCTGATGGCAACTGGGTGAACGCACTTCCACTGCTGGGTGAGCAACCATCGCTGACCCAGAACTCAGCCAGTTTAGCGCAGCCCAGTTTCCAATTATCCCTCCCCACACAGACTCCCAAAGAGCTCTGCCCCTCTTGGGTGAAGCTCTCCAAGACCTCTGCCCCTTTTCTTTCTGTCCACATTGCAGTCCTTCTCCAGGTTCCCTAACCCCACCCTTCTCTCCTTGTCTCTTAACAAAGAATGAGCCCAGGCTGAGACTTGTGCATGAAACCATCAAAACCATCTGCTAACGGGCAGACTAATAGCTGTTTAATGGGCCTGGTAAAGCTAATAGATTTGTAAAGAAAATATGAGTGACAGTAGCCAAAGAGAAGCACTCAGAAACAGGCAAAACTGGCAGGGTCTCTCCCACTTGGACTCAAGTAGCTGAAGCAGTGCCTGCAGCCAGGCAGGAGCTTCACTGGCTTTCCAAAGCCGCCAGACATTCCCGGGAAGGAGACTTTGTCTGAGCATGACATTGCCTGCCCAGCCTGCAAGGTCGCGTGAAGGATCCTTAAGTGGCTTGTAAACATCTCTGTCAGACGTTACCATCTCCGGGATGGAGCAGACTTGACAGGCGGGAGATCACAGCTGGATTCAGTGCTTTTAATATACTCACAGTGCAGAGAGAGGTCTGCTAAGGTCTCATCCCAGACTCCTCTCCCACAAACACTGCTGAGCCTACCTATCAGAAGAAGCCAGATTTATTTGATCCTGACAGAATTTACACCTAAATCTTTTAGTACTTATTTGCCTTATGTGTAGCCAAAAGTTTTATTAGACATGCTAACCCCTGCTCAGCAAGCAGACAATATATTTTGAAGGATACTGTATACAGTTGACATATCAGATAAATTTCCCTTGCCACCCCCGTGCCCACCTCTCCTTACACTGCCACCACGGAGTGACACCAGCCTGTATCTCTCTGGGGCTCCTACAGAGGCCCTTACCATGCCGCCTGTACACGGTTACCCAGTCTGGAAATAAAAGCTGAGTTGAAACGAGTTGTCATGTTGTCAGATCATCTTGCTGTTCTGGTGTCAGTGTTAGTGGCACCACCAGGATAGGCTGTGCATGATCTTGACAGACTTTTCCACACCTCTGGATGATGTGTGGGGTCAGCGAGGAAGCCACATGGGCAGAGATGCGTGGTCTCATGCATTCTGTGTAGGGTGTGGGTATGGGCACGGGCTATGAAATAAGGATACTATTCCTCATGCTACCAGGCAGAAAAAAGCATCTTTCACTCCTTTTCATCATAACGTGAAATCTCTGAGAGACAGGTCCTGGCCCTCAGCAAGATCAGATTGATTGCCACATGGGGAATTATTGACAGGAGAGAAAAGAACCATCTCTCTTCTATCGCTGCATCCTAAAAGCTCACCAAGTCCTCATCCAAGAAGTGCAAGAGCACAGCAGTGGTGTGACAGATGTGACAGTCTGGCCCATTACTAACAAACAAGCACACCGAATGTGATCACATTTCCTTTTGTAGCTGAATTTAGCGAACTGTAATTGCCCTCTGGTTAAAATAACTCTTCGCCGTCTGAAGGAGCAAAAAGCACTCGTTTAGGGCCTATTAAACCTGAGATTTGGGGTTGCTGGTGACTTCAGTGGACTACTTGGACCTGATTGCCTCTTGGTAGTCCTGGAGGAGGGGTGAGACCCTCTAAACTGCCATTACAAATATTGAACATGACCACAGCAATTCCTACGGAGAGGAGCACAGAGGTTGTGAGTCCACAGGAGACCACTTGCATATCAATACTCGAGGTACGCATTCTCCCCTACGCCCATACCACCCAGCCCTGAGCAGGTCTTGGCCTCCAGGCATCTCAGGTGCATCTGGGATGGCATCAAAACCTTTGGCAGCAAAGGGGATCACAGCCCCAGTCATGCCCTTCTCCCACAGAAAACTGGAGACTACCTTTGCCTTGGCAACCGCGAAGAAGACTGGGATTCATAACTGTAGGAGCTCCCTGCAGCCAGGAGTTTGAATTATTCACTTCCTAGCAAGAGACATCAATCCTTTCTCTGCAACCCCTTCTACCACCTCGTAAGATGTATGAGGTGAAGGCGGGAGGCATTTTTATTATTTTTATTTAGTTTGTGGATGTTTAGTGTTCCTCACTATGGGCTATATTCAGTCCTCACGTGCATGATATTATCAAAACCTTTATCAGTTAACTATCCTTGCTTTAATTTTCCCCCTGCTCTCACCCTCACTTTCCCCTCTTTATAAATTATAACATTCAGGCCTTTGCTGGCAGTAGAGAGCACTACATTGTTCTGGAATAAAATGGACTTTATTCCATTATAATGACTCTGCTTCCAAAGGGGAGTAGTTATACTGGAATAAAAGTATTTTTTATGCTCCAGTCTGGAGCATAATTCAATCATAAATTACATCAGAAAAAAATAAACCATAATAATAAAATGGCAGTTTGTGCATTGATTAAAGTGAAAACACTCTTCATTCTGGAATATTCCACATATAAAGTGAAGTTAGTGTGCAATAAGCAAGGGTGTGATTTTTTATAGCACACCAGCTACCTTTCATTCATTCCCTAATGGATACCCTGCCAGAAAACAGGAGTGCCTTTAGGTGAGGCAAGTTTGAAAATGGAATAAACTACCACGCATTAATGTGCACTAGGATCATTTGTTGGGGAATGTGGGGAAGTAACTAGTGAGCTGAAAATCTGCCACTAAGCAGTCCCCCCCAGGGACACCCCCAGGGAGTCCATGCAGGTCCCAAGGCTTAACAGAATAATTCTTCATGCACTCCCATAGTAGGAGATTTTCCAATGTGGATAAGTCCAGACACCCCTTGGTGCATACAGTCGGGGTCTTGAAACAAGCCACGGGGTCTTGAGGAGAGAGGAATCTGAAGCTAGCCTAGTCTTGGCAATGGGGATACACCTCCAGGAGATGTGCATTGCCAAAACCTTCCCTTCTAGTCTAGCATTGGAATGCAGAATATGCTCCAGTTCCCCAGAAAGTCCCCAGAGCAGCTGACCAGCCAACTCAATAAAGATAGGGCTTCGTATCTGTGCTGGTACCTGAGAAGGATCAAGCAGCCAGCATCACATATATACAGCCAGGGGCTATACTTAGGGCAGTTTCTGTTCAGTTCTCTTGTCAGACATTAATACAGCATTTGTACCCAGCATCAGTTTGCATGAGCCAAGAGCTCTTGATCAGACTTCAATGTACCCCATGAAGCATTCGTTTGCAGGGAGCAAGGGAAGTGATCTCCTGGCTAGGAGACTTCCCAGGGAGTCTGTGATGCTCTTTGATTCCTCTTTATATTTTCCTTTGTATGAATTTACAGACTAAGGGAGTTAAAAAGTATTCACATTTTCTAGTTTTACCTAAAGAGAAGTTATATGCTATAAATAGTCCTCAACTGATTTCTAGCAAGATCTGCTGGACAAGTATATCTATATATACTGAGAAGGGAGGCACCCACTGCCCCCACAGCTGAGGAAGGGTAGATCTGAATACAGCAAGAAATTTTAGGGTCCTCCCGAGAGTGGCACTCATGCCATTGACAACATCTGGGCAAAATCTGCTTGTGGTTCAAAAACTGGAACAGCCTGCCATTTGAGAAGCCTGATTTTTCAAGATGTCCATATTTCATTATCCAAGGCCTGGGTTGCCCACAACCAGCACAGCCATTGCTTGCAGCCCCCCAGTTCACCCAGTCCAGGGCTCCCTAGACTAGACCTGCATTTCTTGCTAAGGCTGCTGAATTACTGCCACACCAAGAGCTAGCCTTAGCTGTCTCCACTGGTAAAAAATATCCTCAAAGTCTAATTACTTAACACATTTTCACTAATGTGTTGTTCAAGTATCACTCAATGCCTCATACAGAAAAATGATATTCCAACACTTCAGCTAGTCATGACTAATGCTAAGGTGTCTTGACAAAACTGTATTTCAAACCATCGCTGCCCTTATGTATGCTAAGGGGAACATTGCCTTTGAGATCATATTAGTTGCAAGTGTGTAGCTGTGCTGATGCTCAATTTCCATCGACTTCAGGAGGAGTTAGACACCTAGAGGACTCTGAGCACACAACTTCAGGGTGTGGGAAGGCAGTTCTTATGAATCCACCTATTTCTGCGTTATTGCCCTTTGTGCTGAAAAGTAATTTAAGCTTAGCTAACTTCTTTTGCACTGAACAGGGTCAGGAGATCTCTCACAATCTCCTGCCAAAAGCTTGGCTGTCAGGATGGTGACATTTAATGAGGGGAACAAAAGCAGTGTGAGGAGAAGGGGGAAGGGCGATTATCATGTTAGACTACCAAATTGGGTTCTTGAAGTCTCATCTTTATCCTTCTTGGCATGTGCTTTCTAGCATCGTCCAGGGAGAAGGAGCCTGTGGATCCAGAACGTAGCGTCACTGGCAGATCAGCATGAGGCTATCAAGCCCATTTCTCTCATGCTCTGATCAACAGTTGAACCCGGTGCTATGCACCAACTTGCTTACTGTGCTGCTCAGACCCCTCACTGAAAGGTTAGGGTGAAGCACACAGCGAACATGGAATTCAAGATGTGGATTATATCAACAATTACAGGCTACAGCATAATTCAATTATAAATTAAATTGGAGTAAAAAAAAATACCCGTAATAATAAAGGGGCGATTTGTGCGTTGATTAAAGTGAAAACATGCAGTCATTAGCCTGTGTTTAAATCTTGTTAGCTGCAAGCAGAGCTGCATATTGCCATTAACCTATGAGTGCCTGTGGGGAACGGACACTGCTCTAGCATAGATGTGCATCAGGGCTGCTGCTGCCCTCCGCCACCTTGACACTGGAGGTCAGGCCAGAGAAGGGTAAGTATTTACGGGTAAACATTCATATAACACACTTTGAAATGTTTTGCACACTTTTGTTTTCAGGCCATTCTCTGAGACTACAGTTCGTGTAAGATTCCAATTTTTAAGAGGGAGGTATGAAACTAAGATGAAGGTGGTCAATGGGACAAAGTGTCTCTGTAGGCCACAGACCAGCCTTGCTGTGACTTTGGGGTTGCACAGTGGGGAGTTGCAGTCAGTAGGTGGTGAGAAGCACGAAGTCTTCAACCAACCTTGGAGAATCTCAGTAGGGGCACTAAGTGAAGTGCATATCCTCTGCCAGTGTTTCCCCAGCCCAGGAAAGTGTTTAAAAGACCAAAACTAGGCAATCCCCTCGGCAGGGATTCCAGATGCTCTCAGCCTCTGCCTTACAACCCTGGCATCTTCCTGCCCCCTCTGGTCAGTGTTGTGGGCAGGGCAGAGATCTCAAGGAGGCCAGATGCATCCCGGACCTCCTTCACATTCACCATTAAAATGTCAAAACACCTTCCTTCCACACCGTATATGTGCTGTATATCCTTCCTCATGCATCTGTTTTGCCCCACTGGGCTCAGGAGCTTCTGTCTTCCATGCACATTTTGAATAACCTTCCTGAGTAAACCTGCTGGGGCTCATAAAGGCTCCTTGCAGCCCCTTCTTTCTCCTGTATTTCATACCTCTCCTGAGCCAGGCACACTGTGTTCCCGTATTATGAGAGAATAATTGCTTTTCCCCAGCTCACATCCATACTATTTTTTTCTTTTGTTTTACAAAATCCTCTCCCAGAGAAATATGTCCCTGCACAAGAGCATTAGATCGAATTTTTAGATCAAATTATCCTTCTGTTCTATAATGCTATCTGTAATTACTCCCTGTAACTTTGGTTTTGCTGGTGATCTCAACCATCAGGCAATTTTCACACATCTCGCCAATAGAATTCAAGTACAAGCAAATATTAGAGTGAGTGTGAATTTATTTTTATTTATAAATTGCTTAACATAGAAAAAAAAGAGAGAAGCTCTGAGCACTTAGGAAATTACTGTCTTGAAATAGATTTTGCAAAATTTCCCTGTTTTCTCCTATGCCTCACAAAAAAAAAGGAAAAAAGGCATACGTGCTCAGATGCTGGGAAGAATGGAGAGGAGCTGTACAAATCATGGCATATTTCACAGTGTATGGATGCATACAGAAGTCTGTTGAGTTTTCAAAACAGTGAGATTATTCAGCTCCCACAAGCTTAGACAGAGACTCAAGATACCCACACGTGAAAGGCAAGCTTAGTATTTCACCTATTTATGTGTCTGTCTGCACTGAATCTCCTTTAGGCTCTCACTAGCTTCATCTAGGAGCTGCTCAGTTACTTCTGACTTTCATTTGGTTTGGAAATTATTTTTCCCCAGTTTCTTGTCACTTCCTGTAAAATTTCACCCGGAGATCTGGCCAATGGGGAGCTAAGCTCTAAATTAGCACAAGTTCAGTAGAAAGTGTAGCATAAGGAAAAAACATCCAATAAAAACCCTACTCTTGACACCAGCTCACAATGTTCAGTTCCAGAACTGAATCCAAAACCAAACTTTGTGGTTTAGACCCATCTGCTGCGAGTCCTCAGCTCGCAGGTGGAAGCCTGTAACCTGCTGCCAACAAGGGCATGTTTCATGAGATTGCAGCGGGAAGACTTGGCTGGCAGAAAATGTCTGTGTCTGCATTCTCTGGGGGCAATAAGCACTGGCTTGCTCATACTGAAACTGGACACCAGGACAAGTAGGAAGAAATGAAGACCATTGCAAAAGACTGCAGTACACTTTTTTTTTTTTGTCATTGTGGCCAGGATCTTCCAAGCCCAAAGGGACTAATTGACCAGGTGTCTTAAATGAGCTTCTCTTACTATCACCAGCAAGCCATAATTACAATCAGCATGGATTGTCTAGACTAACAGGGTGGTCATGGAGCAATTGTAGGAAGGAGGGCTTTTGGCTAAGAGAAGTCCATCTTTGGACTATGCTCATGTCAGATGTCAAAAAGAGAGCATGCCTACTGACTTTTGGCAACCTTCCCAGTAACCCTACTGCAGAGCAAATCTGATGGTGGGATTTTTGCTCTTGGAGGTTTTCAAGACTCGACTAGACAAAGCCCTGGCTGAACTGCTCTGGTGTTGATGATGGTCCCAGGGAAGCTGGGTTACATGATCTCCAGAGGTCCCTTCCAATCAGCATTTCTACAATTCTGTAGCACACATTTAGCCTCCTTGAACTGATTATCTGTGTGAATGAGAGGGGTAAATTAAGTCTGCTTCATCCTTCAGACTTTCTGACAACAAAGTGAATCATATGCTCATAAAGTAGCTTAGATTTGGAAAGGACCACTGCAGGTTATCTGGTTCATCATGCTGTTTAAAGCAGGTCCAGTTTACATCAGGTAAGACCACAGGAGACCAAGGAGAAATCACCAACTATTCCCAAAGGTCCACCAAAATCAGGAGGTTTGCTTATGCTAATGGCAGCCTGCTGAACAAATAGCTCCTAAAAAGAGCTCAGATCTCCCCCTAAAATATTTCAGGATTCCACAAATAAAATACAAAATAAAAAATGAAGCAACTCTGGCCAAGTTCCATTTCTAGAGGAAATTGCTATGGTCATCAAGCAAAAAAAAATAAAAATGAAAGTCTCAAGAAAGCTCCTCCCCCATCCCACCTGTAACCATGGCAATCCTAATTAAGATTGTCCTTGAAGTCTTATGGTGAGAGAGACCTCCATACAGCTTCCAACAAGCCTGTTCCAGTGCTTCATTCTCCATCCTATTAAAATGTAGGTGTTTTAACTGAGTCTCATCTCTTACGGAATAACAGAATGTGTTTTTTTTTTCCCCCTCTTTTTTGGTAGATCACATTCATCTGCAAGCCCTGTGAGACAGAGACACCCCCCTCACAGATACCCGTACAGCTTCTAGCACAACTGGACATGAATCAGAGCCTTTGCCTCTGTATAGTATTTGTAAGACCCGACTTGCACCAGTGAATGCACTGACCCCATAAAGCAGGGAAGTGTCATTTCAGAGATGAGAAAATGGAGCACAGAGACAGGCCTCGTAGCAGCATGCCAAAGTTCACACAGAAAGTCAGTGCCAGGCCTGGGAATCAGGCCTTAGTCTAGCATCTTAATGTCCTCTCCTCTCCTTTTGGCACTGCTGAGATATGAAATAATAATAATCATGAAATGTGCCCAGACACTAAGAAGATCATCGCCTTAATGCAGATAATAGGAATAGCCAGCATCTGCGTAATGCAGAATCAAAATGGTTTATAATGGGTAGAACAAGGCGTAGCTTAGAGTTTAAAAGTAATTAAAATTTCCTCCCTAAGTTTCTTTTGCTTAATGTACTTCCAAAAAAGCGTTCATCTGCTTGCAAATACCTGACCCTACGAGTTCAGGTTTCAATGCAATGGAAAGGCATATGTTGGCAGAATGACAGCCACTGAACGGCATCTCATCTGGATCCAAAAACGTAAAGAAAGGGAAATACTCATTATTCTAGAGGCTCAAAGACATTTTCAATCCATTTTAACTCTAACAGGTCCCCCTGTGGCCTCTTAAAACCTACTGAATTGGAGCAAAGTAGTGTAAGCGGCAGAGTTTCATCTTCAAAGGTGCAGTGAAAATATCCAGGTTGACAAGAGGGCTCAGTTCAGGAGCTTTTGTGGGGTTTCACTGTGGACTTTTAACAATACTCTTCCGCAGCACCTTTTATCTGTGGATCTCACTGCACTTTAAAGGTATTGTCTGATCTATCACCACGTTGCTTCTGCAAGAGAGATATTATTATCCCCATTTAATTAACAGGGAAACTGAGGCACGATGGAAAAACGCAATTTGTTTGGGCCCTTACAGCGCAGCAGTGGAAAAGGTGGGATTATACACAAGCTCTCTTGATGGTTTAGGTCTCCCTACTCATTTTGCCCTGTCCTGTTCCTGCTCATCCCTTCAGCTGCCGTCCCCCCCCAGCATGAGCTGTCAGGAGCCCTGGGGGATGCTTGAGGTGCATTGAGCCAGGCAGTGATCACAAGCAAGGCAAGCGGCAACCCTGCCTTCTCATTCAGAGCAGATCTGAGCACATATAGATAAATCTCACCGGCCCAGAAAGAGACCTCATATCTCAAACAGCCCCATTCCTAGCCTACCAGTCATCGTTTGAACAAGCATACAGCAGAATGAGAGAAAGATTCCTCCTTCCTCCCCTGTTACTCTAGTGCTGCACAGTACAACTGCTGTGCTAGGGAAGTATGCGATTTTCCCTGAAACAAAGCAAAAATGCTTCTGAAGCCTGGAGTAGTGAGGAAACTAGTCATTCTGGAAGCTGTTGGCATTCACTTTGCACCTCTACAGAGCTACTCTCATCCCACGACCACACCTGTTGTATAAAACTGTATGAGCTATATATGTACGTATTTATACATACATATATATATATATGCATATTCTCTCAAGCAGTTGTGACTGGCAGGAGTACAGCTAATGCAGAAATAAACATTTGTGCTACTCTCCAGAGAGTAGTGAGGAGCAGCCCAGTGCACTACTGTCACCCAAGCAAGATGTTCCACATAACACCCTGGCATGATTATTCAAATGTCGGTACTGTAAACTGTGCTAAGATCGACAAGTTCAAGTGTACATAGTCCACGTATCCCTCCTGCCTGCTGAAGCTGCCCTAGCAGGAGTTAGCTTTTGGACACATTAAAATATTATCTCATGTTTGGTTCTCACTCATACAAAAAAGATGGTTGCCAGCTCAGATCCAACCAGTTCAAATGAGGGTTTTTTTTTGTTTTGATTGCACTTGAACACATAGATGTGCCTGTTCATGGCAGAGAGGAAGTGGAAGGAATATCCCCTTAGTTTACCTTCATTACATTGTTCTCCTGATAGCTTGTGAGGTACATAATATTTTATATATATACTTAGGATGAAAGAGCAAGCATTGGAGCCTACACTGTGCTTGCAATGCAGAGGTTAATATTATTTAGTAATGTCCTTTTTCAAAATATCCCTTTGTGGAGGTTGGGCTGATCTATCAAAGGAGCTCTTGAAGAAACTGGATCTGAGCTGAGGGAAAGCATGGGGTTAGCATGGGGACAGTCTGACTGCAGTGTGTTGCCAACTATGGCATTAAGGAGATGGTCACATAATCATAATAGAGCATCTAACAAATGTGATTCAGAGGACCAAAGCGTGGAGTTTACATTATTTCATTACTGGAGAGAAGCAAGTACATCCAGAAGGGAATTCAGGACTCCTGAGGTAAGGGCATAAATGTACCTTAACTCACTAACAGCAAGCATAACCCGAATGGCTATGTATGAAAGATACCTCTTTTTGTTTTATTTCCTTGTTCAAGAGAAGCTAAACTCAAAGACTCCTTGAATCTATTCCAAGGAATGGGGAAGCTTCCCACACAGAGCTTCTTCAGAGGTAAGGCAAATCCAGTTCCTTCACAGGGCTGCAGGGAATTAGCGCGAGTCGATACTGGAGACTGCTGAGACACTGGCCGCACAGACAGGCCATTTGCATCCTACTTCTTGGTTAGAAACACCATTTGCTAATTGTGATGCATAGTCCGCACAATGATCATAATTAATGGAGATGTTACTTCCCCCCAACCTCCCCCCCAGGTGGCAGGTGACTGTTCTTTTGGAGCAAGAGGACCTGAGTTATATCACTGATGCTTCAATGAAGACAGAAGTCACCATGATGTACAGCGTGGAGACAACCAAAAATTATTCCTGCGACCACAGATTCACTGAATTGCCTAATGCCCTCGCACAGAATTCTGAGTTTAATAATGTTAATGAGGTACTCTGAGATCCATATACAGAAGAACTAAAGGAGAAATAAGATCATTATGTTCTCCCACTGTCATCTGCAGGTTTCAAAATATATTACAGTCCTTCACTAATCATCAGAATGCCCCACTGAGTCAATATTATTACAATCATTTTGTAAGTGCCAAGAGACGGATTCTGATCTCACACACACGGGTTCAGTCGCGACACCTTATCTCAGTTAGAGGGCTGTCTTCTGCATTTCAGAGCTATGGGAATATCATGGGTTGGAAGCTTCTCCTACAGAAAAAATAAATAGTCAACTAGCTTTGACCACAAGGGACCAGTTCAGAAGACTGTAACGCTGCCTTGTGTATGTGGCAAGTCTGACCCACCAGCCCCATCACCTTCATGATGCTTTACAGCAGAGGCCCTGTCTCACAGGAGAAATATACCAATATATTTCATGGTGGTGGGGTTCTTCCAGATGGGGACATGAGAGCTAACCATGGGGCTCCCAACGTAGAGCAGAACTCCCATTTACACCCTACAAATGGCAACAATTTGTTCAGGATCACGCAGTGGTATCAGTAAAACCTCTCAGAACAAGGTCCTCACCTCTAAGCAGCAGATAACCCTTCCCTCACTGTGGTTTGGACTGCTGACAGTGCAGCAGGCAGTACAGTACACAGCTGTAGGCAGGGATAGGGAGTTAAGAATTCAATTTCCATGAGTTATGAGAAGTCCCTTGTCAAAACACTCACCTCAGTGGGTGACCTCAGTATTCATCTCATCTCCATAAAACGGGGAGGAGAAAACACTCTTTATACCATGCTTTGAGATTTACAGATAAAACACATTTTGTAGAGTTCTGACTCTTTGTTAAAAAAAATTCATAGCATCATTTTCCCTTCTGCCCCCCCACTTCAGCTAACCAAAAATTTAGGGTCTTGAGGGTTATTCCAGGGGAATCGAGAGCTGGAAAAATCTTTTATATCTTTTTTTTTTTTTTCCCAAAGAATGCATGGAGTCTTATTTTTTTCCACGCAGAAAAAATCAAACAAGCTAGAGAGAGTTTCTTTGCTTATAGAATCAAACTCTCTAAGCTTTTCCTTAGGGTCAGGCTACCAGCTGCTTAAACAGGCTGTGCTTCAACTCCCTTCTTTCCCCATGTTTGTGTTGAAGTTTGTTTTTCTCTCACATACACATACACCCTATCTTTTCAGGGCTCACTGAAGTTTTCTTCCCTGCATTGCTAAAGTGCCTGTATGGCCTCTGGTTTGGATAGCAGCCTGCTGTCATTTCATAAGAAAATTTAACCATTTATCTAGAGCGAAAAACAGAATTTAACTCAGGTTGAAATGGCACTGGTGATCCTCAAACCTTAACAGCAGCAGCTGAAGCTTCATGGTATTCTGCTTATAAGACATATACCCAATAACACAAACTCCACACTTGAATCATTGTGCACCTGCTTAGGAGAATTTCTTCACTGCAGTTCAAATGTTTTTCTCCATGGCTCTGACAGATGCCTGAGGAAGTTCTCTGAGGTCTTCTGAACTAAGACTCCTCTGGTAAGTTACAGGGCATGTTTTTCCTCCCAACAACACAACTAGAAAGTCAGTCATGAGAGGAAGGATGCAGAAGAGAGGATGAGTTTGGAGTGTTTTTTTTTTTTTTTTTTTTTTTTAAATGCAAGGTGTGTGTAGCAGAAGCAGAAAGATGCAAGATTTGAGCATCTTATAGGGAAGAAGAAAATTACATTGAATGTTATGTTTGTCTGGTACTGAACTCTATAGCTAGGACTGTGAGCTCGATAAGGGAAGAGTGGAAGAAGAGAAGGTGGAAAAAAGCTAATACAAGCAGGAAGATGCATCTGGGACACATGGAAGAGGCATCAGGGGAAGAAGATGGGTGAAAGCAACGTGAGGGAGGCAAAATCTGAAAGGTGGGAACCCCCTCAAAAATAGCAGAAAGGTTGCCCATACAGGGAAAATAAGCTAGCTGAGAGAAAAAAAAAAAAGGAATAGAAAAAGATGAAACCAACCTTTTATCCTAACAGTTAATTTAGGAACCTAGTACTTCCAACGTCACTGAAAAAGTGGCCTCTAGTTTAGAGGTGGGTTTGAATTTTGTTTTGGGTTAGGGAGCTCCAGGATACTCAAGCCCCTCAGTTAGTTGCCAGATTTGGAGATGCTGGCTGCACTGGCCCTACTTGCAGCATAATAAAGAATTGCGATGTCTAAGAGCACCATCAAGTGGTGAAGGGAAGCCGATATTAAAGCAGCCAAACAGCTCTCTTTTGGCGCAGTAAGTTCACATAATGGAAAACTACACAGAGCAATTTATTTCCATGTAGCATCCTTCACACAAATAATCCTGCACCTCCTTACAGAGGAGAGTAAAAGAACAGATAAAGGTCCGCATAGCCAGCTACAGTATTGCACACACAGCACGGTGATGAGGTTTCTGACTGCGGGTGGAAAGGTGAGGGAAACAAGATGGGAATGCCCTGGAGGAAACAGAAAGAGCAGGGAAGCAGTGGTAGCAGGGAATGGACAGAGAAGGAGCAGTCAGGAGGAAAGTGTCTGGGGACAAGCATGAGAGTGAGGAGGAAGAGTAAGGAGCAGCAATGAGGAATGGGGGACAGATATACGTGGTTGTATCACTGTCAATCAATGACCCACATCACAGGTTTTCACAAGAGGCTTGGGGAAATCAGGGAAGTAATTCAGATCTGGACTCCTCTCTGAGGAATTACCTCTCTCCTGCGCTATTCAGTCTTCCTTCAGAACTGCAGTATTCCTGACTGCTGGGGCTGTATCCGGCATGGCTTTTGGAAGAATATCATAAGGGGTAATTGTGAACAGGTCAAAGAGTGACAAGTAGATGACAATGGATCTTAAAGGGTGGATGTGGCAGAAGCAACTTGTGTGTGCTTGGGATGCTGAAGCATTAACCTGACAGGTGGATAAACTAGTAATGAATAACGTAAATGTGATATCTTAGTAAAAGGCGGTGCTAGAAGAGAGACTGACAATTGTCCCTCACACTTATTTGCCAGTTTGCACTTACAGACCTCAAGTATTTTAAGACAGATCACCATCACCCTTATTTTACACCTTGGCAAACAGAGACATTGAGAAACAAGTATTTGCCCAAGAAGCATAACAAAGCACAGCACCAATTCATTGGTCCTGTGATGAGTACCCTGCATAACAGTCCGTGTTGTCTCCACACGAGAAGGAAGAACATTTCACCTGGGCACAGACAGTTCCTTACGTGAAGCTTTCCGAGGCAGGAAGTTACAGCAGAGCTGAGATTTGGTGAAGTGTCTGGGCAGACAAAAAAGAGAGATGAAAGGGTAAGCTGGAGGAGATGTGAGAGTTGAGTGTTGCTCACACAGGAGTGACAACACCAGCTCCACAGCTAGCACTGGCAGAGGAGAACAGAACAGAGCTACTGATGAGTTGTGTCAGGGAGAAGAGGAAAGAGTCAAGGGCCAAACAACAGCGAGAGAGCAGAAGGTGGTAGCTGGTGAGGCACAATTCACACCACGAGGTAAAACAGAGAACACACAAGAAAGACTGCCTTGATCGATAGCACTGAACCATGAGGAAATTACAAGATGAGGGGAAAATAAGGGAGGTTTTCTCTCAAGAAATAAGGAAATGGACAGCCATCAAACATCATTACAAGAGATTCTGATTTCCAATGGGCAAGACCTACCTCACCACCAAACTCATCTACCTCAGTCAGATATGAGGTTTGAGAAAGATTCTACCACCTTCCCTCAACTTTGCGGGGTGCCTTAATTTCAGTTTTTGTTTCACATGGCTCCCATTTAGGTATGCCTTACCCTAGTTGCTGTCTTTGGGCCTATTCCATAGTTTGGCAAGGAAGTGTCAAAGCCCGCAGAGAGCTTTGCTGTCTCATCCACAGAGGATTTCTGCCATGGTGACTTGTGGGACAATGCAGACTTTTCTGAAGCACTGTGTGACACATGGAGGGCTTTTTACTTGTCTTATTAACCAGGAGGCCCTTTTAGCATCCAGCTGCCTCAAGAGCAGTGCTGAGGTCAGGTTGGAGGAGGAAAATAGAGTTCTCCAGCATGTGCTTGCACATGGCAGGCAAAGGAGGGGGAGAAATCCTTTTCTCCAGTGGGCTTCAGAGCCTGTTTAAGATGCAGTAATAAACCAGTCAAGTATTTCCTCAAATCAGACTCTGGAGTCTCGGCTTCCCACCAGACAATTTTCTACCTCTTCCATCATATCTATTCCACACAGTACCAGTAATTCTCCTTTCCCTCCTCTTCTGTTGAGATAATTAATAATTAATTATTATTAAAAGGAAAAGGCTGAGGGGGCCAACTCCCAGTTTTGCAACCAAAAGACCAAAACCTATGCTAATTATAATCCTAGTCACTTTTCATCCTGCTAGGCAAAGTCTGGGTCTGTGCCAAAAGGTTGTGCGTTTGCTCCTGACTGTATCTCAGGCTAATGGAACAGGGATGGATAAGGAAATGCAGCGGATTCTCATGAGCATTAGAGGGAGCTCATACGAGACAAGGCAGAAATGAAGAGGTTTGAGCTTTTGGAAACGCCTTTTGAGAGCTCATCAGAGGAACCATAGCAGAACTGACTGCTTCTGACTTCTGTTAATACCCCATGCTGAATATTAATGATAAACATAATAAAAAATGTATATAGTGTAATAGGAATGAAAACGTGCATCTAGCACCACAGATTTATAATACTGCTTTACATACACATTCAGACAGCTGAGTAGCTGTGGTGAATATGGAGCCTGCTGCAAGGAATAAAAACAAGATCCCTGCTCTAGATGACTGGCATAAGCATTAATAGGTTTTCCACATAAAACACAGAATAGGCCTGCTGCACAGGTTTCAGGTCCCTTTGGTTTTCAGTGTCCAGTGTAGTTACATTGTCTGGACAATATTAATAGCTTCATCCATACAGTTTCCTGAGCACCTGGAAGTATTTGATACTGAGGAGAAGTCAGGGGCTAAGGAGTAGGGTTGCTAGTGTTCAGTGACCCTATCCCAAGAGAGATTTCAGTATCAACAAACCAATGAATTGTAATGGCTTAAGTGCCTCCAGTTGGCAGTCTACAACCACCTCCACTCATGCCCTACAGCTGAGTATGTTCCAGCCTCTTCACCACTGGGTCTACACAGAGCAGGTCCCACCAGCCGGGGATACCACACCACAGAGATGCTTCCCTACACAAAATGTAGTGAATGGGAATATGCCCTATTCCAAATCCTGAAGTCACCTACGGGAACCAGCATGTGAGAAGCCTGAAGAGAAGTCTGAGAAGAGCACAGAGTCTTGAAAGTCAAGAGGCTGTGGTGGCCACCTTCTCGCATGGTCTCCAGCAAGAACCACATTAGGTTTTTGGCTGTTGTGCCAAAAACCCTGCAGTATTTTTCCAACGCTATCATTTAGTCCAAGAAAAGAAGCTGATTTTTCCTATAAACTTTACCTTTCTTTTCACTTAATTTTCACTCCCAGGGAGTGAGTTTGATGATTCTGGATGAGAGCACCTGTAGGCTCTGCCACAAGCCTAAAAGATGCACCACAAGTCACTTGACTCCCCATGCCTCTGTTTCTGTATTAGCTCATGATTTCTTGAGGCAGACACAGCCTTAGGATGTATAAATGAGAGGTGTTAAGCAAAACATGTAGAGCAATGGTAAAAGTAATGCTTATAGTAATAACAATGCAGACAAACTATCTTAACATGTGTTTACTAATAACACCACTATCCTGTAAGTTGCTTGAGACATCCCCAGCCCTGTAAGGTGAACCTGTTCATCTAACACTGTCTCTAGGGGTCTGACCTGTACCACTGAGCTGCTTCAGTTTGGGATTAGACCTCCCCTGGGACTTAAAGCTCTGGCAATTATTTAAAGTGCTTGCAAGCAAATACATTGTGCCTATCATGCAGATCCCCAGAGACAATAGTAACACAGGAAAAATTCTTCCTGTGGTGACTCTGACAGTGATCCTGAGAAAACACCACAGGAAGCAAACAACTCTTCACCTAAACACAGCTAGAGTTGTCTACTTCCATTTTCTGCTCTGATCTTCAGCCCCTTTGCTTGCTGCCTCTCCAAAGAGCTGTCAGCAGAAGTAGCACACGAGGGAGACTTTTTTTTTTTTTTAGCTGTGTCCACAGGCTTGGCCAACTCAGCACATTTATGGAGTTATTTTTTTCTGAACAACTCCGAGGGGATTTAGGTACCAAAATAATATGGTACCGTTCTCCAAAGCATTTAAATTACTGAGGCTCGATGAGTTACCACACTAACTGAATCACAGCAGATGCCCAAATGCAAGATTAAGACTGCAGACGGGATATTCTGCTGTATCCAGTACGCCAAGGAAAGGGGATTCTGTGGTGGATTGCCCTCCACCAGAAGTTACTGCCCAGTCCGTTCTGGCAGGTTTGGGATTTGCTGTGTTAACTCTTGAAGCTAAACCAGCTCATTTGGACTGAAACAGAGAGGAGTAATGGGACAATCATCTCAACTAGCAAGTCTTAGAGCTGGTGGTGCCATTCTTCTGTGTGGACAGTGATAATAAAACTCCCACCAACTCAGCTCCATTGTTCTGTGCCTTCAGCCCAACCCAGATGGGAAACAAAATGTGTGCTCACTGAAAAAAGTGTTACGGCAATAACTGTCTCTTTACTTTGTGTTTCAGCTAATAGGCTCACTAATTAAAAAAAAAAGCTTTAGATATCTGAGCAGACTTGGACAAACCTCTCCCTTGTTTGTGCTGTCCTGCTTGGCCCCCTATTGGGTACATCACCCCAAGAACACATGTAAAAGCAGTTTCCACAAGAGAGGTGAAAAAACAGTTTAACCATCTAGCTTCCAGATTACTTGCATTCAACTGGTACAAATTCCTTGCGCAAGCCAGATCATAAAAAAAAACAATCCTCACCCTTAATTAGTAAAAATGAATTCAAACTGTGACAGCAGGTGAGTTTGGCATCTAAGCTGGTAAGATCAGACAAGTTTGATAGAAAAATCTATGCACACAGCATATACCCAGTGGGATACACAGAGAGCCCCCAGAACACAAGATGGAAGAATTTCCATCATCAAAGCAGAACATCACAGGCGGCTGCAGGCAGCCTCAGGGCAGGACACAGTTGCTAAGCAACTCTTCCATGGGTTGGATGTCACATCACTCGCAACCCCAACAACGCCAGGCACATCGAGGATGTTTTGCACTGGGGTTTCAATAGGAAGGCAGCCAATAAGTGGGTTATTTTCCTTTGCTTCCGCAGCGCTTTCCATGCTTCACTCCCAACAAGTCCAAAAATTCCCTTACTGATAGTCCCCTTCCAAAAAGGATTACTGGACATCAGTAGTTGGGAGAAGCGTTTGAGTGGACCTGTTGCCCACGGCATAAATACTGACATTGGGACCATGGAGGTATGCAACATTCCCACTGGTGGGAACATGGAGATGTTTTTGTCTTGACAGTGTTTTACATGCGTACCCTTCAAGAAAAAGTTCAGACAAATTGATGGTAAATTACTGAGTAGAGAGAATGGCTAAAGCTAGCCAGAAAAGGCTGTTCCCCTCCACA
The DNA here is from genome assembly GCF_964034855.1 of Anser brachyrhynchus. Lineage (NCBI taxonomy): Eukaryota > Metazoa > Chordata > Aves > Anseriformes > Anatidae > Anser > Anser brachyrhynchus. The sequence goes on from NC_137694.1 coordinate 99,376,205, forward strand.
CCTACTCCCCAAGAGAACTGATTTTTTTTTTAATGTTGTTGTTGGGGTGGGGGTGGGGGGATGGGTGGGGTTGAAATCTACTTCAAGTTAAGAAAGGGAGAAAAAACATGACAAGTATTTTAGAACATTTCACATTGCCTCAAGTGTGTGGCTTCTAGGGGTTATCTGCCTAGGAGGTTCAAGGGGACCTGTTGAACTTGCAGAAAAGTGTCCCTGGACAGCTGAGAAGTTTGAATGATGGGTGGCCTTTCAAAGCAGATTGCTGAGAAAAATCTACCTACAAGGACTTGAGAGTCTCATCTGAGTTTGCCTGGAAACACAGAAGCAGCCAGTGCAGTAGAAGACCCTTAGTGGAAACAGAAGTCATTAACAAAGCAGAGAACTCAAAAGTGAGGGAAGGAGCTGACTCACTGAGATCTTACAGATGCAAGCCAGGCAGCATATCCGTGCCTTCTTTCTGCCACAAGCTTTGGCAAAGCCCATTCCTCAATGCAAAACATCTCAGTACTAGCAGTCCACTATTTCCTGAACAAATGGCAGTTTCCTCATGAAGATTTTCAAACTTACGTGGCAAGACCTGTTTAAGTGCTGCTGCAGTCCAAGTCACAGAAGATTTCTCTCCCAGTTACATTATCTCTGGGCTAAACCAAAACATCAAGGTATTTAAAAATGCCTTCTGGCTTTGGGGAGCAACTGAGGCTCAAGTGACCAAGTTTCTAGCAGCCCTGACAGCAGTACCTCAGTTCTTTTAGGGAGAGAAAAAAAGGAATGGCTGCCCATGCAGGTTGCAAATATTAGCATTCATTCCCTCTGCCCTGTGAGAACTGAGACATCTTGTCTGAAGGGTATTTATATTCCATAGATCAAGTTTTATCTAGTGCTCTGAAACCGCCATAAATTCTTTCACACCATCCCTAACCTACTTTTACTTGAATGTTTCTGTGTAATTATTCATCAGTGCTCACAGGTCTGCTGTGCCATGCATGGGATAAGCGCATACGGTAAGACACTCCCAGGCCATTAAAGACATAGATGCAACAAGAGTTTGGCATTTTTAACTTCATTTTGTAGATGAGCATCTGAAGTTCTGAGATACTTTGGTGTTTAAAGTCTTTTGTATGCTCACGGAAGTGCTGGACACAGTCCCCAGATTGCCTGAACAGCACAGCAGTGTTTTTCCCAGTGCTCATTATTCTTCCTAAACTGTTTTCCTGTGAAACTCCAGACTTGTTATTAATGAACTATTTATTCATTAGAAAGCTAGCTGGCCTTCTGTTGGTATTCTAGGAGGCCAAAGAAAAGGCCAAAAACATCTACATGCCCCAGAACAAACAACAGGGCGAACCTTCCCATCCTCCCTTTTGCTGGAGCTTAGGACTGGAGGAGTAGAAATATCAGCAAGCCTCCCCATCAGCTGTTCCCTGCAGTTGTCCATCAGGGTATTTATGCAAGTCTGGACCTCTGAGAGACTTTCCCAGCTGGCAGGGCTTTCACAGGATCAAGCTCCACCTTCCTGCCAAGGGTCTTATAGCTCTGCCAACTCCAACAGTTCTGGACTTTCCTCTCACTGCAAAGATTTATTCTGTCCCTTGGGGACAAAATAGCAACATATCTGGACAGCAGGCAGACAGCTTCCAGATAAACAAAATATAACTTCAGCCTTTCAGCTGAACCTTTTTTTTCCCTCCTTTTATTTTCCTTTACAGAGTGGACTCTGGAGGGGGAAAGAGAAAGCGAACAGAAATACCCACACAGAGATGAACACATGTGGGGGGAGGTGGTGAAGGGAAACAAATTAAGATGATGGATAGAATTTGTGTGTAATAGTGCATTATTTATAAAGACAAGTTCAACAGAAAAAATATGCCTGTCCAGGCAGTGAGAGGGAAAAGAGATAACTATTTTTAGTTCTCTATGTTCAACAGCGCTATCATTCTGACCTGAGTGCCAGATGTACTTTCTGCAAACCAACCAAGGATCGTGCCCTCAGCCAACCACGCTTTGCATGGAACATCTGTAGTTTACAGGTCAAGATTATGAAAGAAAGTTGAAACGTTTTGAAAACTCACAGGCAGAGCCAAAATCCCCATATAGCATCAGGCTCTTGAGCATAGCACTTGCTACATGAGCCTGCTCTGGAGAATAAAAGCCACGCTGAAATATTAGGAAAGAGAGACTTCACTTCTGCTGTGATCTTCCAGTGATACTTTTCCAGGAACAAAAAAGAGAAGGAAAGTTTTCAATTAGCATCAGAGATCTGAGGAGTCAAGCTCCAAGTTCTCCCTTTTTGTCTCGGGCAGAGATATGAGAATTCCCTGAAGCTACTGACAGGCCAGGAAAAGGATGGCTCCCTTGAAGCTGTATGAGCTGTCAGTTTTAAAGAAAGCCTTCATTTCCAGTCCCCAAGGACAGCTTTGGCTCCCTTTTCCAATACAGTTCTCTAAATTCTCATCTAATGCAGAATATAAAGCTATCAAATATTTTGCTAGAATCCACATGTGCTATACCTGACCTTGGTCTTCCGAACTTATACTCTTCCAATATAAAAAGCACTCGCATTAGCCCGGCCGTGGAGTTCCTCTGTAAACTTGGGCTGCCTCTTGCTTGCTATTTTATTACCTATGAACTTTTTGGTGATTTTCCAAATATTCCATTATTTTGCTGAAGACAGAAATTAGAACAAAGAGATGGTAACTGACAGGATCACTTTTTGGGAGTTCACCCACTTTCCTTAAGGCTTTCAGTATCTCCTCGTGTCTCCCTATTTTTCCAGAAGTAATTGCCGGTAATGCAGCAACGTTAACAGACTTGCTTTAAGCATCCTGGCATCCATTTTCCTGTGTGTTGACCAGCTGGTCAGTCCCTCCAGTCCTGAGTGGACTTCCCAATAAACTCCATTTTGACACAGCACTCTCACCTTTTTCATTTTTTCATTTTCATTTTAGTCAAAACCATTCTACTACTGCTCCCACCTACCTCTCCCTCCTCTCAAATCTCTTACGATCCATGCTCCCTACAAAAATGGATCATCTCCTGTGGGCATCTGCCACCTCTGTTCTGAACCTTTTACAGAGGCTGCTTGATGATACCAGCTTGGTCTGGCTAGGGCTGGATGTGTCCCGAAGGGCCAAAGCATTCTGGTACAGTACCTTGCCCAGAGCAGCTGACCTGTAACACATCTCATTGCAAGCCTCCCATACCTGCTCTTTAACAGCTATTTTACAGCTTGTCACAGTTTAAAAATTAATCTTGCTGAAGATGTTTTTGGGGGAGGGGGAATCAAATTCACCATCTCAGCCTTTTTTGAGACATCATTAATTTCTTCCCCATTCTCATTTACCAACAGACCTACTTTGTCTCTACTGCTACTTTTTAGTCTGATTTGTTTGAAAAAATCTTATTCTTCTTTAACCCATTAATTTCATCCTGTTACTCATCTGTCAAGCCATACCTAATCCTTCTGCTTACATGTTTTATCAGCTAGGAATTCATCTTGTTTCTTTCTATTATGCAACATTATCTCTGCTGCTTCTCTGAAATTGAAGCATAACAGATCTCCTGCGCTCGCTTTTATCATCTAAGGCTCAAGGTAATGCCACCAGGCTTGCCTGAACTGTCTCACTAAGGTCAAGCAAAGAAAGCTGGAGGGATATTTTTAAAGACCCTTGTTCAGCAAGGGTAGTTAAAAGCTCATTTGCTGTTTCTCTGTGTGGGGAAAATAGAGAGGACAGGGACAGAGGAAAAAACTCCAAACTGGAGTTGTCTGTATTCCTAATCGAGAGACAGTGCCTGTCCCTCTACCCCTCCACTTGCTTACAGAAGAAAGGAATCAGCCCAGAAACTTTGCAAATCCTTTCAGGTCTGTTTAGACCCCTGAGAAACAGCAGAAAACATGGGATTGGCACAAGGGTTACTTGCAGATTTCAGCTTCATCCCTGGGGCATTTTCCCCTTCGCCGGCTGCCCCCCCAAAGCCAGCAGATATTCTGTGGCTTGAATGGGGCATTTTCTGAGTTGCTATCCCACAACCTGCTCTCTGCTGGTGTGCATCTGTGTATGTGAGGGGTGGGGTTGAGGAGGGTGTGTCTTAAGCAGTTGATATTGAAAAATAACCCTGCAGGAGGATTAATTATGTGTTTTGGAGCAAAGAAATTTGAGCAAAAAAACATTAAGATCTTGGCCACTCTCTTGTCCTACCCCCTGCCTCATTTTCTCATTTGGAAACTCTCAGATGACTCACTCTGGATGTTTTGATAAGACCTTTTCTTGTTTCTTTCCCCCCCACCCCCAGGCAAGTGTGATTTGATTTCTCTTTCCTCCCCTCCCCGGTTCGAGGTGTGCACTGGTGGCTATCTGTTCAATTCCATCTCCCTGCTTGTTCATTTTCTATACAATTCCTTTACACACCCTCCCTTCAGCCAAATGGATTTTTTAATCTACCTTGTATTTTAAGTTGTCTTGATATTGTTAGCCTTTGGGCTTACGAGACTGTTTTTAATACTTTCCCATCCTCTCTATGCCCCATCTTCAGCTCATACTAGAGGACAGCTTTGCATTCCTTTCTATCAACTCTGTAATAGGTTTGCAGAAAGTTTTAGCATCCTTATTAGAGCTATGTCAGAACCAATACCGTGGGCCTGATTCCCCAGCAATAAAAGGTAAAGAACTACCAAGGCAATGAGAATCATTTATCACCTGCAAGGGCAGATTGAAACCACTGCATCCAACAGCCCATTTGAAGTTATGGGGTCAGCTTCCCCTCTATAATGAACTGAAAGTCCAGGCAGAAATGTTTCCAGATCCATACTAGGCTACAGATGAGGTTGACAACATTAAGTAGATTGTGATGTTCCACTGGATATGACAATACACCCAGAAAGCTCATCTACTGCTGAAAAGTGGGCTGTCGAGTTACATGGACAGTGTTTACCAAACCAAATAAACTTCGAGGCCCAACTTTCAACCTACCACAGAAGCTGCCCCTCTCCAACCTTCTTGTCATCCCATTGACCACCAGCTCAGAAGCCCATTCCTTTAGCTTTATTTTTAATCTCTTGCAAAAGTACTGCAAGAAACAGAAAAGTGATTTTTTTTTTTGCCAGAAGTGTTTCCCGCTCCCCCCGTTAACGTTTCAGTAACACAACAAAATCTTACTTTGATTCTCATGTACCTGAACGCTTTTCCATTATTTTCTGAATACTGTGTATTTTTTTGAGTTCTGAACCTTTTTTAGCAGCATGCTTGTGACCACTATATAAAATATCTTTATTTTTACCACACTTCAGTTCTGAAAATTCATAGTTTGTCTGCAGGGGCAATTGGTATATTCATGACATGATATGGCCTGTTTCTTTGCCTCATTTAACTCCGACATACTCCAGTGTGGGTGAAACAGATGTCATCATTACAAAAATAGCGCTTATGTTTCTCAATACATCCCAACCAAATTCAGTGGGTGAGTATGTCTAAAGAGATTTAGTTTGGCCATCAGTGGAAACATAGGTTGGGATCCGTTAGTGAGGCTGAGTGCCTTTCATTTTTGTGCTTTTGCACACCTCCATAGCTATTTTGGGCCCTCAGGGTACTAATGAAAATAAAAGCTCTGTGCCTTACTCTAGTGAACCAATCTCACTGTGATGATGCTCTGATAGAAGTCTAAGTTAGATGGAGGAATACTTCAAGTCTTTTTTTTTTTTTTTTAAACCCGTAAAGGCTGGAAGGAGATCAGACCAAAAAAATCTATATAAGCAGCAGTACTCTCTAAAGTTCTGCTGACAACTCTTACCCTGTCCACTTGAGATATCATAAGACACCTTCAAGAACAGGGATTTTTTCAGTCCAGTGAATCAATTATTTTGGCTCCCCTTCAGCTGGTGTTGTAGAAAAATTGATATCCTGTCTTCCAGTTAGTGGGATCTGGGGAGAAGTGGGTGATACCTGCTCCTCACCACTGTGCAGCTCTTCAAAACCTGAGCACGCATCTCCTTAGCTTGCTTTAATCTTTTTTCTTTTTTTAATCAATGTGATGTTAACAGTTAAACTACCGTTGTTCAGGTGGGTATAGTATTCTAGATCAAAACACTTTGAACACTCCCAGGCCTTCTCTTGGACAGTAGGATCTGGTTCATGTTCTGACAGATTTCTGCATTAATAGTGACTTCACTTTAAAACACAGTTATGGCTAAGTTTCTGCAGTTCAGAATATTAACCAGAATAAAAAGACAAGATTGTCTTGCCAAACATTTGCAAACTCTCCTAATATTTGAAGGGACCCATTGTTTTGCATCTGCTTGGTATAGAGACCATTCTCAATTAAGAACTGCAGCATTGCTTGAATCTTAAATTTCTCAGTAATTCAAAGTCCAAGCTCTCTGGGTATGGAAATTAACTCCATAATGCATAACCTATTTGAAGAGGTCAGGTTAAGTTCTGACGTGTCTATCTAGCAACAATCATTGCAGGATCTCAAAACATTTGCTAATGAGTCCTCACAGATCTCAGCAAAACTGATCAGCATTATCTGAAGCAGCCAAACAATGAGAAACAATGAGAGAAGTAGCAGTGATTTGATCAGGCTCATACAGTCAGCTGGTGGCACAGATAATTGAGTGTTCTGATATATAACCCCTCCGAGGTCGGTCTACGTAGTAAGAGCTAAACTGGGAAGTTTGACCTGTCCTGCTTCTTTGAACAGGTTAGAGGTAGCCCCAGCCCACTGCTTCCAGGGAGACTGCAAGTTTTTGCCCTTTATCTGCTGAAACCATACTGACTCTTTGTTCATCTTGCTGTAATTATGAGAACATGACTATAGGATCACTTAAAAAAAAGTTTCTGAGTCTGTTTTTTTCAAAATAATAAATCTTTTTATGACCCAGCATTTTCCTCTTGAAATACAACAGGTTTATTTCACAGGTTTGAGAATCTCAGGTCAGAAGTTCTACACCAGGGGTAAATTTGAATCACCTTTTTGATCAATCATAAAACCTCATTTTCTTCTGGCCTATTTTCACCCCTCTACTGCTGATTGTATTTTCCTTTATTGGTGTCCTGGTTCCAGTTAGGACAGAGTTAATTTTCGTCACAGTAGCTGGTAGGGTGCTATGTTTTGGATTAGGATGAGAAGAGCGCTGATAACATGCTGATGTTTTAATTGTTGCAGAGCAGTGCTTACACCAGGCCAAGGACTTTTCGGCTTCTCGCTCTGTCCTGCCAGCGGGCAGGCTGGGGGTGCAGCAGGAGCTGGGAGGGGACAGACCCAGGACAGCTGACCCAAACTGGCCAAAGGGGTATTCCATACCATCTGATGTCATGCTAAACAATATATAGGGGTGGCTGGCCGGGGTGGGGGGGCCGGCTGCTCGGGGATAGGCTGGGCATCGGTCAGCGGGTGGTGAGCAACTGCATTGCGCATCACTTGTTTTCTTACACATTATTATTAATACTATTATCATTATCACTATTATTATTATTGTTATTATTATTTTCCTGTCTTAATAAACTGTCTTTATCTCAACTCACAGGCTTCACTTTCCCGTTTCTCTCCCCCATCCCAGAGAGGGAGGGGGGAGGGTGAGCGAACGGCTGTGTGGTGTTTAGCTGCCAGCCAGGTTAAACCACAACAATTGGTATTCTAGTCACATGTATTATCCCACCCGGTTTCTGTAATGCCATGTAAATAATTGGTTTCATGTATGAGAATATCTCACCATTCCTGCTTAGCCATTTCCCAGATCCCTTGTATTGAGACACCGAGGTTTTGCCCATTTTCTCTCATGCTTTCATCTCACTCTCTTTAGTTGCATTCCCTTTTTCTTAGCCCTGGATGAAACTAGAGACTTAGTCAGGCCATACCTCCTGCTCACTTTTGGGTGCTTCTCTTAAACTTCAACAGCAATTAATATGCTTTATGCCTGACTGCAGCTCAGCTTCCCCTATGGTTCAGTCTTCTCACTGAGAAATTACCAGTGCCCTCCTCCACCTCAATTTTCATCCTAGATGGCTTTCTAACATCTCTTCTGTCACCTGTTTCACTGTTGTCAGTGGGAAAGGCAATAAGATTTTCATTTTTCTGCCCCTCCTCTGACACCACAAGCCCTGAGAACCAGAAAGCACCGTGCAGCCCTACAAGAACCTTCAATGCCCTCTTTTCATGCCTACTCTCCTCAGTAACTCTTTCCCACCCACTCCCACACCACTGCTCTGGTTCACTCATTCACTTTACTCTCGCGTTCTCTCCTTGAAACTCTTGGCTCTAAGCCACTAGAGCCACCAAGACCCTACATTTTCCATTCTCATATTCCTAGTAAAGTCAGTAAAGGAACTCTGTGGAGATCAGGAAATAACCTAGAAGTACACTCCCTGCCACCAAGACCTCTCTAGACACTCCAACTCCTTCCTTTGTAAGAGTGCTCCTTATCCAAGGATGTTCCATGTCAGAGAGTTCGCCCAGTTTTACCCCCACCCTCCTAAGGTGATGTAATTAAAAAGAAGAATTCAGGGTTATGATTATTTTCCCCACTATGAATATAACCTTTTATCTCTGCTATAGTCACTGCTGTTTCATCTCCTTGTGATGCTTTCAGGCACTGCTTTCATAGAATTGTTAAGATTGGAAAAGACCTCCAAGATCACCTGGTCCAACCATGGCATTGCAGTCGTCCACCTTTCTCTAGTGCTATTCCTTTATTCCATCCACCCACGATCTCCTGCACCCACAGAAAAAGGAGTGGCATCTCCATGAAACCTGCAATTGGAATTTTTAATACTACTAAAATAATTTAGTCCATACTACAGGTAATTTCATAAACAGTCAATATTTCCTAGCCTAAATGACAGATTTATTACTGCACATTATTTTTATTATTGAATGTAATCATATCCCCATGCTACTGAAATCCCCTGGGCATCCACAGTGCTCTAGAAGTAATAAATAACCAACGCACACGAGCAGAGAAGAACTTTGCTAAGGTGAATTTAAGGTTGTAGGCACATATCAGTGGTTTGAGCGCATATTACCTCTCAAGAACATTAGTTAACAAGTTGTTTGCAAGCAACAGCACAAAACAATTCTCATTTCTTACCCATTTCTGTCTCAGATCCCACATAGCCCCGCACCATAGGGTTTCTCCAGCTATTCTCTTATGGGCATACTTTACCTGTGATGTCTCTCTGTAGCAGTTATCATAAGTTAATCCTAGCTGTCTGCAGTGTTAGCATACAAACTCTGGTTAACCTTACAGGATTATTAAATAACTTAGCAAAACTTAGTAAACAACAATAGCTTAAGAATAGAGGAGTAACTTAAGCAAGAGTAGCCTGTTAAAATGCAAAAGTTGCAAGAGCCACTTGTCGCTCACCATGAGCAGATTGAGAGGACCAGGAGTAATGACAGTGTCTGGACTCAACGGGGAAGGACAACCCAAGCAAGCCCACAAGCCAGAACCAGAACTGTGTGTGGAACATCTGGAGCTGCTACTCTGACCCATCCAACATTTCTACTGGGCTGCATCATCCTTCTATCAGATGAGAGAAGCTGTATAATTCATAAAAATGCATGCATCTGATTCAAGTGTTCTGGTATTTAAGTCCATTTAGTCTCTGCAGTATCATGGGGTCCTATATGGCAACTTCCCTGCCTCCCTGCACGCACATGTATGCAGCATCCCCATGGTCACCTAACCAAAGCTGGAACAAGAGGCAGCACATGCTCTTTGCTTTAAGTTACACACATGCTGATCAGCCAGATGGCAGGCCACACTGGGCAAGTTACACTTCAGTTTTCACCAGTCTTTTCTCCCAGAGAGGGCACTCATTTAAGTCTGTTTCCTTTGCTCATCCTCTGATTTTCATGGTACTTACAGAAACTTTTTTTTTTTAAACCTCCCTCATTTTCTGAGGCTTAGCTGAAATCAGCCAACTGATTCCAGAGGACTGACAGGTTGACATGCAGGCAGACAACACGATTGCCTGTCTCTTGTTCCTTTAAGAAATCAGGTTATAAAAAAACCTAGAAACCTAGAAATCCCAGTTAAGGTGAACCACTCAAACAGACCTCCTGGTACTGCTAAAACTGTATTCCTACACAACATCATTTTACCACTTCCCCTTCACTGAATAGTTTTAAAGCTATGCACCAGTGGGCAGACAACTATTTGTTTTCTACTCCAAATAATAAGCACACTGCTTTGTTACCACATTAACCTTTGGTCTTTTTTTTCAGGTAAAAAACTTACGTCTCACAATCAGGGAAGATGAGGTTTATCTGCAGAGGCAGGCAAGTGCTGCACGCAGGAGCACTCGGGGAGTGGGGCATGAGGTGGAATTGTCAAACTTAACCTTGCAGGCTGCTAAATACCTTCCAAAGCAGCTGCCTGACCTCAGCATCTGGCAAGGTCACAGCCCTGTGCTGCACAGGGAAAGACTGCCTTCAGCATGCTGTTTGTGTAAATGAGGACGTGTGTGCTGTGCATGACTGTAAATAAAGCAGTGAGGCTCCTCGCCTGAGCTTGGAATATTCTGGCTCTTTAGAGTTGCACAATGGACTAGAAATACTTGCAGCTAAGCTCACCTGTATTTTGCCTTATTCCAATGCCTCTCCACAGTGAAAAAGGGACAAAAAATAATTAAGACATCTCATCTCTCCATTTTCCTAACATTGTGTTGTTTTTTAAAGCACTTGCACATATTGCATGCTCAAACCACACCAGTGAGCCTGCAGTGAGAGATGAGCAACAGATGACATGTCTACTGCCATGAGCAGAAGTGTTCTTCCTGCTTTCAGCACAGCAAGAGTGGAAGCAGTGATACTCCCAGCAACAAGGGGGAGGGAAAAGAGGTTGTTTAAAAAGGCAATACATTTAATTTCAAGCTAATTAAATGCGAACAACATTTCACCTTTCAGGGGGGTTGAGACCACTGTTCTTCCCACTGGCCCGCACTCCTTGCCTGGCCTGCCTTTCCCATGGTGCACAATAGTCAGAGAAATGCATGGGAGATTATGGACAAGCTATTATGTAGGTGCAACTACCACCCAGCTTCCCTCTGGACACTTCATGCTCGTCTATCCTGCAATGCATCATAAAGCAGAATAAAAAAAAAACACACACAAATCCAGCATTGTCCCCTTTGCAGATCAACATGTATGGGTTCTGGAACTTTGTTTCTTTGTGTGTTATTAAGCACCCATGCTTCTACAAGGGGGGATAATGCAATTCTGAACTAATTGTTAATAGTCACAAGCTAGAATTTTAAAAGCATTTAAGTATTTTTAAACATCTTCTGAGCTAAGCACTCAGTTCAGTGGGATTTGGGTGTCTAAGCAAATAGGGTCCTTTGAAGAGCTAAGGCATAAAGAGCTTTGAGATCCTTGAATGAAAGAAGCTATAAGTAGCAGAAAGAATCATTGGATACACAGGCAGAAATTGTCATTATCATCTTATTTTGTGATAGCAAAGCCCGGTATAACAGTTCAACATATCAGGCATTAACAGAGAGAGAGAATATTCCCTAAAATAGGAAGCTTCCTTTAGTGAGACTCTGAAAACTGCTGAGCTGTTGGATAAATTTGTATCTTAATGCTTTCTGTATTAGATCTTTGGCCCACTGGCATATTATTTCTCAGAGCAGAATTGGGAAAAAAGGTTTCATGTTAACAAGTGTTTGGTTGTGTCACATTCATGCTCAAAAGAGTACTGTGCAATACTCCAGAACATGGTCCATATGAAGAGGTCAGAGTTGGCTTGGGGGCTGGCTAGGGCAGTGAGTCCCTTTCAACCCCGGTACCTCCTGCAAGCTTAGCACAGCCCATGAAGCCAACAAAGAGCTGGGAGGAAGAGAAAGATGCATTACAATAGAGAAAGCAAAAGGAGGACATTTGAATTTCATAAGACAGGTTAACCCCGCAGGGCTGAGAGAAGCAAAAACAACTTATTCTGAATAAACATGATATGGAAATTGCAAAGATAAATTCATGCTCAGTTCTATCTAGGAAGCTACAGCACAAGTTGGTATGAGATGCCATCAGGAAAACACTGAAAACTGAAGACAAGAGAAGTGGTCTTACCAGCCAGGTCTGAACCCAAGATTCCCAGTTCCCACAGCTCACTCTTTTGGTATGAGAGGTGATGGAATAATGACGCCTCAGTCCAGGGGCAGATCCCACTACAGCCCCTTTGCTCAGCCACCACGATGAAATACAAGTGATAAAGGAGCGTGTTACATGCTTTGTGTTTGCTAGGGATTACCCAAGGTAATGGGCAGATATAGCTAGCACCGTCCTTCACAGTCCAAGTAGGAACACCCACTGCACTTGCTGCATTGATATGAGTATAAAAAGAGTGTCAGGGAACATGTTAGCAGTGAAGCGGGCGGCAGCAAGGACACCTGTGGGCCAGGGCTTGACCCTCCATCCCAGCTTTCTCTCCCTGGCCAACAGGGAAGCAGCAGGTCACCAACCCTAGGTGCTACGCTCTTGAGAAACTGGGAGAAACAGTAAGAGGTAACACAGATGTACAACATGGAAGCAGACACTACAGTGAAGCTTCATGTCCTTGTCCCAAGCTGTCCTCTTTAGCGTGACTGATGGTCCCAGGCAAAACAGAGCGAGCATACACCCATCCTGAGTGTGTAAAGGTATTTGACAGATGAGCTCCGGAGAGCCTAGCTGATGTGATTTAAGATGTTACCTCTCCCCAGCTGTCTGCCCTGTCCCTCTGCCAGAAGTTACTGCCCCAGCAGCAGGTACAGCAGAAGAAATGTGTGCCTGCACCTCAAATCCTCTAGTTCAGGCTGGCGTATTAGCATAAACTGCCAATGAAGGGTGGGTTTGTGCTAATATATCAGATGATAGCTGCAGCCACCGGAGCACACGCATATGTCTCATTCTGCCAACTCCTCTCCAGTCATCTCCACATAGGTGCAGAAAGGACAGCTGAGGGTAGTAAAGTCTAGTGTGCTGGGTACAGCCAGTCATATATATTGTACTCTGTGATGAACACGCGCTGTTTTCAAGTCCATTTTCCTAAAGCTTGGTAATCTCCAGACCCACTGATGCACAGCCTGGTGAATGACTATCCAGCATTGTAAGACAAGCAATCAATGCTAAGGAGTGCACTTAAAATGGCACAGCTACAAGCACACACAGAGCAGGGAGGGAAGGGTGACTGCAGTCACCGCTCCCCCACAGACCTCTTAAACCAACTTGGAGATTTTCAGCTCACATCCTGGCTCAGCATCATCGAGAAGGCAGATAGATATCTCCCTACCAAAACTTCTTTAGAATTACGAAAAAACAAACTAACAATTCACTGGAAAAATTCCAGCAGCCAAAAAGAAAAAAAAGGCAGAAAGATCTGGTCAGCCTGTTCTAATATCCATTTCTGTTATCAGTGTCAGTCATGCACATTTATGCTAAATATTTCTTTATCTCATATAGTGTAAGACTTGCTTTTTACATGAAAATCATTTGTGCTTTGGAAAATCCTATAATGTGCTGATTTGCTTTGCTTTCTGTTGTATGCTCTCACTTTCTTGTTTGTTTTGTGCTTGTATCTCTTGCTTATGATCGCTCTGTATGCTGAAAATCCAGTACAAATATTTAGTAAACAATAAGCAGCTCTTCGCTGCTGTCAAGCAGAAAATTTGCCACTGCCTCACATAACATCTATTTTGGCTTTTATTTAATTTCAAAATAATGCATGAATTTATATCTGTAGACCAGATCTTTCCTTGCTTAAATCCTACAGCACTGGGTGCTTTACGAAAGTTAATATAGATAGAATCAGCTGTAATCCATTTATGGCACGCTATCATCATTGATCAAATGATACATAAATTGTTCTTTTCATATATAACAGAGTATACTCTTTTTTCACTATAATTTAGGAGCTTTAAATTTTGGTAAATTTAAGGACTCCTAGATCATCTTTTCTGGCACTTTGAATAGACCTGAACTGGAGATCACAGAGGAAGAGCCATGACATGGGTGATACCAAATTAACTAGTATATTCCCTCTAAACTGTTGTTCTATCAGAGACTTAATAGGTAATACACAGAGATGCAGAATGGAGTCCTATAGCTCTCCCTTTGCAGGACAGGTTTGTTATCCTGATCAATCTGTTGTAGGTAGTTCAACCTCACATCCTTAATTTTCTCTGCAACTTCAGTTAGAGCCCAAATGCTTTTGAACACAAGTGCTGACACATGCTTATCCTTGTGAAATCTCAAGTTAGTTAAATTCATTTTTCTTTTTTTCCTTTTTTTTTTTTTTTTTAAAAAAAAAAGGTAAAGTAACCTAATTTTGACAAGTCATGTTACTCAGGGATCAGTATTGGCACCGGCGCTGTTTAACATCTTTGTTGGTGACATGGACAGGGGGACTGAGTGCACCTTTAGCAAGTTTGCCAACGACACCAAGCCGTGTGGTGCGATCAACATGCTGGATGGAAGGGATGCCATCCAGAGGGACCATGACAGGCCTGAGAGGTGGGCCTGTGTGAACCTCATGAAGTTCAACAAAGCCAAGTGCAACATCCTGCATCTGGGCTGAGGCAATCCCAAACACAAATCCAGGCTGGGTGGAGAATGGATTGAGAGAAGCTCTGAGGAGAAGGAACTCGGTGTGTTGGTTGATGAGAAACAAATCATGAGCCAGCAACATGTCCTTGCAGCACAGAAAGCCAACCATATCCTGGACTGCATTAACACAAGCATGGCCAGCAGGCCAAGGGAGGTGATTGTCCCCCTTTACTCTGTTCTCATGAGACCCCCCACCTGGAGTGCCATGTTCAGATCTGGGCCCCCCAGCACAAGAAGGACACGGACCTATTAGAGCAAGTCCATAGGAGGACCACAAGGATGATCAGAGGGCTGTAGCATGTCTCCTATGAAGACAGGCTGAGGGAGTTGGGATTCTTCAGCCTGGCTCTGGGGAAACCTTACAGTGGCCTTCCAGTACCTGAAGGGGGCCTGCAGAAAAGCTGGGGATTGATGCTTTGTCAGGGAATGTAGTGATAGGACAAGGAGTAATGGCTTTAAACTGAAGGAAGGTAGATTCAGGTTAGGTATTATGAAGAAATTCTTTGCCCAGAAGGTGGTGAGGCACAGGAACAGGTTGCCCAGAGAAGCTGTGGATGCCCCATCCCTGGAGGTGTTCAAGGCCAGGTTGGATGAGGCTTTGGGCAACCTGGTCTGGCGGGAGGTGTCCCTGCCCATGGCAGGGGGACTGGAATTAGGTGATCTTTAAGGTTCCTTCCAACCCAAATCATTCTCTGATTCTGAATACCCATCTACATAAAGGCGGCCACAATGACTTCACTGATTATGGTATCTAAATTCAAAAGGCTGATGTGAATCCAAAACTGCCTAGGATATACAGCTGCCAGACAGCCTCTGTCTACAGAGAAGGGAGAGAAATTATCATCTTTGAAGACAAGTGTGGAGTAGAAGCATGCAACTCTTCCAAGGACAAAATCTTAAGCGAGACCTCAGTGCCCCTGAAGAAATAGTCCATTTGTTGATCCATTCCCATCATTTTCCCTTAAACTTAGAACCCAAAATTAGGCACATCTGTTCCTTTTAGACATCGCAGGAATTGGTCTGAATGTAGCTATCATGCCACAGCCAGAAATTAGAGGTATCTAAAAGCAGAAGCCTTTGCTGTAAATGTTGATCTTGGTTGCAGACTTGTAAGAACATAACTCCCATTTTCTCTGAAAGGGGTGTTGAAGTGGTAGCTGATACAACAAAGCCTCAAAGACATAAGAATAGCTGCTTTTCCTGCCTCCCTCTTGCTTCTCAGCTGTTCATTGTAAAGAATTTCACCTTCTCCTGAGGTTTAAGGAAATGATCACTAAGTGATGGGAGAGCCTTCCCCATTGAGCCTTTCCTAGGAAAATTACCAGTGTTTATGTATTTAGTTTGAATATAGAAGAGTTCTGTTGCAACAAAATGATTTTTCTTCTTTGGATGACAGAAGCAGCATGGCTGTACCAGTTTGGACTGGAAGCAGAGGACATCGAGGCTACCCCAGGGGCTTGCAGGCAGAAGAACTGTGAAGCTAGAGCTATAAATTTAATCACTGTTCATTGATGTGGTGATGTTGAGTGTATTGATGTATTTTATTGCTAAGCAGTGTATTCTGCCTGTGTTCCCCCCCCCTTGAGCAGATTAACTGCAGATTCCAAAATACTGTCCAGCAGTGTCATGCATGTCATACTGTTTTCACTTTGCTTGCCTCCCACATAAAAGAACAGCTGTGAATGTCAGCTGAGGCTTATTCCTCTTGCACCATGGCCTATCATTTTTACAAAATAAATAAATAAATGGCAATCATTCATTTTTTTCACGGATATAAACACTTTGGGTCAAACTCAAAGTGACTGAAATGATATTGCATTTTACCTCTGGTTGATAAGTAGTTGTAATTTACAGGCCAATAGAACTGGGTAGATAGAAAAGCAACTACCAAGTAGAATTAAGATAAAGAACCTCCCACTCTCACTTTGTCTTACACCTTTCACTGAGCTGCCTTTGCTCCTGCATCATTTATTTCCTGACTGTACGGTCTTGTAAGTTACACTAAGCTGCTGCCAGGTAACATACAGCATCATTTATATCACCTTTGAGCAGTGCCCAATTACACAGAGCAAGACGATGGAATCACTGGTTCAATCCCAAATATACAAAGAAACTTTTTCAGTGAATGCATGTACGACATTAAGTCTTTATACAAAGCTGCAGAAATCAACAGCACAATTGTTGCTGATTATTGGTCTAGATGATTTTTTTTAAATGCTACCCACATATAGATTTTCCATAATAAAGGAAGATTGTTGTGGGAGAGGCTATAAATATCTAAGGGTATCTGTTATCCTTATTGTCTGCACAGAAGTCTTAGACTTCCAAGTGATCTCCAATTGATCTGATGTACCAGCTTGACACTGCATAGTGTTGTGCAGTTCTTACAACAGGTCCCCAAAACAGAAGAGCTTGCATCAGCAAGATGCTTTGTTTTCCCATCTAGAGAAAATTTGATTAGTATCAGTTCAAGCATCTCTGTGCAGCACTCTTCTGCACATCACAGAAAGGCCCTGAATGATCAGGCTACAGCAGGTTTGAATAGCAAGGATTTTCTAAATTGCATGGTATATTCCTGTTACCCTTGTTTGGATTTCATCTCAGCTTGCATTGAAGTGTGGCTTTAGGAAAGTCATTTCGCATTTTTGTCCATCCATTTCTACACCCCTAGCATGAAGGTAATATGGAACCTCATGAAAGCTAGCACCTCAGGACCACATCAGTACTGGGACTTGGAGTCATGCATGTAATTTCTGTATCACAGTTGCTATCGGATATTTATTCTTCAGAATTGCTTGAGTGTTTTTTTTTATTTTTTTAATACGATGAGCAATAGAAACATTATATATACCTGAAAAAACATGTTAGCACTGGCAAAACTGTTCTGTTAGCATATGGTAAGACCCATTTGGGTTTATGAGTTCTGGAATAATATAATTACATCATCTTGCATTAATGCCTGCTGTAGAGGTTCCCCCTTCCTTCTTACCAGAGGCTAGAAAGATTATCATTTGTGAAAAGCTCATTGACAATAGAGCTCCCCATTCACATTGGTGCCAAGTATTAACTTTTCTTCCCTGAAAGCCTAGAGACCACAGGTGCTTTTATTTACTTTATCCTTTGCCTTAGCAGACCTCAGTGAAGGGACACATCTTTAGGACTTCCTCATAACACACAAGTGACAGAATAACATTAAGAGCAATTTCTAACATGTGTATGTATAATGTTTCCCATTTACCAGATGAGTGGCTTTCAACCTGTGGTCTGCAGACCTTTAGGGCCTTGGTCTATTTCTGTCTCTGATGTGCATTGCAAGAATCATGGGAATTTTCTAATGGTGTCCGTACATCCCTTGCAAAAGCATTGGGGGCAGCAAATGGAAAAGTAGATAAAGTTTGTACATAAAAAAAATCTTTGAAGCCAAGAGCAACCACAATAGGACTGGAGAGGATAGATGCCTATCTGAACACTAGCTATACATGACCCCAGGAGCTCCCATACCCAAGGTATTGCTATAAGCAAGGACTAAGGCCCCATCAGCCTCCTCCTTCCTCTTTCCTCCTGTAAATCCACAACTGATTAAAAACATTAATTAACTGTCAAACCCTCCCCCGCACTCCGTCAATTAAATCTGTTTTATGTCCATTTTATCTATCTATCCAGATGCTTTAATTAGTCTCCATGATTGCAATTCATCAGCACTTCCTAGGAGTAAAACATCAGCTGTATTCTCCCTCTCCCTTTGTACAACCTGCACAATACCTCACCTAATAGGGCTCCCAACTCATGTTTTGGGATCAACTACAATACAAATAACAGTAATGATAAGTACAAAGGAAAGTCTTTCTATTGCCAACTAAAGAGTTAATATTGTGTCTTCATAGCCCGCTATACAATGATTTAGTGGTGCCATTTGTGTCTACTGATTCCCCACATGCAATGACTTAGTGCCACGGGGATGAGCACATTATCTCTTGTTTGTAAATTTTTAGCAGGTTTATAAATACAGCATGGCCTTACTGTGCAACCTCACGATCTCTCTGAACCCAGAGAAGTTTAAAATTAATAATAAATGATAAAACTTGGGGAAAAAAATGAATCAGGCTTCATTAAATGATAAAATCCAGCAGGAGCCGAGGGCAAGGACAGGGGCAGGGACTCAGTTAATTTGCGAGAGTAACATAATTTTGAATTATTGGAAAGATAACAGTGGAAACTTGTAACAGTTTTAGGCTGGAGGTCATCTCAAGGAGAGAAGGCCAAGTAGCTATCTGACCTTCTCCAAGAAAGAGAGAATATTTTGTCAGGACCACAAAATTCAAAGACTATGATCTTGAGCTGTAAAGATTAAGAAATCAAACAGTTCTAATAGCTGAGCTGTCACCATTCCCACTTCAACAAAGTCCTCCATACAGATCTTCCAGCTGAAAAAAAAAACACACTAGGCAAGCAGCCCAGAAATTGCCTTTCTTCCCCCCACCTCCACCCCCTTCCCCATCACTTGTTATAGGCTTTCCACAGAGAACTTCAACCTTAAGATTTCAACTCCACAACAGAAGTTTAGACCATAAAGGCTCTCCTGGTGACTCTCCGCCCCATGCCTCTGTGACAATGCATTAAAGCAGTTTGTCATGTACATCCTGCTCATCAGTCCTGTGCTCTCAGAATCAGATTAGTTCACTACATGTTAGCATAGGCTTCCTACAGAAGATATCTGAATTTTAGACTAATATTTTTAGACAGTAATTTTTGTAATGAAGTAACTTTACTCCCCAGCCCACGTGCAAGCAAATACCATGAATTTCAATAACATCAATCAGTACATCTTAGATGATCTCTTGGATGCATACTCTAGCTCAAAGACTCCAATGAACTAACCACTCTCTTCAGTAAGATCCCACAGCAGATGTGTTCCCATTATAAAAAGTTGCCTCTTATTTCCTATGTATTTTTTAATTCAATACTCAGCTTTTGTTTTCTTATGACTTGGTCCCTTTGGAGGGGCTCACACCATTCCCAAGACAGTAGAATGATGTGAAAAAGAATAGGTGTAGCATAAAAAGAAACCAAAACATACTCATTTTGAGCTGCTAAGTGTGGTGGTAGCATAGCAAATCCTCTCGTTCTGTAACCATGCTTGGTGTTCTTTGTCTCAGGGGGAGGAGGAGCTTTATATTCCAGAGCTGAAATCTTCAAAACAGTCTTGTCAGATCACCATTTTCTGACAGAAGTGAAATTCATTGTATCTGTATGAATACATTAACTGCATAAAGACTGGCTCAATATTATCAAAGCACCTCTGAGTGTAAATACATTTCACAAAATATTTCAGATACCTTTAAAATATTGATGTTGCAATTAAACTAAAAACATCTAATTCCTATTTCATAAATCAAGCTAGTAAACCAAGCAGGGCTTTTCATCCCAGGTTGTGACAAAATAAAATTTTGAAATGTCAAAAGTGCCTCCAGGACAGAATTTCTATTTCTGTTGCCAGCTGTCATGATGGCCCTCAGTAGCTGCAGACCATACTGTTCTCATCTCTCCAGGTCAGGAGCTTTTGATTACAGCTTCCTACCTGTTGCCTATTGCTCCCACTTTCATGTGGGAAAGAACTCAAGACAACAACATGTCAAAAACATGTTATTCAGCAGGCAGAGAAACAAACATTCTCCAGCTTGGATAGTACTCACACATCCTATGGGGGCTTTATCTGGGGAGTAACAAGTAACCAAACCCAGCCACTTATCCACTGCTGGAATTTGTAATCTGATCTCCTGACAAACACATGAATAATCATTCCCTAACTATTTAGTCCACATTTCAGTTTTGTCAAGAAGTAATTACACATGTAGCTATGCCAACAGAAGTTGGTAACTTCTAGTGATGAGCAGCTGAAATCACTAACCCCTACCCAAGATTAACTGCTGCTTTGATTAAAACCTTCAGCTGCAGGTAAACTCCATATCAAGGCTTGGAGCTGCAACGAGTCAAGAAATGCAGGTATCTCAGAATCATAGAATCATTAAGGCTGGAAAAGACCTCCAAGATCATCTGGTCCAAGCATCCCCCTACCACCAATATCACCCACTAAACCAGGCCAATAGGCCTGTAGTTCCCTGGGTCCTCCTTACAACCCTTCTTATAGATGGGCATCACATTAGCAAGTCTCCAGTCATCTGGGACCTCTCTGGATGACCATGACCACTGATAGATGAAGAAAAGCAGCTTGGCAATCAGATCTGCCAGCTCCCTCAGGTGGATCCCATCTGGCCCCATGGACTTGTGACAGTCCAGGTGGAGCAGCAGGTCTCTGTTTCCACCTGAACTGGGTGGGGTTCTTCTGCTCCCCATCCCAGATTCAGGAGGCTGAGTACACCAAGGATAAGTGGAGTGACTAGTAAAGGCAGATGTGAAGATGTCATTAAGAACCTCGGCCGTTTCCTTATCCTCAGTTGTCATGTTCCCCCATGTCCTGTAAAGGATGGAGATTCTCCTTGGCCCTCCTCTTACCATTAATATAAAAATATTTTTATCCTTAACCATAGTGGCCAGGTTGAGCTCAGGCTGGGCTTTGGCCTTTCTGATTTTCTCTCTGCATATGCTGGCAACTTCCTTTTACTCTCCCCCAGGTTGCCTGTCCCTTCTTCCACTGGACATGAACTCTTCTCCTGGAGACTCAGCAAAAGTTCGCTGTTCAGCTACACTGGTCTTCTTCCCCTCCAGCTTGTTTTACAGCACATGGGTACAGCCTGCTCCTGCACCTTTCAGACTTCCTTCCTGAGGAGCACCCACTCTTCCTTTACCCCTCTGCCCTTCAGGACTGACTGCCTGGGTCCTTGATGTAGGGAACCCCCTGCACACTACAATCCCCTGCTCTGCTGAAGAGCACATCTGCCCCGGAGCTGATCGCCTCAGCAAGTACATGCAGTTTGCACTATGTATTAAACTCCTTATGTAAGCCAAGGCTTTCTGACAACCAAAAAAGTTGCATTTCAAAACCCACAAAGAATTACCTCAAAACATAGCTAAGTATGATCATCTTACAAACATACATCATGTCTGAGTATAACCTAGAGAGAGGGCTTTCACACTAATTCTGCTCCCCTGGAGACCCATGAAATACATTTACAATTCCCTTAAAGATTAACTAAGAGTAAAACTCATATGTTAATTTACCATACAGGGGTCCTCAGTCTCAGGAAATTTTGTAAGGATTTGCAAACAAAAAAAAAAGATTGAAAACCACTGCTCTCTATCAATTCCCCAAGAATCTATATGGTGCTGATTCTAAATGCCTTCATATATTATTTGCATACTCTGCAGATGTTTGCATGCTGTGATTATGTAGAATAACATAATGCCCTGAATCTGTAAAACACTGGTCTTATTTATATACAATGCCATACTTGGTATTTTATGTTGATATTTTCTCCTAAGCCACCTTTATATATTGCATTGGTGGGAAACTATCAAAACAGCTTTGAAAACAGCAAACACTCAATCACAGGTCAATTTTTCTGCCAATTCACTTTTATGTTTATCTGGGGAGGGAATCTTGGCTTCAGTGGTGTCAGAGCGAATTTCCTCACTGACTTGAATGGTCCCAGAATTTCAGTCTGTGGTATAGTATTTTTATTGCATCTCAGGCAAAGTAATTTCTAGTCTTTCCTTTGGAAACTATTTAATAGCTCAATGAACTTCACCATAAGGGTTTTCTCATTCTGATTTCTTTCCATCAGTGCTAGCTCTGCCCAACACACATAACTAATTCCTTCTCCACTTGGTGTTTACACACTTCAAATATTCATAGAGGGCTACATTTCTCCACACTCCCATCACTGCCAGGCACATTAACTTTCATTTTTGCCAAGTTGAATCTTCATTTGTTTTTGCACCAAGTCTCTAATCTCTCTAGGTATCTTTGTATTATTACTATTTAATTTCTGTTAAGTACTGACAGTATGCCAGGTGCCTTCGGTTTGCCAGATGCTGCACAGAATGGAAAGGCACAGTTCTTCTCCTGTGGAGCAAACAGTCTAAAATACAAAGCAAAGATGGGACAAAGTGTCCTTGGAGCTCAGAGCATATGGCTACGTTTAGAATATGGGTGCAGTTGTGAAACTAGGTTGAGGGATGAAAATAGGCAGGCCTTCTACATTTCTGGTAGGAAAAGTGGGTTTCCTGTCAGTGTCAGAAGGACAGGTAGTGTTAATTTTGTGTTTTTCAGGGAAAAGAGGTGGCACAAGGGTGCGAGGATGAAGTCAGGGAGCAGGGCAAGATGTGGTACAGAACCAAAAGCAGTGCAGGAGCCAAGACAGTGCCTGTCTTAGAAGATAAAGATGCTCCAACAAAGCGAGTGGTAGGGTACATGAGGAAAGTACCCTAGGGTCCCCTCTGAGCAAGTGAAGGCACCACCTCTAGAGGCAAAAAGACAATGAAGTGGTAATTGAGTGGACATCCAGCCTGAAAACATGCAGGGAAGGAAATGACAAACTAAAAGAGATCAGCCTCAGAGGATCAGGGGAGACTGGAGAAGTAAATACAGTCCAGAGCTGCCAAGTGAGGATAGCAGCTTTACGGTCCTGCCTTGCACCCCCAGCTGTAGCTCTCTTGCTAGCATTAATGCATGAGAAATGGATGTGCTGTTTAGTCCTCTTTTTAGCTATAGACAGGCCCCTTTAGAGCAGTAAAGCTTTTTTCCCCCCCACTGCATAGATCTATCATCTGACCAAGTACTGCTCCTTCCCATATGCCTCCAATTTCAGAAAAAAAAAGGTTTCACAGAAGGATTCCCACCAAGGCTGTAAACATTCAAAAAGATATCTTGGCTCTTTATTCTTGATACAAGAAAGTACACTGAAGGAAACTGGAAGCTTCCCCATGGGGAACAGTCTAGATGCTGTCCCGACTTGCTTTCCACAGTCCAAAGGAATAGCTGAAGAGAAAACAGTATTTAGGGGAATGCATTTCACCTAAATGAAGCCAAATTCTGGCAATGGCTCATAGAAGTACCAGAGATCTGCTCTGTTATTAGGAAGTGGTCTGCATTGCTTTCAACACACAAATACACACGCAAGTAGTATGTGCTCATTACTACTCACAGCACTTCTCATGTGTGCTTCATAGGCAAGCTGTTCCTATTCCTGAGTCTCTACCTCAAAACAACATCAATGCTTTCTCCACCTTTTTTGAGGAGATCTGGAAAGCTGACCATGTTTTTTTTTTGTATATCCTCCACACTTGCACCTTCTCCAGATAGTCAAACTTCCCAATACTGCTCCAGGCTCCTCAGTTGTGATGATCACTTAAATCTCAAATCTTCCTCCCAGTTGTTCCTGGTGGCAGAGAAGAGAGCACTGAACATCACAATATTTGGTCCTCCCCTCTCTCCTCTCCTCCCAGTTCACCCTAAAATGGGGAAAACAGTCCCAAAGTAGGTAGGGAGACATGAAACAGATATGTATATATGCAAGTCTTTTGGAAGCTTTTGAGCCCCTAAATGCTACCTTAAAGCATCTTCACCACTGCATACAAATGCTTTGGCCCTTAAGGAAATAGAATACATATCGTACTGCACAGATATAGAAGAGTTGAGACTGGAGTCTATAGCAGAAGCATCTCTGACTGTCAAAGCCAGAAAAAAAGGGCTTCTGATTTTATTTCTCCCAGAAATAGCACTTTGCAAAGAGCATCCCCTCCTTTCAAACATAACTATTTCTTCCCTCCCAGAAACCTACAGGCAAGGAGATACTGTTTGTAAATAGCAGTTTCACACCAATTAGCTCCTACTCTGCAAACAGCATCGCAGATTCAATGTGCTGTTTCTAAGGGCTTGTTATTTTAGAGTACTACATATCTATTTCTATATAATTGATCTGTTCTACTTTTAAAAGACCATCAGGAAGATGTGGGCAATTTATTGAAGTAGTAAGAGGAGGAGGGGCAATAGGAGTTAACCTCAGATCACCCATGCTTACACTACAGCATTTGCAGTCCCAGTTCTTGGAATGAGATCAGATGCTGCACTTTTCTCCCCTGCCTCCCCAGCACCTCATTTTCCACAGAAGGAAAGGCAGGCATAGCAGTAAGAGTCAGGAGACCCAACCTCACAGTTGTGAGGGGGGTTAAGATAGGCACAGAGAATACTCTACCCCATAGCAGGGACACTACCACTTAAACACAGTTTTCTAGTGCTGGATATCAGAGCTCAAAAGAAATAGCCTAAAGCCATGACCATGTGGTTATACCCTAAATTAAGCACTGTCTGCATATAGCAACCTGGATCACCTGACCAAGATGAAAAAATACATGGAATAATGGAGTACCTCAAAGAAATGCCAAGATTTGTGGCCTCAAATCCTTCAGTGCCCTGAATATTGCATACTATGGCACAAACAGAAGAGGCATGCTGCAGAACTGCAATTTTATCATCTTTTGTTACCCAGATACAAACAAGAGCAACCAAGGCTATTTTGACCTTCCACAGAGCACAGGGCACAACCTCAGCCAGAAGTTCCTGCATCACATCCATAAATTCTGGCTCATGTCATGCAGCCCACAGTGAAGTCTGCCAAGGCCAGACTGAAGACCCATGCTGGTGAATTCGCTCACCTTGCAATTGAGCTTTTCCAACAACTAATTATTCAGCTGTGTTTAATTTTTTACTCCAAGTTTGCCTAGCTTCCACTTCTACTTCCACTTCTCTTCACACCTTTTGCTGGTAGATTAAAAAGAACTGTCTTTAATCAGATGTTCTTCCCTTGTTGGCTTTATTCCATAATCAAGACCCTTCACTTTGATAAGCTAAATATACACACAGTGCCTTCTCTGCAGAAGAGCATACCCGTCCCTGCATCTTGTAGTGGACCGTGCCACTTTCAGTTTTTGAAATGTAGACCCCAGAACTGAAACAAGATCTGGAACGAGCACCCCAAAATACACTCACTTGCTCTGTTTTATGGCGGGCTGTGCAGCAAGGAGCAATACAACAGTTTCAGCTCCATCAGGACAGCTAGAAACCATATGCTGGCATCACACTTCGGAAAAGAACACGAGACTGAAAAACTGATAATTTTATTTCTCCAAAGAATGTGGAAAATATCACATTCTGGGGTCTTGCTGAGGACCACACAAAGTTGGCTTGTAATTAGGACCCAGACAGGGTCAACTCTTTGAAGGGTTCTGCATCAGTTCTCCTGCTATAACTCAACTCCCTGCAATCACCAGCACTGCTCACTCAACACCTCACAAAGGGACCACCATGGGCATCTGGCATCAAGGTCAAAATTTGCAAGTTGTGGCTGTCCACTGAGATGAAACACCTCTCAAAACAGAAGACAGGGCAGGTCTTCCACTTGCCTCCCAAAAAGATGTCTATGATAGTGTCCCAACACTTTGTTCAGTCCATTAATACCAAGACACCGGAACTGTTTACCTAAGTCAGTCCAGCATGACACATCCCCCAGTCAATGCATACTCCCAGTCTTTTTTTTTTAATATACCTGACTCCACAGGGTTAATATATCTTGTTTACTAATGCATACACATTGCTCCATGGAATTAACCTAATCCTGCTGTTAACATGCCACCTGTGTTATGTATGAACTTCACAAGCAGTGACTTTTATCATCTCTTCCCCACAGACACATCTGTTTTGTTGTTGTAACCAATGAACTTTTCCATTTCTTTGTAGGGGATGGGGAAAAGGTCTGCTAGCTTTAGCATAAAACAGCAGCTTGATGAACAGACCTTACAAGAAGGTATTAAAAGCACATAAGGGTGACAGGAAAGAAAACAGACCTGTCAGTGAAGGGAGAAGTTGAAAGAAGAGATCACCAAGGACGGATCAAGGGGAGAAGCTGTAAAAACAAACTCAATTGGAAACATACGCAGGAGCCATGAGATGTAGGGCCCTGAGAACAGAGGCCAATTGTGATGCACAGCACAACGAAGAGGCACTGAAGTGACTTAAGGAGGCAACTGTATAATTAAGAGATCTCTAGGCACCTTCTCAAAGATGTCATAACTGGTAGTCAGGGTGAGATAACAGAACAGCAAAGCAATACTGCAGGGGCCATCAGCTTCTTGCTTTTCCCTCATGCTAGTATCCAGAGCTTTTATATTGTGCTGGAAAGGTTCAAAAGAAAGAAAACATGGGCAGGAACACGATCTTCCCTCCCCACACAGCCACAGCTCCCTTTTAAAGTTACTCTGTTGTAGCATCTTGGTGAAAAGTTCTGTGGAAGGAAGTCAGGGGTCCGCACAGAAAATGCAGAGGAAATACATCCATTGGATAGGAACAATTTAAATATTTGATGGCTAATATATTAAATGTTAATTGAATACTACAATGATTTTCTCCCCTGGACAGCACACAATTAACATTTAATTTGTTATAAAATATTTAAAGTTACGAAATATCCGAGGGCAACTGAAATGTCTCTTCTATGAAATTGTCTTGGGACAATGTGTTAAGGGGACAAAAGGTCAGGTTAGCAATTCAAACTCCTCCAGTGATCTGTACAAGAGACTTGGGAAAAGGTTTTAGGATTGGCACAAGGTTCAAGGACACAGTCAGGGCACATGAGGGCATGCACAGACGTCTGATCAGTCCAGACAAAGTGAGATCAGAAGTCCTCATGGCTACAAAGCTGCGAGCTTGAGAAATGCTGTGGCAGCTATCCATTCCTCAGAGAAAACCAAATGCTGTGCATTTAGAACAAGCATTTATCTTAGTGTTATTATTTGTTTCAGAGATGCCAGTGAGGGGCTGAAGCCCTAACTACTCTACACTCATTTGCTCCAAGGCGTATTGACAAGAATAGCATTCAGATGATAGAGCTACTGCTTTGGCTGTGCTTGACAATTCACTAAGCACAAAGGATGGTAAATCAGCTTGGGATGTTAATATTAAGCCAGTTGTTTACGACCTGAACATGAATTTATCTAGGTTGTTGTAGCATTCAGAGTTGCAAATCCTAGCGTTTCAGCAGCTTACCTTACTCCAAAGTCTTGTTTAGCAAGAGGGGTAGGAAACCTTTGCTAATACTTAAACATGGAAAGGGACCTATTAATTAGTCCAACAGTGAATCCTTCAGCAAACCTACAAAAGCACGGCCTCAGTAGTCCTGATACTTTTTATATATTCTTGAAGCAAAGAGCAGAAAAACACTTCAGAGTTTCACTGTGTGTTGTTCAGGAGACAAAGGGGATTCGTATACAAGCAACCAAACCTCTTTCACAGGCACCCTTAAAGTTACTCTGATTGTTAAGAAAACCTGATTATCCCCAGGTGTACAGAAAGTTCACCTACTCAGCTCCATTTTCTCAGCCTTACCTTACCAGTGCTTTAAAGGGAACAAAGGCTTTGTTAAGTTCAGTTCCTTTATGGGGTTTCTTTTCACTTCTTGACTTTCCTGGGCTCAGACCTCTCATTTACTGTTTTCTAAAAACATGCTAAACAAACTCTAAGCATTAGGCTCATAATGGATTATTTCTACCTAGAAGACATCCCACTTCTAGAGGTTCCTTTCTTACTTGTTGCTTAGTAAGGTTTAACTAATATTGGGGGAAGACAGACAATTCATGACTACATGGAAAAAGGTTCTGGGGAAAAAAAACAAAACACCTGCATCAAGGATTCCTCTGTACTGTGCTGGTAGTCTCAGGCCCTGGCTGTAAGACAGAAGGGAAGCCTTCTGCTTGGTGGAAGTCTTTCTTCCCCTGTGCAGCACAGAAAAGAGGGTTAGAGTATATGGAGAATGCAATGGTGCCTATACTCTCAGGAGACTGTGGTACTCAGAGAATGAAATATTGCACATCTGAGAGCATGGTCACGATAGACTGCTGCAAGAGATGAGTCTGGCAGCCTGCTTAGTGACACTGATAGAGGCTACATATACAAAAAACTGCAGGAAGCAGAAAAGAGGTGCTCAAAAAAATAAGATTTGTCAAAATCAGTGCTGACTCACTGATTCAGAGACTCTTAATTTCACACACTTGAGAGCTTAGCATGTTGGGATCCAGCATTTTCATTCTGACCTGTTGGGAAAAAAAGATCTTCCTCCACATTCTTCTCTTGCTCTCTGAGCCTACTACTATGGAAGGTCTTGGAGGACTTTTGCTAGATTATTCATGAATTTCATATAACCAACATTTTAGATATGTCCAACCAGAAGACTGCAGTAAGAGGCATTAAATGTTTTGTAAGGAACACTTCTGCAGAAAGCAGATTTTGCTTCTGCATAATGATTCTGTTCCTTACTGCCAGTGTTGTAAGACTATCAAATACATTTTCAATCATGAAAACACCAGAAACAGTAACATAGGAGTACTACGGACAAAACCGGTATGCTTTTTCAGAGCTGGGCAGAACAACAGAATACTTCAGTGAGAAGGAAGGTGGTGCAGCACATGAGTGATGGGCATGAGCAGATACAGACGTAGAGAGTCTAGGATAAGCTAGCAATGTTTTTTGCTTACTTGATTTGCTAGACATATCTCTGATCATATGTTGGGCTTCTTTATTCCACCATGTCAGATTGCCCCTTCTTGTTTCACTCTGCTCTTCCCCAAAAGGGATTTGCCCAAACACGGCCTGTTGTCCTGGCATGGTGGCTGCTGCTTGTGCCACTAGCCTGTCCAGTGGATCCAGCCTTGTGGCAAGTTCCCGTAACACTGTAGTACATCAGTGTCATACCTAATTACCATTCTCAGAGGAGTGAGCCCATTAACAAGCTGCACTGAAACTAGATCTGCATACTAATTAGGGAGCTGCCTTGGAGGATATTAATTAGGGGTGACACTTTCAGGGCAAGTTCTACTTTCCTTCTTCATATCCCATTTGAGACATGGCTGGGAAATGTGAGTACAATACAAATAGAGGCAAGCTGGGGTGTTATGCAGACAACCTGTTAGAGCATCAGAAGAAGACAGTAGAAAAAAATACAGTAATATTCCTTTTAGGACCCGCTATTGTCTTAAGGAAAATTCTAGAAAGACCCTGAACATTTTCTTCTAGCATTCCTCCTAATCTAGGAAAGGAAAGTTGTAAGGAAACTTGTTCCTTTATCCCTACAGAGGGAATTTCTCCTGCTCTTTTCATTTACATTCCCCTTGGTCTTTTGCAGTCTTAGTAAACGTTCGGGGCATGTGCAATGGGATCAAGCACTCAGTTTCTCGTTCTGGGCCTGACACTGACTACATACTTGTTCCTCGAGTTCTCACTTCTGTTTATCATCTTTAGTCTTGTACAGCACCTTTCTCACACAGCCCTGAGCATGGCCTGGTTTCACAGCCTCAGTCCCACTCCCATCTCCCACTGCACCACCCTGCACCTACAGCAACCCTCGACAGCCAGCAAAAGAGCAAGTCTGCACCTTACAGCCAAACCTGGAAGCTGGTTTTACAGCACTTCACAGATTGCTGAATTTTATTGTTAAGACTGGAGGTGGGAAAATAAGCAGCAGGAGTGAGAGAACGCCACAGCAAGACAGGCCCTGTTTAGAAATGTGTGACACTCACCTCTTCAGTGCACAGCTTCATATATTGTGTTTGTGCACAATTCAAGCAGCTGTCAACGCATCAGTATACAAATACTTTCATTTGCCACTAAATTGCTGCTACCTCACTCTCCATGTTCTGCATGCAACCCCTGTTGTTACTGTCCGGGTGTTTCACAAAATGAGGAAAGAAGCAGAACAACTACTAGACCAGACCACATCTACAGGCCATGAAGTGCATGATCCTGACTCCAGCTGTGAGCAACATGAGATGCTGCAGTAGAAAGCATGCAATTAGGTAATTAACAACCTGCCAATAGTTCCCTCCTCAATGCCATCAGTCAGCTGATAACCTCAAGCATGAAGGTTTGTAGACTTTATGCATTAACTTGCTTAATATAATTGTGGCTGTTCCAATATCCCTTCCATTTCTGAATTCTGTTGAGTTTTTGACCTCTAAGTTATCAGATGGCAATGAGCTCCGCAGGTTAGTGGACACTGTAAATGGTACATTTTCCCTCCCCCCAGGAACCATATGCATCCCTTCAACTTCACCATTTTTCATCTATAATGCAGATTTCTTTGCACACTTTAATGCTCACATATATGCTTCATTGCAGCTTCTTTAAGAGGCCAAATTCTAGCTGCTCATTTGTAAGACAGACTTGTTTAAGGTACTGATGTCAGAGCAGAAACAAGTGAATAAAGAGAAGCACACTCCTTTCCCACATGCAAAGACCTAGGAATTTGTCTGTCATTTCCTGTTAGTGATTGCTTACTCTGAATCCTTTGATTTCCATAACTGAAGCAAAAACTCACAGACAAATTTTTGGGTCAGCAGCTGCTGAAGAAACCAACCAAACACTGCTTAGTCTTTTGAACCCTTTTCCCTCCAAGATGAAGTCACTTACCAATACCAGAGGGAAGCAAGAGCACGGCTGCTCCATGTGAGAGGACAATCTGGGAGCGGAGGGTACCCAAAGCATAGTATCTCTAGCAAGATCACAGTCCCATGGTACCCAAACAGAGCCAGGTTGGTGGTAGGAGCAGGTTCTGTTGGCAGTCCAGTGAGATGAGTCCAATCCTAAGACAGAGGAAGGCCATCCAACAACTTGGGGCAGAGAGACCTAGAGATAAAAACCACCTACAACGTAACTCAAACCAGAAGTAACTGCCTACACTGGAACCTAAAAGTAGCTCCTGGACCAATGGCAGAGGGTACATTGGCCGAGGGTCCAGGTGAGGCTGGTCAGGGTAAATAAGCCATGCAGGTGCAATTGGGGTCCTGATACATGAGTCTGTTGAGCGGTATGGAGTCACACCTGTGTGTAAACCTCAGTGACACGAAGCAGGCCTTTCACTTGTTGTGCTAAGGTTCTGTAAGATATCAGCAGGTCAAGCAAGTTGTTCTGATTTTATAAATTCCTGTTTAAGTAAGTTGGGGTGACTGTTAGACAGTGGGGAATGTTAGCTGCCTTGACTATCTTACACTGGTTCAACTACCTTAGGCCTTAGAGGCCTGCCCTGAGACTAGCTTCCATGCTGCAAGCATAACCTCAGGCACAGCAGAAGCACGCTTCCCACCCCACGTGGGACCACATGAGTCCACATATACACCAAACATCATACCTTGCTGCCAGGCACAGCCTCCAAAAGAGTCCCATGGGCTGACTACAAAGGTGCTACATTACCTGAAGCCTGGCAGGGTGCAAAGCATTTGTACTCCTTTGCTCAGATCTCCTTCACTAAGGAATAGGTGTGGCCTGTGAGTGGCAGCCCTTCCTGTTGCCTTTGTCCCATGGGTACAGGGAAGTGATGTGTTCAAAAGAGCATTGCTGGGCTCTATTCCCAGAATCATCTGTATGCTAGGGATGATTTCCCCCGTGGTTTTCTTAGCCAGTGCTGGCTAATCATTCCCCTGCCAGAGACGATGTATCCAAGTATCTTCTAAACATGCTTTGGAAGAGCATATTTTCTCTCTTTGGATTATGCCAGATGGCATCAAGTGATTAGTAGGTTTAATATAAGAAACTTCCCGGAGGATGAAACTCCTAGATCCCACTACAGTGTCTTCACAATCCCTCTGCTCCTTCCCTTACCAAACTTTAAATTACCGAAGCTAAACCCCTGCCGCACAACCGAGCCCTTTGCTACTCTATCAATATACTCTGAACATTTTTCAGGAACAAAGTAGAAAGCATTTCCAGCAAATGCTTTTAATGTCACTTTGTTTGCCAAGAGATGCTGCCTCCTGCTTTGGTTATCATTACGAGAAAGCATCTTTGCTTAAATAGGAAAACAAGTGATGATTTTTCCCTGAGTTGTTCATATCTCTAGCTAAGCAGCTTCTTCACTGACTGGCAAAGGGACATGGTCTGTGCTAAACAGGTGTAAATATTTGGAGTCCCCTTTCTAAAAAGCACCCTTTTGTAAACATCATCTTACCTCTTCAGAAAAAAGATGTTGTCAAACATCTGTCTCCCCTGTCTCCCTTCTCTCAGATGAGATCAGATAGATTGTGACTGGTATTTTTTGGGCTGTAATCTATGCTAATCTATGTGCTCCTTGCCTTTCTCTTGTGCCTAGACTCCACCTATGAACATATTACAACCTCACATTTCAAGTCAGTAATTTTGGATGCATTTCAAGTGAGAGGTATTGAGGGAAATCACAGCTTCTTTTGTATGAAGTTTACAGCAGATAACCAATAAGTTGAGTACCTTTCCCAACATTGCTTCATGGGAGTAATTTGGAAGGATGATTCTCCCTAGTTTCTGAGTAGGCTAGAATCCTTGAGGGAACATCATCTCCCGTGGTCTGATGTTCTCTCGCCTATGGTTGAATGATACAGAGCACAACAGCATAACGCGTTTCTTCAGATTTTCTATTCCTGGCAGTTTTCTGAGCAGCTCTTTACTTTAGACATAGCCTCTCAGCTCAAGTAGCAGCTTCTCACACCTTCCAGCCTTTGTTACTCTTATCCTGAGGAAACATTTAAGCAAGGACAAACGTCTTTCTTGTGAAGGAGCACAGCAGGGACCTCACCTACATCAAGAAGCAGCATCATTGCCACACAAACTGGCAGCTCCCAGGGCAGCCTGAGTGTGACATTCAATAGCTGTGGTATCTATTCCTCAGCAGGGATTTTAGTTCTTGTGACTACTTAAAATCATGCCTTCTTCTGTTATGTATGATGTAGCACAGTTGCTCCCTCTCTCACAGTCTGTCTTGAGTGGTTGACTGCAGACTGCCTGCATGGGCAGCCCATTCCTCCATGCAGTGCACAGGGTCAGAGAATCTGAACCGTGCTGCAATACCAAAGCCAAGTGATCACAAATTCAGATTTATGGTACATCTGCAGACAGTTCCTCCTTTACTGCCACACTAGCATTTTTTTTACAGATTGAGCTAGAGCGGTTTAAGTAGATACCAGTTCCTGCTGTTTGTTATAGCCCTTCATATGAGAAGACTGCCCTCACAGCTGGGACCTAAAAATGCTCCTGTATGTATGCCTAAGGAGTTGTAGCCTCATAGTCTGATCCAGCTAGGCCAAAGACACCTGCCTGTGCTTTTACCTGCTCTGTTATGTGCTACTAGCACCAATCAAGTATTTAATCATTGAAACTCCTCACCTTTCCTTCCCATGCCAAGGTACAGTGTGAAATGTCCAGGCAAGGGCCTAGATCTGCGCTTTTCAGCATAAATGGAGAATCTGACATCTAAAATTGCTTCTAAGAGAGCTAGCATGCTGACCATGCAGAGAAAAGAAACATTTTAGTAACCTTGAAGAACAGAGACCATCCCTGAAAAACAATGATCTCCTAAAGCCACAGAATGTAATCTAAATACTACAGCATGGTTTCTGCTGACAAATAAGGGAAATCAAGAGTTTCCTGATCTGTGACAAGCAGTCTGCCAGTGCAGACACCAAGGGCCAATGTCTACCTCAGTCTCCTGATGCCTCAACCCTTCTGATGCCTTCTCTGCCCTCAATACTTCTGCTCAGTTATCCCTGAGACCACAGCCTGTAAGGGGCATGGCACAATTCTCTCTCCCCATCCAAGGTCCACAACCCTGCCCCTGCACTCTGACAGAGGTGCAGCAATGCCAGGAGAAAAGGTCCCACAGCCCCTGGGCAACACACCCTCATCTGAGGGACCTTTAAAGCCAGAGCCCACAATGCTGCACCAAGTGGACACCCATCAACACTCACCTTCCAGCCACACTCAGCCTTCCAGCACCAAGTCTAGGCCCTCACAGAGCACAAAACCTGAGAGAGGTCCCTAGTGCACATCCCATCGAAGACACCCTCCCCACACCCTAGAAGCACTGTATCTGCCTTTTGTTATGCTCATCCCTTGCCCCCCTCTCTGCCTTCACAACTGTAGCTTCTTCCAATAGAGAAGAGATTAAGCTTCTTGAAAATGAAGTGGTCACACTTCCCAGACACTGCATCCTGTGTAATGGCTGCATTTTCCATAGCACAATATCCTGACAGCCACATCACAGTGAGGGTCACATATGAAGGGCTCTTCTATAAAACATATTTGCTGATACTTCACTGATTTGACTCAAATCTGAAGTCTACAGTGTTCATGAAGCCTCTCTTTACCTCATCATCCTTCTCAGAGTAAACTCCTGTTCTCATTGCCATCCTGTTCCTATTCTCTCATTTTTTCCCTGGCTGCTTCCTCAGATTAATTTTGTGCCAAAATCATCCATAAGTGCATAAAATGGACTCTGTTCTTCATCACCTGAAACTTCCTCAGTGGTTGTCCAGCCCTGTGAAACAGGGCTGAAGAAACACTGAGCCTCTTGACTACCCAATCAGGATGCCTCCCTTTTTGCTTCCTCATCATTTAGTGGTTCTTTTTCCTTGTGCCCACCTCTTTCTTCTTCACCTAGGCAGAAATAATCCACTTTGCAATGGTGTTTAACTACAGTTCTAACCAAAAACTATGTGAAAGCATGGCCTGTCCTGTTGGTGCATGGTTGGGGCTGGGAATAGGCTTCTTCTTGCCTCTGCTCTTCCTCTGTCTGTCTGGCTAAAAGCTGTAATAGTACAAAGGTGTTATTGCTGAGTTTCATGGCCAAACTACCCCTAAGTAACCTTCCTATTCCTTAGCTGTATTCCAGTCTCCCCTCCTTCCTTGCCTTATGTACTTCAAGTTACCTCTTCTCCACGCAAGCCTGGCTGTCAATCACCTCTGCCCTTGTGCTTGCCCTCCATAATTTCATGCACCTCACTGCTTGAATGTCTCATACAGGCACACTGTGCAGCCACATCACCTCCTAGCAGCCCTCCTGCTATGGACACTAGCAGACAGTAGCCACAGGCCATGCTCTGGGACCATCCACCGAGGGAAAGAAGTGACGATGCCTCTCCTGTGCAGATGACAGCAGTGTTCAGGCAGGCAATACTCAGCTGGTTGCCTGAGCCACCAGACTGTGGCTGTTTGCATGCAGCACAGGATACTTTTAGGCATCTGGGTAGCTTCAGAATAAACAAACACTGAGTAGCCTATGGATTTTAGCAGCTGCAAGGGCTGGACAGTAGCTGTTACTACATGGGAGAGTACCTACACCACAAATAAAAGATCAGACTTTCACCTTAGACCAATTCTGGGCATCAGGGAACACGAACCAAAACATGTCTTTGGACAGCCCACTGGAGAAATCTCTCTTCATCCCCCGACTCTAAAAGAAGCCAAGGCCCTTTCCCTACAATTCATCTCCCCTGAGGCAAAAGACATTTGTAGAATTAAGCCTGAGAGATTTTCCAGCCCCACATTCACTGGCAGACATTTTCTGGGCTTCTGCCACTTGCTGATGATGTCTTTCCATCCAGGCAGAGACATATCAACCTTGATAGGATGACTGGGGTAAGCAGGCTTGGAGTCACTTTCCTACAGCTGAGCAGCCAGCAGTGTTTGCTGAACATATCTGGCAAAGCAGAGTCAGACACTTTGCCTTTTCCTTCAGGTCCTGTCCAGGAGGTATCCATACTCTCTGCACTGGCACCAGTAGGCTCACTGGCAGGAATCTGCTACCTTGTGCCCACTACAGTGTCCCACTTCAGCCCAAGTCATGGTGCCTGGAGATGGAGGCTCTTACCTCAATGCTTTTCAGCCTGACCTAGGTGAAATCTGACCTGCCGTTCTGAAGCCAAGTAATGCCTGCATGGCAGATGTCAGGGGAAAAGGGTGAGTAGAGCTTTTCACTGCCATCCAGGATCCTGGGAGAAACCAAAATGCTCCTGTAGGGGCCAAATACCAGCGTGATTCTGGTCCCTCATTGACAAGGAGGAATCAGAGGGAGGTGAAATTGTTCAGCAACATAATTGCCCCCAGTTCAAGCCGTTCTCTTTCCTCTGAGACTTCCACACAGCTCTGAGAGATGTGAGCTGCACAGCAGAGGAGGACATCAGTGAACACAGACATGTCTGTACCGGTGTGGGGGGTTGTGAGGAGGCTAGGCAGGGCTCAGTCAAGGACCTAGCTTCCTTTCTCGACACCACTTTTCTAGGCAGCAATAACGGCAGTGTGTTTAGCGTTTCTTTTATGTTTGTCCACACAGATCTCCAAGCACTTCACATGAAATGAATCCATTGTTGTCTCAGTTTACAGAGTGAGAAAGACTGCGACAAGCAACTGACCTCCAAGATCACCCAGCAGTTTAGAGAGGTAGAGAAACATAGTCATGGGAGGCCATTAGCTCAGAGGGCTATCTGCTTTGCTATATTGCCTCTCTTTTGGAAGAAAAAAAGGCAAAGATGAGGTCTCACAGCTCGTCAAAAAGCCCAGAGATGAATGGGGCCCAGTGCAAAATACCAGCCACTGTAGAGATTCAGAGAAGAGCCGTAAACATGATTAAAGGGCTGGGGAAATTTATTCCCGGGAAGGAAAAGAGAACTAAATATGTATAGCTGCCTAGCTATGCCCAGAGGAGCACACTTAACCTGCTACAAGTATTTGATGGAAGAATAATTGTCCTGAGAGGAATAAAGGTCTTACAGCTATGAAGAATAGGGTGAAATTAAAAGGGTGGAGATTTAGCCGCTGATGGGCACACTCGATAATGGAGATGCTGACCTGTCTCCCAGAGGAGAGCCTGTTGCTTCACTCACGCAGAGCTGTCTGGGAGACAATCATTCTCTGGTACCGCAGTGGGCTCTGGAGTATTTTCCAGCCCTATTTACTTGGTTTCTGTGGACTAACAGAGGTTTCCCGTCTCCATATCTTGTCACGAGGGGTCAGCTGGGTTTTTGTTTTATAAATTCTGGTGACAGCTAAGGGATACCTGGCAAATCTATATCTAACCAAATATCTGCCTCCAGAAACACAAAGCCACTATAATAATACACAACGCCTCCAGTCCTTTGCTCTAGAGGAAGTGGCATTGTTACTTTTTTTTCAGAAAGCTGAGGAACTGAAATTTAGCATTACTTATTATTAAGAAAATGATGCAGATGGGTATTTGCTGTAAAAATATCCCAACCACAGGGGTCAGAATGATGCTATCTGTAAGCAGGAAAAAATATAGCAGTTGTGAGAGGAGAGCGCTTCCTTGTACAAAGGTGGCTTCCTGTATACAGAAACAGTGAGCACAGGTTTAGTCCACTCCAATACTTTGCAAATCACCCTCTACTGATGAATATGTTAAAAGCAAATACTCTGGGCTTTGTGCTTAAGGGAATTAATTGCACCTACATCAGGCAGTGGAAGAAGGCACATTCTATGAACATTCATTGATTTACTCAGTAAGAATGCAGACTGTTGGACAAAAATTGCTTATCTAAAATGTGAAATTAAGTATCTGTATGAAGGAGGTAGAGAACAGAGATGAAAAGAATTGCTGAGACCAGTTTTGTGCAGGGCTGTCTTTGTATATTTCCAGCCCTTGGAGTATCTTGTGCTTCATGCTTGTAGGTTGGGGTCTGTATCTTTGGCCATCTTCTCAAACCCAGAGTATTTTCTGCGTGCAATGGCAAGGGTTGTAATTATAACCTGCTGTCTATTCTGAAGAGTTTGCTGTCTCCTCCTGGGAGAAGTTACTATTCCACCTGTTTTTCACTTTCAATCTCTTCTGTCTAGCACCAAGACAAAGTAACACAATGGTCTTGGGAGAAAGCTGTCCATTTTCTTCAGCTACTTTCAATTGGATTGATTCTCATACTCAGTGGAAACCTACTGTAAGGTCATATCTGTGATTTATTTGCTTGAACTAAAGTATATGGACCTGAAGTGCTTGCACACTGCTTGGTGAGGCTGGCTTCACTGTGTGTAGGGGGCTTCGTGCTCACTCTTGTTAACCTTCAGGCATTTTAAGAAACATGACGTGATGCAGCATTCTGCTTTGTTCTTCTCTGTCATCTTTGTTTTAACACACAGTGGGGACCATATCATATAACACAAGAAATCTGGGGCTTGAGTAAGGGTTGAATTAACAAACTTCCTGTTCTCATCTTCTGTGACATCATTAAAGTTTCCAACACCATTTTCAAAATATTGTCTGATAAAATAGAGGTGCTACACAGATAGGTGCTGTGATTGGGAGATGCAAAATATGACTGTGAATGCACACAGGTATGAGAAATCATTAAGTGGAAAGATTTGGATTTAGGGTTTTGTTAGGCTTTCAATACCACAGCAATGTGAATGAAAAACATGACTTACAAATTACTTCTTCTAGACACTAACTGGGATCAGCTTTACTTGGAATAACACTGCTTCTAACCTGAAATAGTTGTTACCACAGGACTAAGACATCTGTACAAGGTAGGAAAGACCAACACTATTTAGGAGGCCAATGGAAATTTCTCTTCAGAGCTCCCATCTATGCTGATTTTACCAAAGAGGCTGTTGGTTTACCAAAAAGGCTGCACTGAAGGTGTACCCAGACTGTGTAGAGGCAGCCTAATGGCTCTCTATCTTTATTTCCTGTTCCTCACACATCAGGTAAAAACATTATTGGATTTCTTTATAATAATGTAAGGTCTTGTGTCTCTCTTTGTGTGGCTTCAGCAGCACATCCACAATCACAAATACCAGGGCTTGATGCCATGCTTTTTTCCAGTTGCAAACGAGAAGACACTATTGCTTGGTCTGATCTGTTGACTGAGATGGTCCAGTGAACACCGCCTTCCCCATTTCAGTCTCACCTTTCATAACAGTTCCTTGCTAACCCAGTCCAGATAGTGAAAACAAGATGCAGGGTGCTGGCAAGAAAACCTCAGGAGGCAGGTATGAAAAGGAGCTTACCCCAGACAGACACCCCATGCCAAAAAGTTGGAGTCAGTATGCCCTTTATCAGGCACAGCCACAGCCTGGAAAGGGTGTGTGATCTGTATCTCAGTGTGACAAGGTCTGGAAATCAAGACCTGTGATTTCAGGAACATTAGGAACAGGGGCTAGTCTGCTGTAACTAGCTCTGGCAAACTACTTGCTTTCTTCCTTCTCTCCTTTACAATTCTTCCTTTAAGTGCAGGAAAGCCAGCCCACCTGGTTTGCAAAGCCCGTCACTGGGCCTTTCAACTGGAGGAACAAGTGTTACCTTGTCGAATGTCAGTAGCACATGTTTCTGGGAGACTGAAGGGCAGGTGGTACTGCCTTATAAATCATCTAAATATGCCTGGTGTGATAAATGCCTGCTGTATTTTGCATAACATCTGGGACAGCACAGGAGAGACCTTGGGGGTTGGGAGGGAGCAGAAAGTGAACATTTCTGAGCGTTATGAAATGACAAAGACAGAGATGGTGTCACCATATGGTCAAAGCAACAGTCAGGGATGCCCAGTTCGCCTCCTCTGAGGGGAAAGGCAACTGCTGGTGCATGAATACACAGCAACCAAAGAGTATTCCTTCTCTTTGGTTTTATCAGGTTTTGACAGCATAAGAATTGTGCGGTCTGTGCCAGGCTAAAAGGACAGAAGGAGGGTAAGAGAGGAGGAGGAACCGTGTGGCTTTTAGATGAACTGGTTGGTTAATTTTTTTCTGGGGTTAAAAGCTGAAAGAATCAGGAATAGCAGAAAACAGCATGGGGAAAAGGACTTCTAGGAATGACTGCAACAGTAATAAGGATCAATGCATGGTGAAGATGGTTTTAAGAACCAGTCTGAAAAACAGTTTGAAGCCTGAGCATGTTTTTAACATTTTAACAAACTTGATAGTTTGACCAAACTATCTAGAACCATTTCCATCTACCCCTGGAAAATAAATGTGATATGACATCTCTTGTTGCAGAGAATCACTCTTGTTTCAGCCATCTTTGGTTCCAACTTTCTCCTTAATACCTCACTCCCATCAGAACTGGAAGAGAACTGAGACGAGTATATGTTGAAAAGGCATTGGAGAGCATTGTTCAGCACAACCCTAGGAAGCACTGGATCAATCTTTCCATCACACCAAGTATGATTATATCATTCTTTCTGCCCAAGATACTGTGTTCCAACCCATGTACGTAGTTCACTGAATCTCAGGCACACCTGGAACAACAAAGAAACAAGGCATGGAGAAACCTCAGGAAACTATTTAGCTCATCCCTTGCCTTAAAGTAAGATGAACTAGAACTAAACCATACCTGGCAAATAGCCAGCTAATCTGTTCTTTAAATGCTTTCCAGTGGTGGAGTCTCCACACTCCCCCCAGGCAATCCATTTTGGTTCTTCAGTACCGTGGTCCTTTTATTTCGAACTTGAAACTTGATGGAGTTTAAGCCCATTATTTCTTGTCCTATCCACCATAGATGAGGAGAACAGTTTATAGTCTTCTTCCTTGCAGCAGCCTTTTATATACTGGAACATTGTTCACTCCTTCCCCCTTCAGCCTTCTTTTCTGTAGGCTAATTAACCCCAA
Source organism: Anser brachyrhynchus (assembly GCF_964034855.1). Lineage (NCBI taxonomy): Eukaryota > Metazoa > Chordata > Aves > Anseriformes > Anatidae > Anser > Anser brachyrhynchus. Next base: position 99,417,135 of record NC_137694.1, read on the forward strand.
TTCATTCAATCTTTTTTCATGGACCATATTTGCCAGAACACTGATTACTCTCATTACTGTCCTCTGGATTCTCTCTTTAGGGTCCTGCTTTAAGAGTGGTTCTGGGGAAAATGGAAGGAAGGGAGGAAGGGAGGAAGAGAGGAAGGAAGGGAGGAAGGGAGGAAGAGAGGGAGGGAGGGAGGGAGGGAGGGAGGAAAGAAGGAAGGAAGGAAGGAAGGAAGGAAGGAAGGAAGGAAGGAAGGAAGGAAGGAAGGAAGGAAGGAAGGAAGGAAGGAAGGAAGGAAGGAAGGAAGGAAGGAAGGAAGGAAGGAAGGAAGGAAGGAAGGAAGGAAGGAAGGAAGGAAGGAAGGAAGGAAGGAAGGAAGGAAGGAAGGAAGGAAGGAAGGAAGGAAGGAAGGAAGGAAGGAAGGAAAAAAGAGGCCTAGGGCCTGCTCCTTGCAGCACAAAGGTGGACTTCCCCATGACTTCACAGTGCCACACACTGGACAGTAGAAGAAAGGTCTGTCAGCACAAACTTAAATAATGCAGTTCTGAAAGACTGCAATGTCTGAATGTGTGTCCTATTATTCAGATTTATTTTTTTTTCCATCACCAGGCAAGATATAAGGATAAAATAATACCCTCACTTAATAAATAGATTTGCAATAATGAAAGCAAATCACAAAAAGATAGAACAATATCATTAAGATAATACTGAACCTAAGAAATCTCCATTGTGGCAGCAAGATAGTTTTCTCCAAAGATGGGCAGTTCTGGGAAAGCTGCTTTGCTCTGCATTGTTTGTACTGAAATAGAGTACAATCTTTGTTTATGTTCTTTTTTTTTGTGACACCTGAAATATGCTGCAAAATTAAGTGAATTCAACAGTAATTGTTCTGAAGTCAAACAACTTGTAACTCTGCAGAATCTCTACACATTTGGAAATGTTTTCATAGTCCAGTCTGGACCATTTATTTCCTGAAATATCAACGCTACTAAAATCGAAGATAAACAAGAATACGAGCTAATGTAACTTTGCTCTTGCTGTCTTGCTATCTCTGTTTCTATACGTGCTTCTATCACAAACAAATCTGCTATGCAGCACACTGGTTAACCCCCCATCAGGCTGACATCTGGAGCAGGCCAGGGAAGAGCTATGGCAAGTGAGTCACAGTGGGTAGATGAAGGGGTGGAAGAGCAAGCAGAGAGCAATAATAGAAGTGGGACATGAAGACAACCATGGCAAATGATTATAAGGGAAGGAAGGTGGTGATCTCTCTTTAATAATATCATGAGAAGGAGAGGAGTGTCAAAAACCAGAATCCATACACTGCAGTTTACTGCCTGTAGACATGAAATGCCACATCATGTTTATGGTCAATCTCCATCACATCTACAGGCAAGCTGCTCCTGTAGCTTTCCTTCACGTAGCATCACAGTGGCTGTGTGTAGCACACATCTCCTCACAACTGGATTCAGCTTAGAAGCTTTCAGCAAATGTAGGGAAAAAGAGCAAAAGCAACATGGGCTTTGCAAGAAGCCCATGCACCATTGCACCTACTGAGGGTACTGCTGCTTGAAGAAGTGTGGTCCAGAGATTCCAACACAGAACAGGAGCATTTTCAGTTTCACTTTGGGTTATCATTTTCTGAGTTACTAAAGCTCCTTTCCTTGGATAAAATGTTGGCCAGGTTTCAGAAGTCAGCTTCATTTCCAGCTTTGCCAAAGCTAAGCCAGCTCCTGCTGCTGCAAAGGAGTGCTACGGAGCAGCTCCTGTTGGTTGTGTCAGATATAAGCATTGAACTGGGCCCACTCAATGCTACTCGCCAAGGAAAGCAGGCATATAAGGCTGCTTGTATCATTTGGATATGTCAATATATCTTTCCTGGAGAAACTGGCTGCCCTTGGCTTGGGTGGATATATTGTTTGCAGGTTAAAGTAACTGGCTAGATGGCCAGGCCAAAAGGGTTGTTATAAATGGAGTTAAATCTAGTCAATCACAAGTGTTGTTACCCAGGGCTCAGTACTGGGGCCAGCTTTATCTATTATTTTTATCAATGATCTTGATAAGGGAATTGAGTGTACCCCCAGGAAGTTAGCAGATAACACCAAGTTGGGCAGGAGTGCTGTTCTGCCTGAGGGTAGTAAGGCTTTGCAGGGGGATCTGGATAGGCTGTATTGATGGGCTTCACCCGATTGCATGGCATTCCCTAAGGCTAAATACTGGTTCCTGCACTTGGGTCATAACAACCTAATGCAGCGATATAGCCTTGGGGAAGAGTGGCTGGAAAGTTGACCGATAGAAAAGGACCTGCAGTGTGTGTCAGTAGCCACCTGAATATGAACCAGCAGTGTGCCCAGGTGGCCAAGAAGACCAATGACATCCTGGCCTGCATCAGAAATGGTGTAGCCAGCAGGACTAGGGAAGTAATTGTCCCCCTGTACTTGGCACTGGTGAGACCACACTTCAGGCACTGTGTTCAATTTTGGGTCCCTCACTACAAGAAAGATATTGAGTTGCTGAATGGGTTCAGAGAAGAGCAACAGAACTGGTGAAGGGACTAGGAAACAAGACACATAAGGAGCAGCTGAGGGAGCTGGTGCTGTTTAGTCTGGAGAAAAGTAGAGTGAAAGAAAAGTAGAGTGAAAGGAAACCTCATTGCTCTCTGCAGCTACCTGAAAGGAGTGAGGAGTGTGTCCATCTCCTTTTCTCAGGTAATTAGTGATAGGACATGAGGACATGAGGAAAATGTCCTCAAGTTGCACCGGGGGAGGTTTAGATTGGATATCAGGAATCATTTCTTTGTGGAAGGGGCGGTTAGGCACTGAAAAGGCTGCCCAGGGAAATGGTGGAGTCCCCCATCCTGAGAAGTATTTAAGAGACATGTGGATGTGGCACTTAAGGACATGTTTTAGTGATGGGACTTTGTAGTGTTAGGTTGAAGGTTGGGACTTGTTGATCTTAAGGGTCCTTTCCAACCTAAATGATTCTACGCTTCTATAGGAGAGGGCACACAGTAGAAGGGACAAGGTGGTCCTAATATGGGGACAATGCAGTGTGGCACAGCATCTAGATGGCCATCAAAGAGGGGATGATTAGGAACACCTGTAGATAAACCTGAACGTATATGCACTCAAGGTGTAGTTACTGCTTTCCCAAGAGGACTTGTTAGTATTAGCAAGATGTGAAAGTACTACGGAATTCTCATAAGGCATGCTGTGCCTAGCTGCAAGGCACTTCCAGGCAGATGAACATTTAGCGCCTCGAATATATAAATACCCTTGTTATATAACAAGGTTTGGAGTTATGTTTTTTACAGCCTTGGTGAAAATCGATCACAGCTCAGTCTCTCAGCGAATATCATTGCTAGAAGTGAAATGACTCTCTCAAACGGCTGCCAAACCTTCCCATGTATAAGACTTAGTGTTCACTCTTTTTGTCCTCAGTTCCTGCATTCAGCAAGGAGGGATTATCCAACAGAAATTTCAAGCCTTAACTTTTGCTCTGAAGAGCCCAGGAGCACTGCTGGAATCCAACAGTCCTTTCCCAAGCACAAACCCTTTACTAGGCTCCTTCTTAAACAGGCAACATTAACACTTCTCCATACAGTTGTTCAGAAAGGAATGTGTTGGTTTTTCCCACCCCCCCCCCCCTACCTCCCCCCCCCCCCCCCCCCCCCACCCCCCCCCCCCCCCCCCCCCCAGGCTATTCATTGACATATAGCTCCCACAGCTAATCCTAAAATGCTTGCTAAAACATAAACTATACACGTTACAGAGATTAGAGCTGAACAAATATTTCACTATAAATCATTTATTCAATAAGTTTCATATGGTGTTTTTTTTTCCTTCTATTTGTGAACTGTCTGCAAACTGAAAGCCAAATTCCCAGATTCATTCATTAGCCAAAATTGCCCATGAATTTCTCCTGCAGATAGTTTTTTGCCCTGCAGGCCATTCATGGACAGTTTGTTATGAATAGCCTCAATTCAATGCTTGGTTGGTTTAGCTGCAGCAGTCATGTGGACATGCCTCTGTTCTGAATGAAAATTCACTTTCAAATATAAACTGATATTCACAGTGAGTTTCTCCCTCTGCTCTCTCATTCCTGGTAGAAATCAGCCTATTCAATCCGACTGGGTGGGTTAAGCTGCCCCACACCAGCACAATGGGGCTAGAAAGAGAAGAAAGCAATGCCCAGCTGAAACTCTTCTCTATTAAGGCAGGATGGGAATACTCCACCGGATGGATGTCAAGTGTCAGTGCTTACGTCCCCACTCTTCCCTAAAGGGTGACCACTAGACATAAATGGGAAGGTGGACACATCTACAGTGCAGCATTTCTTTGTATAGCACAAGGATATCTGTTCTGCTGTTACTGAAGAAAGATGGATACCTTCTCCTTGCTCATTATTCTCATAGTTAAGTAACATGGGTGAGTTCTGATTCACAGCTAGACCTAGCTCTCTCTTGTCAACCTGCTTTCCAGAGGGTTAATCCATCCAGCATGTTGCCAGGGTGTATATAAGCATCCCTCCCCTCTCTAGAGAGGAAAGTAGATGAAGTAGAATATAATGCATTGTAAACACTAGTTAAAAGTTTGAGTTACCGTTGAACAAGCCTGCAGGCTTCTCTCGTCCTGTTATCTGTCTTCAGCAGATGTTCCTCACATCAGATCACTGTGTTGCAGTCCCTGCTGCTGCCAGTACTGCCAAATCCAGCTGCTACTCACACAGTGGCTCTGAACAGCCGCTGAGTTGCACCTGCTGGTCCCTGCCCATTCCAGCTTCCCCATCAGCAGAAAGCCAGGCCCAATACACCCTGAAAATCTCATGCAAGTAACAACAGGGGCTCTGTGTAACTTTCAGCACCATTCCTGTGCCCTTAGGATGAGATTTCACAGACTTATTTGACATCACTAAATGCAATGGCTTGTTTTCTTATTTCTGGGGTTTTAATTGCTCCATGTAGTCATTTCATGACAGAGATGTAAATCCTATGTCCTCCTCAGCTGAAACTTCAGATAAATTCATCAGGAGAGAATAATAAATTTTCCCAGTTGGAGAAATGTTGACTTTCTATTTAGAGACTTAAAGCCAGAAGAAACCAAGAAAAGTGATGGGGAGAAGGAGGAAAAAGAAAAATATACCCAAACCCAGTAAATAACTGCCAAACCTGAAAGCTTTTCATTTTGTGATGAAAAATATTTCTATTCGTTCCCAAGAAGAGAAGACATTTCCTCTGCAAATATTTCACAGAAATTTCATATGAACTTTTTACCAACTGTATTTTTTTGACAATTTCGAAGGCGGTATAGTACAAGGTGAATAATAGTTATACATGTCTCCAAACTGCCATTTGAAAGGCCTTTGTCGCCCTTTCACAAGAAAATCAAAGCCCCCAGAACGTATGCATGATAACAAAACCTTCCTTAGACCTATATTACCTTGAGCTTTGCCCATAAAACATGTTAGGCTTCAGTCTATTCAAAACACTGCTGCCATTACCCTCTCCAACGCCTTCTGCTCAAAACATCTCCAAGCTATTTCTTCACCAGTTCTATGCCATTTGTGGGCTATTTGAAGTGTTTTGCCCTCACCTTGACAACTCATCTTTCACCCGCTTCTCTGCACCTGTTTCTTCACTCAGCTTTTGAGTAGCACCTTTGCTGAAGCCTCCTGCATTGTCACTATTTACTTCTTCCAAAAGGGTCCTGTGGCCAAAGTTGCATCTGTGAACCCTTCTGTAAAGCTGTGTTTTATGTTCACCAAATCTCTCCCTTCACAAGGTTTGGCTTCTTAGGGTCTTCTCTCAGAAGTCTGCAAGCACTCCTCTGCTCCTCCAAACACACATGCACTACTGAATATGAAACTATAAAGGCACACATGAAATATGGCTGCTCATTCATCTTACTGTGTCCTGGTTAATTCCTCCTAGTAGCTGGTAGGGTGCTATGTTTTGGATTAGGATGAGAAGAGCGCTGATAACATGCTGATGTTTTAATTGTTGCAGAGCAGTGCTTACACCAGGCCAAGGACTTTTCGGCTTCTTGCTCTGTCCTGCCAGCGAGCAGGCTGGGGGTGCAGCAGGAGCTGGGAGGGGACAGACCCAGGACAGCTGACCCAAACTGGCCAAAGGGGTATTCCATACCATCTGGCGTCATGCTAAACAATATATAGGGGTGGCTGGCCAGGGTGGGGGGCCGGCTGCTCGGGGATAGGCTGGGCATCGGTCAGCGGGTGGTGAGCAACTGCATTGTGCATCACTTGTTTCATACACATTATTGTTAGTAATACTATTATTATTATTATTATTATTATTATTGTTATTATTATTTTCCTGTCTTAATAAACTGTCTTTATCTCAACTCACAGGCTTCACTTTCCCGTTTCTCTCCCCCATCCCAGAGAGGGAGGGGGGAGGGTGAGCGAACGGCTGTGTGGTGTTTAGCTGCCAGCCGGGTTAAACCACAACATACTGTCAGTCTTCTTCAGGAGAGTAGACTCTAAACTCCTTGGAACAACCACCATGGTCTTTTTCTATCTTTAAAAGTCCCTACCACTTTTATCATGGTAAGAAACAAAAACAAAACAAACAACAACAACAACAACAAAGCAGCCAAGAGAAAAACTAAGTAGCATTTCACATAGGATGGAGATGAAACCCTCTTTTGGTTTGCAGCAGCAGCTGTTCAACAGTGAACAGCAAAGCTGCATCACAGCAGGGAAGAATGAGAGGGAAAATCCTGTAGCTGGTTAAAACTACTTCTGTAGGAATTCATAGAATTTATAGTAATTTACCTTTCTAGCCATATAATTTAATCAAATTTCATTTCATTTCATTTATTTATTTATTTTTTACTTGCTGGGACACCTTGGGAGGGGCAGGGGGCATAGCTGTAATTCTTATCAAAGTCAAATTAAAATAACATGCAAACAAAAGCTGGTATTTTTAATAACTTGGAATAAGTTGTGCATTCACTCAAAATCACAGTGCTTCTCTTCTCATATTGCCTGCTGCCATGCAAGCCTCATAGCAGCTCAGCACAGCCCCTCACCCAGGCAGGCTGTTCTTCCTGAGAAAGGAAGTGCATCTGCCATTCAGTCTCCTTCACCCTTTCCCAGGAAACCCAGGGGGGGTTTCTTCTCTGAATATTGGCTGTCGAAGACAAAATGGTTGTACCCAAGGTTACATGAATGAAGGGTGCAGGTCCTTCATACATAGCAAAGGAATGATTACCAAGCTACTAAAAAGGAAGGGAAGGGAAGGGAAGGGAAGGGAAGGGAAGGGAAGGGAAGGGAAGGGAAGGGAAGGGAAGGGAAGGGAAGGGAAGGGAAGGGAAGGGAAGGGAAGGGAAGGGAAGGGAAGGGAAGGGAAGGGAAGGGAAGGGAAGGGAAGGGAAGGGAAGGGAAGGGAAGGGAAGGGAAGGGAAGGGAAGGGAAGGGAAGGGAAGGGAAGGGAAGGGAAGGGAAGGGAAGGGAAGGGAAGGGAAGGGAAGGGAAGGGAAGGGAAGGGAAGGGAAGGGAAGGGAAGGGAAGGGAAGGGAAGGGAAGGGAAGGGAAGGGAAGGGAAGGGAAGGGAAGGGAAGGGAAGGGAAGGGAAGGGAAAAAGGTGCCTTGCTTGCAACTCTCTTACTTGTTTTTATATTTTTCCTTCTCACCCTTTCCTTTGGAGTTACGTAAAACGCTAAGAGTAGGGAGAGATTTAGCTTAAATTAGGTTTACAAATAGCCCAGTGAATAAGGAAATGAGCTGCATATGCTGCATGTTAAAGTGTCAAAGCCACGCAGTCCGATGCGACTGGGATTTGGAAAGACGCCGGGTCCTGAAGATGAGGTGCAAAGCACTGTCAGTCAGGAGGAGGATGCTGGAAGGTTTCTTCCCAAGCGCTTGCTGCTGCTGCCCCCCGACGGTCCCTCCTAGCAAGCTGCCTGCTCGCAGCCGGGCCACCCGTGCCCCAAGCCGGGCTGGGAGGTGCTGAGGGGCTGCGGGGTGCCCGAGGGACCCGCAGCCGGGACAGGGGAACCGGGAGGGCACAGAGGTGACCCTGAAAGAAAGCGGCGTTTTCAAAGGCTTTACGTGCAGTCACGGTCTGGAGGGAAAAAAAAAAAAGAGTCTATTAAAAATGACTACTCCGTGCTTTCTATTTATTCCCTGTCACTGAGATTTATTTTCTGTCCAAAGAAGGTTTTGTTGGTGGTGGTATTAATTTTTTTTTTCCAAATCACGGCTGCTGCAGGCTCCATCTGGCAGCTGAACATCAAGCTCTTGTTTTGATACCTTGCAATAAGGGTGTTGACAGTTGAAGCTGCTGCCTTTGCAGACCCAGAGCCTGAAGTCCTCCAGCAACAGCAAGTGCATAGTATCGCAGCTAGCTTCTCCCAAAAAATCGTTCTTACCAGTTCACCTCACCCTCTTGGTCTAAGAGCAACCCTCTGCACAAACCCACAAGGGCAGCTAGTCTTTCTGGTCTACCTGACCTCCTTGCTACACACACTGGTCAAAGAGGGGTTGGCTGTTTTCATTACTCCTTTCTTTACTATCCTTGAAGAATGACATACAAGTCGAAGGCTGTTTATATTTCGATTTACACCTCTCTAGAGTGGGGAAATCTGGATGTATATTCTCTCATGATTTGGGATATCAGGGTTTGTTTTTTCAGAAGCTCTGCACCTTGGAGGCAGGGCAAAAACACAGAGACAAGTTGCTGCCTATTACATGAGACACCATTTTCTCTGTAAAACTTGCTGCCATAACCATTGATTTATAGGTGAGTAGACAAGACTAAGTTGTTCTCTTAAGAGATGGTAGGAGGAAATCGCTAAGCACTGGTGAAATCATTGGATCCTCCACCTTCACAACCTGCCAGTGAACATCCTGAGTTCCCTCAGGGCCTCACACTGGGGATACCTGGGCCTCACCACAAAACTGGGAGAGCTGGAGGTAACTGGGAAGGGGCAGAAGAGGGATGAACAGAGGGAGGAAGGGTGAGTGAAAGCCCCCAGAAAGGACAAGAAGCAACCACAGAGGAGAAAGCCAGAGAGGCAAAAAAACCCTGGACATAGAGATTTCAGTGCTGGGCTGGGCTGGGAGGGGCAGAGAACACAAGAAGGTAGGGTACAAGGAATAGAAAGGAGTGGGGAGTATAAGAGAAGGAACAGCAGAGTCTGCAGAGAGGGAATAAACCTGTCAGCAGCAGGAGAGGCACAGCAGAGAGGGAAAAAAAAAAAAAAAAAGACCCCTCCAAAGCAAATACCAAGGGCAGGAATAGCTTGTGGAGGAGACATGGGTGGAGGAGGGGAAGAGATGAAGTAAGCCAGAGGGACCTAGGTCTGAGAACAGGAGGCTGAGGGAGTAGGACACCGTGCCTTTGGACTTGTCTTGAAAAGACAGCCACCTTGGGGATGAGGCATATGAGGAGGGACAGCACAGAGGAAGGTGCAGCTGCCTCTGTCTGCGCAGTGGCTGTCACTCTGCAAAGGAACTATATTCAACGTGAAGGCTCCCAGCAACTTCTCAACAAACAGCTGTTTTCACCAGCTCGCCTCCAAACACCCTCCTTGATCACAAGTAAACAGCCCTCTGGGAAGCTGGTAATGCTGCAGCTGTCCTGACAGGAGCGGCCCAGGCAACAGGCCTGATGCTTCTACCTGGTATCCCAAAAGAAAGCTGAGCCACCACACAGCACAGCATGGACAAGGTACTGACACCAGTTTACAGAGAAGAGTGGCTTTCATGCCAGCCCACAGAGCAGCAATGCTCCTTCAGTCAGCAGGGCAAGTCTTAAAATCCCACCTACTACTTCCCAAACCCAGTGGATGGTCCCAACTTCAAGGCCACACGTGTAAGCTGTGGGGAGTTTGCCCGATCTATGAGGAAATAGGAAATGTGAACAGGAGCCTGAAAGGTCTGCTTCAGCCCAAGTGCAGCCTGCATGCAGATATCAGATATATGTACCTGCAAAGTCAGATCTACTTATAGAAAAGGCCTTCCCTGGCCTGGCGACACGGCAGCCAGAGCTCTCCGTTTCCCACCAGGAGCACCAAAATCATTAAGCCACTGGCTCTTTTTTTTTTTTTTTTCCTTCTTTCCAATTGACACAAATGTTTGTCTTTCCATCCAGGTCTGAGGAGATCTCTGGGAGTTATCTGGGAGCCCTCAGCTCTCAGCCATAGGTGGGAGTGGGAAGACTGCTAGCCAAGTGTACACAAACGATGGCTCTGCCTGTGGAAGTAATACACAGCCCTCTGTGCTTAGGGAAAAACCACAGGGACAGAGTTTGCTCGATGCTGGATGAAACCAGCCCCTGATAGCTTTCCTGTCCACAGGAGGAAGCCAACATTGTTTGCCAAAGGTGACTGGAAGTGAATTAAATCCCTTCTTGTATCTCTTAAGAGCTAATTTTAGTGTGACTGGTCACCTGCTTCAAAGAGTTGCAACTCCAACAGAGAAAATCCTAGACTCTGGTTAAAAGTAAATAGATAAGAAAGACAGAGAACTGTATATTCTCTGCAGCATGTGGCAAAGTTAACTCCCAGGACTGGCAAGGTGCGTACTAAGAATGATGTAGAACTTCCTTCAAAAATAAAACTCTTATAGGCATTCAGTCAGAAACAATATAGGAAGCATTCCTTATCTCCATGCCTAGCTGGACTGTGGACTCTAGGAGCAGAGGACTTTAAGAGCAGGTTAACTGCCTTTCAGCAAGGGATTAAATACAGTTGAACTTCTTAGGTCAGTGTGTGTGGGTGTGTGTAGATTAGATCATTTTTTTGAAGCCCATCTCAAGCTTGTTCTTTATGATCATATCAGTTTTCCAGGAGGGAAAAAAAATGTTTCAGAGACACCAAGAAAATGTTTTCATTCTCACATGCCTATGTTCAGATTAACTAACGTGTCTGTCCTTGACATGCACTCCAAGCACACAGCTGCGGACCCCAAGATGGTTGGGCCACGCAGCAAGCTGAGAGTGATGCCCAGCTCTGACTAGTACCATAGCAGCACATTTGCTGGGTCACAAGCGCCCAGTGTATTTATCTTCATTTAATGTGCTTTTTTTCTATCCTCTTGAGTAATTTCCTTCCTTTAACGGATATAAATCACATACCTACAAAGTAAAGAATTATTTAAAGAACATTTATATTTAAGTTCAAAAAGGAGTTTGAACTTAACTCCGTAGTGGCTGGGAAGTGATTGGCTGGTGAATATAACTTGGCTGAGGACTCCACCATATGAAGATGCTTTATGGTTTTAACACCAGCTGGCCTACAAACCGGTGTTCGGCACAGTAGGGTTCTGTTGTGGATGAATACTGTTGCTGCAAATTAATTTAATACTGCCTTCATCCATTTCAGCTGAATTGAACTGCACCACTCTCAACCCCAAATACACACGTGCACACATCAGGCTCTGCCCCAAGTTAACTCAATCTGTTTAACAACTCCATTCCATTGAATTCCACTTTCAGATGGACACAAGGTAACAGAGGTTTTTCAGTAGTTCTCCAAGCCAAATGATGATTTAATTTTGTCCCTGATACTGCTGCTGATGATGATGTGGGGAGGGGAGTTGGGTGGTCATGGACATGCGGGAGGGAAACCATTCCAGTGACTTCAATGGACTTGGAGAGTTACAGGTGTTAAAGGTAATCTGTTAGTAGGAAAAGGGATACTCTTCCTGCTTAGCAAGTATAGATTAAAAGAAGAAACACCACCAGGAGCTTTAAATGAACAACAAAAAGGTACTAAAAGACAGTAATACATTGAGAAGAATCATAGTGACCATTTTCTAAACAACCTAGTGCCTGTTCTCTCCAAACTCGTGTAATAGTAACATTTGTGTGAGAGCTGTTCTCTCTGTGTTTCAGTCTAACAAGCAATGGACTCGCAACAGCTCTGAGTAATGCAAATCTAACGCTGAGACTGAAATTTATGGTAGCTAAAATATGATGCAAAGATGCATGGCCATTACATCTACAAGTAAGACAGTCACTGATAACTTCCAAACCCCTTTGTAATATAAAACAAAACAAAAATCCCCAGCCTAAGAATCTTTTGAGGCCAAAAAAAAAAAATAATTTAAAACTAACAGAGATGGATGTGATCAATTTCAATGCAAACCTTGAACTCCCTGCTCAGAAATATGACACAGCTGTCAGGCACTGCAGCTCCCTCCCAGCCAGTGTCCAGGAAATTTTGTGTCAGTTGGAAGAAAGGTTAAACCTACTGTATATCTGGTGTGTGCTGGGGACAGATGGGAGCACAATGTTTATAGCAAAGCTCAGTTGATAGGCTACCAGAGGATCCTCATGGGCTGTATGCTCTTGACTTGACCGACAAGAACAGAAATGAGGGCATGACCCCAAAATCCTGATTATAAGCTGCATCTCAAAGGCAAGCAACATTTGTCGAGTAGCTGGTCTTAGAACTGTGGTTGGGTCTATTTCATGGACCAGCTTTTGGTAAATGCAGATGTGGAACCAAGCTGTGATTTCTGATATTCCAGGAGCCCATCACCTGAGTCTGGAGATGGCTCTGTGTAATGTGAAATGCTTTGGAATCTTGGTCACATCCAAAATCTTTTAGTCTCATTTAGTCTTCCTTATCATCTTCCTATCCATACATATAATCACCTTGCCTTCTGAACAAAAGCCTCACCGGACTTGCCTGAGCAAATACTTTGCTCTCAAATCTGAACCCAAACTGTTGATGTTGCAACTAATCTGGGCCCATTACTGGGCATGGACCTGGGAGCCAGTTTCACAAGGTCACTGAAGCTTCTGAACCCCAGAGCTGGCTGGCAGGCAAATAAGACTTAGTTTGCAGTGGCTCTTCTGTTGCGTGCTCTCTTAAGCTGTGAAGCATTGCCCTAGTATGGAAAAACTAGAAAAATCAGCCAGGAATCTGCTGTCAACCTCAACAGCAGGACAGAAGGACACTTTTAGGTTTGTAGTGAGCTTACAGCAAAAGCTCAGAAAGAAGCAGCAGCTCTTTACATTAACTATTTGTGTCCCATCTGTTCCCCAGCTTTGAGCTTTGCACACATACCAGCCCATTCCCCATGCGTTTGAGTAGCAGACCATCATAGCAAGAGGAGCTGGGAAGCTAAAGGCAGGCCATGGTGAAAACCATTTACTTCCGGAACACAGACAAATCTCTCAAGCATCCCCACCATTGTATAACAGACACAATAGTATGGAGGGCAGATGCTAAGTAACGCTCATTTGGGAGATAAAAGGATGAGGAGTTCATGCTTCAGGCATAGAGCACCGTTCTTTGCAGGACCACAAGGAAAAGAAACCAACCTACAAGTTAATAAGGAGATAACTCTGGTGCAGACAAGCTGTAAGGTGTGCAACAGGAGCCGATGTAGTTCTTCATCCCTCCAGAGGATGTCACCGTAGAGCCACCAAAAAAGAGGCTAGCGTTGTGACCCAAATCTACAGAGTGAGTAAATGCCTCGTGTTCGGCTGCTCTCGGACAATAACCCCAAACCTCCCTATTTACTTTCCTAGAAGGAAACAGCTTTCCCTAGGCCAGCCTGTGCCTTGTGGAAGGCCAGGAAGAGCTGTAAAACCCATCGTTATTTGAGAGATGTGCAACAGGTTAGCCTGGAAAACACGTGGGATGCGTGCGCTGGATGGCCAGGCTGAACTCACGTATGAAGTGTTCACACGCTTTACGGTTGTACCTGTGTTCAGCCTCATTTGTTGTCCTTGAGCATGAATGGGTGTGTGGAGAATGCATCCATAAACAAGGAAGACAAGCAAAAAAACTCATGAACACTGAGATTGTGTTCGCAGACAGCAGGAACAGACTGTGTTCTGCAGCCATTGAGCAAGCCCAGCCAGGAAAGAACTGGTGGGGTCTATGTGTTCACCCTGCTCACCCATATCCATGTTTTGTATCACAAAAAGGCAGCCTTCGGTTTGTGAATATTTGTCCCAGCAGCAAATCACAGACAAAAGGAAGAAGTACTGATGATGTTCATGGCACATTTCCATAATATTTTCTATCCCTAATGATGCATCTTAACTTTGAGAGTTTAATGCAACACTGGCTTCTCTACAGAGCTAATTCAAGCCTCTGCTCCCTTTGGTCCTTCTTGTGGGACACAGGGACATGCAAACCTTCTCCACAAGCCTCAGTCTAAGATGACAGGAGAGGATCAGGAGTGGAAATGCTGTGCCAGTGGTGCAGAGCACTAAAAAAAGAGTCTCTAGGCTACTGAGCAATCTTAGAAACTGCCACAGCTTAAAGTTCTGCTGCTGCAACCCAATCACACACCCTTTCCCATGTCTCAAATGCCCACATGACCTAGTGATTGCTACACTTGGCTTGCTGAAGGACTTTGAGACCCTAAGACAAAAATAACTACTGAGAGAAATCCTGCAGTTATTGATAGTACCCAGGAAGCTGGAAGCCAGGCTGTGCAGCTTAGCCCCTCTGCCAAACACAGTGGGTTTAAATATAGGTGAGCTAAACAGCAGAGCTTCTGGGCTTTACTGTATCAAGCCCTTCAGCCAATGTTTCTCTGTGTGTACCGCACCAGTTTTGCCATTAAAGTGTATCAACAGGAAGCAAGTCATTATCCCCTTCCCAAATATGATTTAGTAAGTCCAAATCCAGGAGCTGAACCAGACCACATCCAGTGCTTAAGAATTACTTGCCAGCCATCCATGCAAGCTGTATCTTAATCTCCTCTCTTCTTTGCTGCTATTTGTTTCAAGTTGTTTTTTTTTTCCTTTTCTTTTTTTAACATGGATAGATTAAATTTCCTGCCAACCCACTTTCTCATTCAAATATGTTACAGAGGAAGTCGGGGGGAAGAAGGAAATCAGGAACAAGTGACTAGCAGAAAATGGCATTAGGAAACTTAGTAAGAGTCTGGTCCTTATCCACGCATGCTGTCCCATTCCTAGACATAAGCAGTGCTCTGTAAAGTAAGGGAGCCTCTACCACAGGGAAATGAAAAGTGCTTTATTAGCAGTTGCTGTCACAGAAAGTCATCAAAGAAAACTTGCAAGAGTCCTAGATTTGGCACGCAAACACAAGGCTACCAAGTTTCTGCTCCCCAAAGAATAGTATTCCCCCCTCCATGCTCAAAGATCTTGGCACTTATTATCTCTCACTCCCCCCTCCACGGCTGAGCAAGTGACCTGATGAAACCTTTCTCTGTGCTGCCCGCCAGCCGGCAACAAGAGCTCTGGGCTAGTGCCAGGCTCAGGAAACATCCTGCATGCACTTCTCTTGCTGAGGAGGTCACAGAGCTGGTAATTCTCAGAAACATCCTCCTGGCACTTGCAATGCATAGAGACAAGCATGAAGAAAGCAGTCTGAAATAAAGAGTGATAGCCTTTCACTCCCCTTGCTTTCAAAGCTTTCTTTGTCCCTGACGTTCACCCTTTCCCATCTGAGGAGAGGCACAGCTCAGTGGCCCTTTCACAGCACTCCTGCAACATTCCTGCTTCTCATCAGCACATCTTGCCTTACTCACAAGAGCAGAGCCATTAACTAGGGCACAACAAGGGAAACTCCTACTCTGCTAGCATCACGAGAACAAGCTGCAGGATGGCCAACAGCACTTAAAAAAAAGCCCAGGGAGAAGGGCAAGGCATCAGTCATCAAGGCATCTCACAACAGCTCTGCCCCAGACCTCTATTTAAAAGAATCCATACAAGTTAATAGGAGCACCTATTGGGTTTGCTCTGAAGTCAACAGGCACAAGGGATTTGCTTTCCCAGTTTTCCCTGCTCTCTGTCTTAGAAATGCTCAAACCCCTTTTAACAGAATCTGCTGAACCATTTTGGGTGCACTTGGGTGTTGGAACATATATGCACACTCTTCCACCTGTTCATGAACCAGCAGTACTGGGAAAATTCCTGGTAGAATGAAGACAGAAAGGTACTTGAACTAGAGGAAGATGGGACACCAAGTATTAATTTCCAAGAGAAATCTACTAATTTCCAAAAATTTACCTCTGTGTTAGATGAAATCTGAAATTTACCATGAAAATTCCCCCAATATCTTTTCTTTTTTTTTTTGAGGGGGTGGAGGAGGATCAAAGCATTTCAGTTTTGGTTGTCATCTAAGGCTACCCTGACATGAGGTGTTCTCCATGAGGACCTAAACTGTGATATAAGGAGGCTTGATCTCCTGAGCATCCAAGGTCCTCACAGGGTAGCCATGCAGTCTTGGAGTGGACACCATCTGGCAGACTGTCTTCTACTGGAAACTTGTAGAAGTGTGTGTTTTGGAAAGAGTTTGCTGAAGTGCATGCATCTGGGCAATTTATTTATTTATTATTATTTTTTTTTTTAGTTCAGATGAATCAGCAGATCCAAGTCCAAAAGCTGTGCAAGTTACAAAAAAAATCTCCTGTTTGTCTCCAGACCAGGTTTCCCAAATTTTTGAAACTGAATTCTCATCTTCACCAACTTCTAAAAAGATGTCCACTACTGAAGTGTAAGACATCCTCTTGTGGCTATCCTCTGCCTCAGCAATCAAAAGTATAGCTGTTCCTTTTTCTAAAACACATTTCCTTCTAATAGTCTTTGATGGAAGGTGATCTGACTGATGGGTACTGACATTCAAGGTAACATCTGTCGTACCCACTGTGGGGGACAATCCCCACCGCACAGCTGTGATTGAAGGCTGCCAGAAAACTCAGTTGTGAATTCCACTTACAACTATAATATGCCTTTTTTTTTTTTTATGATAAATAGTCACTATCAAGACCTCTAACTGGTATTATTTTTAGCTAGATACTTGTACTACAGCAGTGCATCACTAGGTACAATTTACAGGCTAAAACACCAGCAAACTAGGTGCTGCACAAACATAGTAAACTATCCTGTGTCTTGGGAAATTCTGCTCTAGATCAAGAGACAGAGATGTGCAGGAGAATGATGTAAAGGGCAAGCCAGTGGCAAGGAATGGATAGTATAGCAGAATACTGACAGGACTATCATGGGAATAAAATGAAAAGATACTACTAATGTCACATCAAGGCTGCACAATCAAAAGATGAAAAATGCAAACATCAAGATTCCTATAGCAACTTTCCCAAAACGACAATGCAGTCATCTCATCTACCATAAAGCCTATAGCTGAAAACACATTCACAGGCATATTTTAACTAGTCGAAAAATACCTTGGAATGAGAACACAGTATGTGTGCAGCAGTGCTGAATTAGCATCGCTGCTGGATCTGTAGTTTTTTGTTTTTAATAATCATTCTCAAAATACCTGGAGGTTGGGGGTGGGGTGGGGTGGGTAGAGAAGAAGCAGGTAAATTGAAACATAGAGAAAAAAATGCAAAAACTTTGGACAAACATCAGGCAGGTCTAACTAATAAAAACCTTCTGCTAGCCACTGTTGATAGGGAGAGGTGCATGCTTCCCAGTGCCCTGGAAGTGTGAATGCTCAGGCACTGAAATTTCCTATGCTCTGTCTATGGTGCTCAGAACTTTAGTTAAATTCCTGACAGTTTCCCCCATCAAATATATTCAGACGCCCAAGAAAGTCACTGATGGCTTTCCCAGTGACTGCTTTAGATTTTCGATCGGGGTTGAACATGACATGTTTCAGACCAGAAAACAAACATATGAGGAAATTCAGGCATTTTTAAACAAAATATTTCCCCACATCACTCAAAGCAGCACAAAGGATTCCCACCCACCCCCAAATGACAAAAAAATAAAACTCACCTTTGCCTAGAGAAGCAGAGATCTTGCAAGCTTGGGAAACTGTACCTTCAAGGGCAATGTGTCAGAGTATTATGAATGAGCAAAACAAGGCTATAGTATCCGGGTGCACTACCAAAACGGCTGGCCTAATAAGATTCAGGTCTTGGTTGCATGGTCGCTGCTTACTGACAGCCATATCAAGGCTGAGTATTAACAGCCAAATTCATTGTAGTTACAGAATTAATAGGAAAAAAAATGCAGCAGCAGGCATTAAAAAGTCCTTTTTTATATGAATAAAGTTTTATTGAATTTTAGACAATTAGAAAGAACAAAGAAAGAGGAGCAAACAGTCTTACGGAGAGTAGGAACCAGAAGAGCTTTCCCACTAGAGGAGGAGGCCTGCTGAGGGCAGTGTTCCTGTAAATGCCACACGGGTTGTTTCAAAAGCGGAAAGAGTGTGTCTGGGTTTTTCTTTGATTGCGTTGTGTTTTGTTTTGTTTTTTTCCTCCCACACTGGGGTTTCAAAAGCCACTCTTCTTCCCCATGTCAATCCTACCACCCAGCAGCAAAGAGAGCAGACAGGCAGGAAAGAGGGCTGCTCTGGTGAATGTGTACACGCACACAACAACCACCTGTCTGCACCACTGCACCCATTCTGGACAGAGTTGTGCAGGAGGGGGGAAGGAAGGGAGGCTGTATATTTTCTTTTTTTTTTTTTTCCTTTTTTATTTTTATTTTAAGCAAAGAAGGCACAAAATCTCAGCCAAGCTTCAAACCAAGTGCTGCCCAAGAACCCCCAACCTCCCCAAAGGAACTGCGTCTATGTGGGAACCCAGACCTCACCTCTTCCCCTCCTTCCACAGAAGCTGTGCTTGCATTTGAACAGTACAGGCAGAAGGTCCTGCCCAAGGTATATGCACTGCTAGGGAGAGTGAAGCTGTGCCAGGACAGGGAAAGGGGGACGAGGAAGTCTCTTGGCTAAAACAGACCCTTTCCCAGTGTGAGCTACAGAAAGTCGCCTGTGATCACCCACATTGCTTTTCCAAGAGCAGATCTGGGAGGTCTCTGGTACTTTTGGAGGTGACCGCTGCCTTTACATGTGCAAGGCTTGGTGTTATGTAGGAGGGCAAGTACACCCACCCAGGCATGGTCCTCTGAGCCAGGGCTCTCTCACAGGAGGAGTCCAAGCCCTTGGTCCAGTCCTCCAATAGCACTAGGTCCCTTGAGCGGTTTCAACCCTTGGCTTTGATTAAGGCTATTTAGTTGCAATAGAAAAAGTAAAAGGACAGGTGCCAGCCCCAGCAGGTGCCACCTCCTTGACTGTGAGGAGATGGGAGAGCCACCAGCAGGTGCCACAAGTACCAGTGTGGGAAGTGAGGCAGAGAGACAGCATGTGGACTTCCACAGGGTTACTCCCTCCATTGAGCCCCTGCTTTCACTCTATCTAAGGAAAGGGATTTAGAAACAAATCCTGCCATCCTCAGCATCTGGGAAGTTTGTGTGTGTGTGTATGAGAGGGAATGAAAACCGTCATGCTCCTGTGTGAGGGCCTCAAACACAACATGTGCCCTGACATGCGGGACAGCCGTGCGCAGCCTGATAAAGAAAACCCACCATGCAAACACCACAGCTGTGGGGTCTGAAGCCCCTTGCCCTCCATCTGAGCTGCCCAGGTTCAGCAGACTCCTCTCAGGGCCTGTCTGCTGCTCTGCCATACCCCAAAAAATAACAATAAAAATATTAAAAAAGCCACTAGATTTGCAGCAGCAGCAGCAATGCACCCTCTCTCTTCACAGAGCTTCTCAGGAGCAGACACCCAGATGGCAACACTCTCCACATCCATGAAGAGGGCTCTGGTGGTGACCAAGAAACACTCAGCCTAAGGACGACACGTGCGCGCATGTGTTTGTGTGTGTGTCAGAGTTGAGGGGAAAATGGCAAAAAAAAATAAATAAATAAAGAGAAATGCTCTCTGACCTGCGCCCTTGCCCAGCCTTCCCCTTGGCCTGGCTGGCGGCTGTGCCTCCACCTCAGCCAGTGCATCCTCATGTCCATCCCCGTCCCACAACCTTCCTCGTCCAGCAGCAGGGCTGCCAAAGCAGGGAGGGAGTCATAGCCTCCACGACAAGGCATATCCTGACTGGGCACCCCTCCCTGCCCCACACAGGCTGTTGTCCTCTTGGAAATAAAACAGCAACAACAACAGAAAAAAAAAATATATATATAATCTCCCCAAACCTCCCTGAAAGACCCAAATGAACAGAAATGCCCCCCAACGAAACAAAGTGGAAACAAAAGCAAAAGCCCCCCTCCCAAGGCTGGGCTGGGAGGGGGTCCTGGCTGGGGCCCAGCAGCCAGGGAGGGTCCCCTGCTGCCCCCGCGGCCTTGGCACGTCTGTGGCGTCCATGGTGGAGTCCCGAGAGCTGGGGGGCATCGCAGCACGGCCGGGGCTGTCCCACCAGCTGGCAGTGGCTTCGGGAGGCCCACCCCAGCTGCCTCGCTGCCTTTCAGGAAGGAGTAGGGTCTCTCGGCCAAGTCTCTGCCTCTCTGGTACACAAGGCCCTTGCTCAGCTCATGGCTGCCGGCGTGCCCCTACACAAGGGAGCCAGCCCGGCTCTGGGCAGGCACCATGACAGGAACGGCCCCGATCCGCTCCAGTGTGGCCTGGCTGACAGCGTAGGAGCGGGTCTGCGGAAGCCGAGGCTTCCTGCTGACAGAGCCATTGCTCCTGGCCACCTCCTGTGGGGACGGCGCTGTGCTGGCCGTCACCACCAGCGTCTTAGGGGCAGCCGGGGAGGGGTGGCCGCCGTTGGCGTAGACAGGGCGAGCACTCGTGCTCCCTGAGCGGGAGAAGGGGGGCTGGCGGGTGTCGTTGCTGTTGCTGAAGCGGGTGAAGGAGTCTGTGGCATGGTTGGCCTTGGGGTCATTCCAGTAGCGGCTGTTGTAGGTGTTGGAGGAGGTGAGGGTGTCATTCTCCGATGAGGATGCGTCAGCGTGGAATGTCTTGGCAGCGGAGGAGCATTTGGGTGGCAGGTCGTCCTCCCTGGGGAGAAGAGGACATGAGGGTACAGCTAGGATGATGCTCTGTTTCCCCTATGCACCCCCACCCCTTCCATCCACCTCCACTGGGGACAACGCCACCAATTCAAGTGCTGAAAGACAGCACCAGCGTGAACTGGCATCACTCCTTGGCCTGTTCGCTCATCCCTCTTTACAGGACACAACTCTGTGCACCCACCACTAAGGGAAGTAACCCACACTTATGTGTGTAGGGGGCAAAACCAGTGGTTATCAGAACCACTGGTGCTACACAGCCAGTCAGTATGACTGTACTTGTACAATCAAAAAAGTTGATCCTCAGGGGAGCTTTGGGATGCAGCCAGAGGGAAACACTGGCTATAACACCAGAGAACATCACAGCTGTACCTACAGAGCTCTTCAGCTATCACTATCTGATACTGTGGGTTAGGATCCCCACCACATACACAGTCACTCTCCTATGGCGCTAACAGTGTCAAGGTGAAGTTTCCAATAATGGTAATTTGGAAAGCAAAACCTGTAGTTACCATTCTTCATTTGCTCCCTACATTTTCTGGGCAGATACGGAGACCTTCCCCTGGCCCAGCAAAACACACCTAGGATGAGTAAAAGCAGGATCTCTGCTTGCCTTCCTGAAAGTTGCTGCTTTTGCTGGGTGATCAGAGATTCCCTGGCACCAGTTTTCCCTGACCCCTACCTTATCTCATTGGGAATTTCTTCTTCTTCTTCTTCTTTGTGTTTATTTTTCCAGTAAAACAGTGCTATGGCCACCAACACAATGCAGACAACAAGCACGACAGCACCTGTGGCCACTGCTCCAGCAATTAGGCCGATGCTCCAGGGGTGGGCTGTGGGGAGAATTGAACAGAGAATGGAGAAGAAATCAGGGCTGGGCTGTGGCCATCTGTGAACATTTGAAGCTATGTGGCTTGGAAGGGGGAAAGGCAATGTCCCCATTCCAGAGTAAAACGATCTTCTGATAGAGAGGCACATGGTGGCTCACAGCAAACATGCTTACACGTGTTACTGTCACAAGACAGAAGCAGGTGACCAAGCCTCCTTTGGCAAAATACTTACGTGCAATGACTTGTAGGTCCAGAAGGCAAGTGCTGGTTCCAATGGCATTTGAAGCCACACATTGGTAAAGACCTGAGGACACAGTGCTGATATTTCGGAGAGTGACAGTGCCCTGGACTTGGTCTAGTTAGAGAGAAAAGAAGGATTTAAATCCCCCCGCCCCGGGCTTGAGGAAAACCATGAAAAGGCAAATCCAGCAAATAGAGAATTGATGTGTGAGACTCTTAAGAGATAAATAAATTAGGAAATAACCTTGAGATGGAAGCATTGTGCACACACGCACAAGATTAGGTCTTAAGGAGCTTACACTAGATGTTTCTTTTTCTTCTTACAGATGAATTTCTGCAAATGAAAGCTTGGGACTCATATCATTGTGTGAGAGAAGGGAGGAAAGAAGAGATGTGCAATTACCTATACCCAGATTTACCTGCTAAATTCAGTCCTGCCTCACAGCAACCCTGCTTTCCCATCCGTGGGCTTCCTAACCCCTGCCATTGCATATTTTCTCATTCTGGAATTACCTGAAACTAAAATTCTCGTGTATTCTTAAAATACAGCAAGACAAATGGCAAAAGTAAGTACTGCTACCTCTATTTGGTCAGGACACAGGCAAAGAAACCTCACGGATGGGACTTGTGGCCAGGCAATACCCAGTCTGATCAGGGCCTTGCTTTTGCACACACCTAAAAGGCAGCTCCAGCCTAATATATCAGAGCACAGTGATCTCAATGAGACAAGATGGCAGGGTTTTCAGGGGATAATTCTGCCTCTCTTCTCCCAATTTTCAATCTATGAGCCTTGCATTTGGTTTAAAATGTAGGTGAATTGGCAGATGAAATCTCCAGCCATGTGCAAACATCCGGCAACCTTACTCTCTGTCTCCTGTTTGACTAGACCCTTGTTCCTTAAAGGGGAACATTAATTCTGTACCAAAACAAGATGAAACTTTAAATGGCCACTGATGGATACCTAGTCCAAAACACTCCAAGCACTCCAGGAATCTTCATTCCAAACAAGTGACCATGCAAGTAATGGCAGTCACTCAAAGAGCTGTGTCATCTCGGGCAGCTCAGACAAAGGAAAGCCCAGGCTGCCACCTTGGAAATAAGAGGATAATCAGAATGAGCACCTTGTGTGGCAGTTGGGGGCAACTTGGGAACATTGTCCAGTTTCTCCCAGAGGTATGTTGGCCGGGGGATGCCTTCTTCCGAGCTGCAGGTCAGTGTGATATCGCTGCCCACATCCAGGGACCCCTGGATTCTGCAAAGCGGGGCAGAAGGAGGAACTACAAGAGAAGAGGGGAAAGTGACAGAAGATCAGGAAACATGACCAAACAGTGGAGTACAGGCTCTTTCTGGACACGCACTGCAGGGAAAAGCAAGGATATTGGCGTGAGCTGATAGGGGACAAGAATCAGACAAAGCCCAGGAAGGAGGTAGCAGACAGGAATCCTTTAAGGTTTGAGGGGTGACAATTCACAAAGATTCCTGACTAGCCAGTCCATCAAGGTACCAGACAACTGCCTTCCCAGGACCCATTACTTGTAGAGCCCTACCTAGAGGAAAAAAAAAAAAAAGGATGAACATTTCTAGGCTTGAGACAGCAAGGGTAGCAACAACTAACAGGGCAGCATAAAGAATATGCTGTGGTTGGATTTTGTTTTCATAGCCTTATCATGGCACACGCTCTGTAGTATTTAATATCACAGGGAGCATCCAGAACTAATTAAAACTTTCTTGAAAAGGAAGCAAAGATCTAAAAGTCCATTCTCTTCTCTTGTCACTATGCACAAAACTCTTACAGTCCCCTTAGCTCTCAAAGATGCACGCATGCTTTATTCATGCTTCTTTGCAACTCCACATCACAAGCCTGCCACAAAAGCTTTTTCTCTACCATATTTTAAAACTCTGTTATACACATCTGCATATGAGGGTATGTGTCCTACAAACTCCCACAGTCCTTAGAACCCAACCCATCCCTCACCACAGTATATCCATGGGCTCCAATGCACACACCACCATATTTTTATGCTATGAGAACCATCAAACACAGAGGATTCCCGTGCCCCAATTCCTTCCCTTTCCCCCATGATCCCAATACACACACCCAAGACGGTCAGTCCAATGACTCCAATATTCCTGCTGCCTCGGTCAGGAAGATTGTTGACCAAACACTGGTATGTGCCAGTGTCTGATAGCTGGGTGTTGTTGATGAAGATGGAGGCACTGGTGGTTGGCATTGTCACAGCAAACCCCACTCGCCCATAGAACTGGGGTGCACCACCAAAGATCTGACCCCCTTGGTAAAGAATAACCTGGAAAAGAAAGGAAGAATCAAATAACACTCTGCAGAGGCTGAACAAGGAGGGAGAACAGGCAAGTAAAACATGGGCTCTGAAAGCTGAAAGGACCATTTCCTAAAGGATCTCTGAATAAGCAAACATCAATATACAACAGTAGACACAGAAAGACTGATCCTAGGAGAAGCGTTTTCTCTAAAGGAAGAACACAGTCAGTAGCCTGTTTTATGTCAACAAAAATGTTTACAAAAGCAAATGGACCAGATAAATACCCAAGTCTTCTGGCATAGCTGGATGGGTAATACCACCCTGTTTCATATAACAGTCATTACCCATCCAGACAGGATTGATGTAGAGAGGCAGAGACTCTGCAGGTCAGTAAGTACTTTGCTGGAAGGCATCCGCCTGGTGGACAGTATCATTTTGGGTGTCAGCCAGTAATGTCCTGCCATGATTTGAAACTGCTCACTGACGATCACTAGGATGAACTGAATAATAAGCAATGCAACCCTTGAGTCTGTGCAGCCTCTACCAATCCAACAGCTTTTATAGCGGTCTGTACTCAAACCAAGTCCCTGAGGAGCAAGTTCTCTTCAGTGCAGGACACTGAATCAGACAACTGAACAGCAAATGTGACAGGGACAGTGTGACCCAAGATCAGTGCATTTCAGAGCAATGGGTTTCTTCTCCTCTTAGTATGTGGACAAACCCAGGCCAGCAGCTCACAGGTTATGATTGTTGTACCCAACATAATAGGGTCTCCTTTGCTAATGTTTGTAAGAATGGCCTTGCAAAAGCAACAGGCAATGAAAAAGTAGGAGGGAAGATGAGTCTATGAGATCATGTTACAGAGATTTCACAGGTTTAAGCCTGCAGCTGATTCCAGATCCTTCAGATCCCAAAGCTAGTGCACCAAAACCTGGATTATCTTGCCTGTGCTCTTTTGAACACACAAACCACCAGGAGTACAAGGCAGCCATACTGTAACACATACATCTGCCCTGATTGCACATCCAGCCAAGGGCACAATGCACACAATCAATTTACAAGGCTTTGAATAAATCAAATTCATCTAAGATCTGCAGATCATGTTCAGCAATGGAGAGAATGTTCTGGGGCAACCAGAGATTCAGCATTGTAAATAGACTACATCCAGATGTAGTCTATTTACTAGTCTATTTCCTACTGTCAAAAGGGTACAGAAAGGAAAGCTCCAAAGAAATACATGCTCCAGTGAGAAAGGACTTACCTGTTCAGGCTGGTTGGCATTAGAAAGAGGAGTGACCATCCAGATGACATTAAGGTTAGTGAGAGCAGCATTAGTGGTGAAGGTGCAGGGCAATACTGCTGTCTGGCCTCGGGCAACCTGGATACTCCCTGAACTGACTGACACCTCCAGAGGACACACCATACCTAGAAAGAAAAAGAACACCCAGTTTAAGCATTTCAGGAGCAGGACTCCCAGTTTGAACATCTCAGGTGGCACCATGCACAGACAGGTCATGACAGCAGCATCCTGTTGTTACACAGCAGTCCCTTACCAATTACTTCAATCTAAAGAATTATATTTGTCCCTCAACATATGAGGCTGCTCTCATGCAGACCTCTTCCAGAAGCAAATGCAGATAGGCCATCCTTTCAAGTGAGAGCACTCTCATTTCAGAGCCTCTGAAAACATCAGGCTTTGTTTTGGCAACAGGGAAAGAGTTGTAAAAGCAGCCAAGCTGTGTTTAAGAGATAATGAAATATGTTTTCAATTCCATCAATCTTAATGATACCTGACATCGCTGAAACAGAAGAGGAAACTGCAGTCTAAAAGGCTTCACCAAGGGGTAAGAAGAGAGAACGCATTATTTAAAGTAGAAACACAGATCTCCCCCAACTTCTCCTCCTTGTGAAGTCCAGTATGAACAGAAAAACTTTAGCACTATTTTTAATTTAAAGGGTTAGAAATCTAAATATTTTCCAGGCCAGGTGTTTCTTCCTAGCTGGTGAAAAATGGCTACTCAGAAAAAGGAGGATTTGATCCAATCTTTTTTATTTCCCAGCATTTCCACCATTCACTTCTTTACATTCCACACAAGCTGGGTAGGGCACAAAGTCTGACAAGTCCCAGCTTCCCAGTGCAGCAGCTCAAGGCTGCAGTGTTTAGACTGCAAGTCACACAGGGAAATATCTCCTTTCCTACTGCCAAAATCTTGTCAAATAAAACTAACCAAGGAGTCACCAGCACTGTTTTGAGTAGCACTAAAATTCTTTAAACCACTTTCTAGCACAAAATCAAAACGTTGACTCTAGACGTCTCTCTACATGCCAGCTCACTATCTTCCTGTTCAGTGCATGTAGGAGGCTGCTGGAGGAGATACTAAGAAGTTTTCAAGCCCCAAGGCAATATCAGAATATTGCTAACACTGGGATGTAGTCTGAGGACTACCCTATTCTCTTGCTGACTTCAGGAAGAGCTGTTGGCAAAGTTTTCATTTCAACTTTGCTGAAGGTGAAATGCTCCTTGAAAAAGAATATGGTTCCAGCTGAACTCTGAAGAAATCGAACAGGCTAGTTTCTGAGAAAAAGCTAAGTGTTCACTCACACATGCGTGTGTTGGGATCCTTCTCAGCCTGCCTAATGGAGAAATGGGGCACTCAGAGCCTGGAAGCACTAAACTTCAAACTCTATAGATCCAAAGTTAGCAGCACCCGAACAGCCTGTTATGAGTTTCTGGATTTGGACTGAGTGCTCTGGAGCTGCAATACACAAGGACCTTGCAGATCCTCAGCAACCTCCTCCAGACTTCCTGACTCCCTTCCTTCCTCCCCAACTGCTACCCCTAAAGCTTCAGGTAGTTCTGGGAGAAATGCTTCAAAATAGAACCAGACAAAATGACAACTTAAATCTCTCTGAGTGAAATTCATGAGTTTCTTACTTGGCAGAAAACAAAACAAAAGTCTGACTTTCCTCACAGGCTTGGAATATGTTTAAAAATATAGAACATTTTGGAAATTCCTACTGAAACAGTTTGGCTCTGGTTCTAAAATCTGAAAGAATTAGGTGCTTGGACACAGAACAGCTGGTGAAAGCTTAATCCATCAATCTCCTATGAAAGGCTGTCAGCAGCAAGCGGAAGTAAATAATTTGAAGGGCCAGTAATAAGCATGACCTTTATTACAAGGCATCTGCCTTCCAGTTGCTTCTGTGGTCAACAGTTTGGACTCCTGAGCTCCTTATGGCAAGCCAGGCAGTTGCAGTAGCCCAAAGACCAGAAACGAGGTATCTCTTACTGAACATGACTTCGACAACAGATCTTCTTCTCTTCAAGCCTACCTTGGCATGACTACTCATCAAGTCCTATCACCATCCATGTGCTAAACAGTGTGCAGGGAGAAACAGTAATTTGGACGTTTATTGGATTACACCCTCTAACGTGGAGCTGAAAACTCTTCTGCCATCTTCAGTGTAGTTTTTATGAGATGCTCCACATGACAGGAAAACCTGCCCCCAGCTTCTCATCTGATCTGGAATAGCAAAGTATGTTCTTCAGCCCCATTCCTCCAGTACCTTCTACAAGAAACACCTACATGATCAAGTTCTTGTAATTCAGGAAAAGTAGTACTTCAGTGTGAGTATTCACTAACAGCAATTTTTCTGGAAATGTTTGTTTTTGCAAATTTGGCTTAGTTTAATCAATCATTCAATCACCAAGATGATGTGATTTTCATACCTAACCACCCTCTCACCATGCCAAATATTTGCTATTAGTTGATTGTAAACATCCTGCAGAATAATAAAAATAATGAAATAGAGCATGCATAATTTCCTCACTGTAAAAATAATTCTCGATACATTTGAGAATATCCCAATTTGCTTATGAACCATTTCAAAACAGAAAGAAAGCATGTATTATCCCCTTTTCTCTTCCAGTGATCCACTGTCACCCTGTAGCAGCCTTCAGAACCCATAATCTTCCTCCCTACTCCCCCCTTTCAAAGCACCACGGCATTCAGATTAAACTGAATGACACAGAGTTGTTTCTGTGAGGGGGGACACTAAGGAATAGATGAGGTTTCTGTCTGTTTCTCTTGCCAAGGGAACTGCTGTGAACCTGGGCTTGCAAGACAAGCAACCTCCTGACACCACGCTGTTCTGTCTCTGCCTTGTTGAAGCACTGGGCAAGGCAGCTCCTTAGGCTTGCCTTTGCCTCACGCAGCCCAGCGCCTGTCAGCTGCTCTCTGGCCCAGGATGCACACGAGGCAGGCAGCACTTAAAGACAAGGACTCACTTTGTTAAGCTAAGTGGCACCTGCAGGGCTACAGCTGGGGAAAACACATACAACCGCTTCTGACAACTAAGCTTAACCAAGGCAACAGGGGAAGAGGGAGGCCAAATGCAGGCAAAGTCCTCTTCCACCAGCATAAACAGGGAGGTGTGCTAACACAGCACCAGGGCCAGGGGGAGGCATTATTACAGAGTGCAGCTTCTCTCCCAAGGAGACAGCTGAAAGAGAAAAGATCAAATCCTCTTCAGGGGCTTCAATGTCTATCATCTCAGACTACTAGAAAATGTAACGTGGTTACACATGCACTTGTCTGTCTACTGCATCCTTCCACACCAATACTCATGGTCCAGAACACAGGTGGCTGCACACAAAGACACACACACATCAGCCACTGTGCCCAGGAAGGCATCTAGGAGGAAAACTGAACAAAACATTACTTATTTAAACATTTCATATTTAGGAGTTGCAAAAAAATGTCTTTGCATTAATGTAAATGGAAGGAGCCAGGGGAGAGAGGGAGGAAAAGATTTCGAATTTAGCATAAGTATTGGGATAAGGGTTTTTCAATGCAGCCTAAGGAATGAAAGCTTAAATTCCCTTGGGTAGATATAAATGCAAATATAGATATATGCACAAACATACAGCCCAGCCTAGTAAGTCAAATTACACATAAGAGGTGAGAAAAATCAAGCAAAAAAAATGTTGTAAAAGGTCTCCTTTTGACAAGGTACATAATCCTGATCTTTTCTAAGCATTCAGAGAAGTTTAATAACTTGTAAGAGGCAGCAAGAATCAATCACCACCAAATGTTTTTTCTACTAGAGCTGAATTATGATGGCCATTACACCCTCTCCTGTATGTGCAATCTCTTCCTTATTCCGTAATTAAGCACCCCTATAAGCAGCATGCCTGGAGGTAGAGCAGGGTACATACACCACTGTCAGCAGAAGGAGGAGTGGGCCCTTCCTGTACGTAGGACACTTTGATCTTAGCTTGATTCTGCACACAGCTTTCTCCTTTGATCCCGATGCTCCGAGCTCCCATCGCTAATTAGAACAGATGCTCCATTTTTGTGTCCCCTATCTATCAGGGAACCAGCCAGCAGAACAATGTTTTGGCTGCAGAGCCTCTTTTAGAGCGTCTCCATTTTCCCATGACCAAGTAATTATTCTGGCAACAGATCACTTCAATTTCATTTTTGATGGGGCACTATTGCTTTTCCAAGCAGCACACTTTGCTACCTCCCCAGCACGTAGCTCATGTAGGTATTTCATACAGCACGACACAAGCCTGTAGGGCCCAGACACACAACCAGCATTTTCCTCCCTGCTGGGTACAAGGAGGAGACAGATGCCACCACATTTGCTACCTCCCCTAGAAGGTTTGCAGCCTGACAGGCTTCAGAATATACCAGACACAGCAAAGATCAAAGACATGGGCACGTCTCAGCACTTTGACTCATACTAAGAGGAATGAAAATGTTCCCAGCTCCCATTCATTGCCACACCTCTCTGCCAGAGATCACCAGCAGGACCAGCAAATCAACTCAGCTGACAGCCCAGTGAGCAAAACGAGGACTTCCATCATCACCACTTCACATCAAGAGGCCAGTCTGTAACATGAACAGCTGATGCACCATGATGGCAGGTGGTCACAGACCACAGGGGACTCAGAGGCTGTCCCTACCAAAAGCACCATTGTTATGCTGTTGAAGCTGTCCTAAGGGCACCTTTCCCTTTACTGCATGATAATCCTCAGCATGTTTTTCAGAGGCAGCTATGCTCAGCAAGGTATCTGGGTACTGCTGGATGGGTTGGAGTATCACGGCTGGAGTAGAGTGCAGAGAGGGAGTCTTTCCCTATTGTATTTATTTTAAGACTGTTGACCTCCCAGGGCCACAGGAAGAAAAAAAAAAAAAAGGAAAAGAAAAAGAAAAAAGGTTTTTTTGGAAGGTCATTCATACCATGAAATCAAGCTCTTGCCCTGCCTTGCCTTCTTCTGGAGGACTCTGTTTGTTTTGCAAGTACCCTCAAGAACTGTTGGCAAGTCAGCAGCATTTGGCACCTGCTAGCAGCAACCTCCTGAGAGTCAGCGGCACGGGAGGCTGGGCTAGCATGACTTTGCAAACACAGAGGCCAGGGTACAGGTTCACTCCACAGTGCTGGCAAGCCAGGGAAGCAAATGGCCAGGGGAGAAAGAAGTGAGGGAGGTGTGAAAGGGATGAAAGAAAACCCCTCAGCTTCATGCGTTCATCATCTCCAAATCTCCAGGGAAAACACGCAGAAATGTGTGTGGCTGGGGAGAGAATGAGAATAAAGCTTCAAGCTGTATCAGCTTGCATCCAAAATGCAGGGAAAGGCTCCCCCTGTCCCAGCGCAATTAGTGATCCTGTTGCCATGTGCTGGGGAAGATGCCTTTGGCAGTATGACATTTTGGGTCCCTTGTTAGAGAGGCAAAGATGAGGTCACTCAAAAGTTTCAAGAGCAGGGTAGGAACACAGTGTTCAGTCTGGCGACTGCAGGCAACAGAGGGAGAAACTGCAGAGCAGTCTTTTTCCTGAGATGAAAGGAAAACACAAGTCACCCTGCCTTTGGCCTGCCTCACATCTCTGCGTTTGGGACCAAAGCTGCCCTCTGTGCTGAAGAAACGTCTCCCACCCCAGACGAGCTGAGGTACATTGCTGACTCAACTCACAGAGCAACGCAGCAAAACCCCAGCCCAGGAAGGTGTGACGCACTGCTGGAGAGGTTGGTAACAGATGCAGGGAGTACTTCTGTCATAGGACCTTCTTGTGCAGCAACCATTCCAAAGCCCCTGAAGGGGCCTGACTCACAGTTTCAAGCACTAATGACATTGAAGGGCAGCAAAGAAACTAAAGAGACATTTCTCCTGCTGACAATCCCTTCCATCTTCTGAGGGAGCAATTACATTGCCTGGAAGTGATCTCTGGAAAGGAAATGGTGGTCCTTCCCAAGCTGAAAATGTTGTTTCAGCTCCACAAGACTGACCAGGGCTGGAAAAGGACACCCCAGTACCAGCCTAGAGCATCAGGGATAATACAAAGGGAAGAAGATGGATGCTTACGGTGAGCCCAGAACATTCACAGCATCCATACAGGCTGCTCAACAAGCTGTCTGAACACTGGTTGTGCCCATTCTCACTAGGGGCTGAGCATACCCCTGTCATTCCAGATGAGATACACTTGCTAGCTCAGAGTCCATCTAACCAAAAGCAGTATTTACCCAGCCTGTTGTCTATAGACAGCTTGCAATAGACCAGATTAAGGACATCATAGTACAGCTCCTCCTCAAGACATGATCAACACCTCCTAAGCCACTCCCAATGGCAGCTTGTCCAATTTATTCTTTAAAGACCCAGACACTGTACTGCACAGCATAGTTTAGCAGTCAAGTCCAGCACTCTGCAGCCCCTGCTTTCTTGTAACAACCAGGTCTCTCACCAGTGGTGCTTCTGGGTCCTGTCCTTTCATCATTGCAACATAGCCATGCAATCCACACTACCAACCTTGTCCTTCCTTCTCCCTGTCCAGCTCTTTCCCCATGTTCTTTACTATCCCCATCATGGTGATGAACAAATACATAGCTCAGAGCTAAAAGGCGAAGTTGTAATCATACAGAGTTTGGTTGTATTGTTCTCTGAAACAGCTGCATCAGACTTGGAATATCTCAGCCACTGGTCTAAGAATTTATTGGGGCTAAAAAAAAGGAAAACTGTCACATCGAACATGGTTTTGGAGCAAAACCTCTGTAATACAGGTGTTAAATCTACACAGACACTAACATTTACTCTTAGGTCTATACAGTGTTACTCCCTCTGCTAAATAGAGGTCAAAAGCCAAGTAAAACTCTAAGCACCTTTATCCCTGGAGAAATCATCAGACATAACTGGCGATATCT
This sequence comes from Anser brachyrhynchus, assembly GCF_964034855.1. NCBI lineage: Eukaryota > Metazoa > Chordata > Aves > Anseriformes > Anatidae > Anser > Anser brachyrhynchus. The sequence continues at coordinate 99,449,403 of NC_137694.1, forward strand.
AACATTCTCTCCAACACAAAGCCTTCCAAGTAAACAGACACATTTTACACCAGTAAGAGTAATCTTGGGCTTGCTGCTCAGCTGGCAGGATATGTGGGCTAGCAGACACTAATCCAGGGAGAAATCACAGTGTCAGGGTCTTGAACTGGAGCCCTGCAGTGTTTCTCGCTGAGCACTCTGCCAGCTGATTGCAGACATTGGCTACCTGTAAATCTGTGCTGATACGCTGACCCTGCTCCCTTATCATTTATAATCTCATCTGTACTAGACAAAAAGATAGCAGTGAGACTTGCTGCTGACCCACTCTGCTCTGGTCTCAGCTGTTGGCCTTGCAAATAGCAATCTCTACCACCACTGCCATCTCCCTTTTGAAAACAGGTCTTTCTCTGAAGGCCAGCTGGAAGGGGGATTTCAAACAGCTGTCTGAGATAACATGGAGCATATCTCCCTGTCTCTGACCTCGCCAACCTGCAGCCATAGGGAAGATGAAAGTTGGACAAAAAAGGGCAGGAAAGCTTTCAGCTATGCATACTTCAAGAATGGTGTCATTTCACTCCCATGTCCTTGTCAGAGGAGGTGGACTAGCTTTTAAGGGGGAGAGAAAGGTCTCTCTTAACACATGCAGCTGAAAATCACTGAGGAATTTGACTCCTTCCCTATTTCTGTCACAGACTCCCTGGGTCCTGGTGAGCAAGTCACTCTGCTCCAGGTGTCTTCAGAGGGCCTCTTTTAGCATGAGATCCTCATTTGCCCAGGTTTAGACCTCCAGGAATGGATTTGTTGAAGTGCTGAGCATTCAAACCTGCTAGGGAAATCGAAAGCCATTGTGCTCTCCATGTAGCAGGGACTGCATTATGCTTAGCTCTCTGTGTAACCTCAGTGATGCTCTTCCAACAGTCCTTAGTCCTTGTGCTTCATTAGTCACAGACATGAAATGCAAAAGTGTCTTTCAAATTCTGAGAAGAGCATAGTGCCAGAGCAGCTTGCTAATGTATAAAGTGAAAACAAGAACAAATTTGTTTTAGAGGTGCCCTGGTGATAGCCGGGTCAAGAGCCAAATGACCCAAGTGGTCCTTTCCAATTCTGGGCTCCTGCTGTGCTCCTCGCACTGCCTTCCCTTCTGCACCGCCATCCAGCCTGTCTGGAGCTGCTGGGAGAGGCACCTTCTCTGCACCTTCTGCTAACTGGGATGGTTGTCCTGCATTTCAGCTGCTAAGGATGCAGTATGCATGCAAGTTAGCCATGAAAAACAAACAAACAAACAAACAAATCAAACCACCACCACCAAAACCCCCTGCATTATATCATAGCAAGATTATAAAAATAGGAGGAGACATGGATAGGAACAAAAATAACATCTACAGTGACATTAGCTAGGATAAAACTAATCAATTGCTGTGCTCTGGGGCATGCGTTAATCCCCTCTCCGCGGTATAGTGTTGCACAATTAGGTACATTATGGAAGGTTTAACACCTCCCTCCAATGCATGCGGCATTGGCCGAAAACAGACTGCTGCGATCTGAGCTGGCAGTCCTTGAATTCACAGCGTTTGCAGAAGACTCAAGGAGCAGCTGCACTACTGAGGTCAGGGAATTTTTTGCTTTAGCAGATGAACAAGACCAGAGGGGACCCAGAGAGGAGGAGGAACTCACTCAAGTGATCATTCATTGCTCCCCTGATGAGAGGGGAGGGACTGGGAAGCCTAATTCAGACCTGTCTATGGGACATTTGGTGCCAACTTTGCCCATTCCTGGCTGTACCCAGCACGGAAGACATCCATGATTCTCCTACAAACCTGAGACTAGCAAATACAGTCTCTCCTCCTTCATTCCTAGACCTGTGATGGATCAGCTCTGGGGAATCCTGTTGCATTAACTTAAGATGTTATCATCTCCTGCTGTTTGCCTTGCCACTCAGAACAAGGTTATTGCCCAAAAAGCAGTGAAAGCAGAAAGGAAGCTGTGCCTCCATCTCATAGCCAGGCATTAATTAGCATAATCTGCTGAGGAAGGTATAAGGAAGGGACAGCTTGCTTTGCTGTGAGAGGAAAAAGCTGCTTTGCAGATGCACTCTCCTGTTCTGCTGACTGCTACAGTGGAGGCATCCAATGGTAAAGGATTTCTAGGGATAGGAACATTTTAAATGTCCATTTTAAATGGCCATGGCCAGTTACTCAATGAACTGTCTAGCTGCAGTCTTTAGCTGAAGTGACTTGGGGAAAGAAAAAAAAAAAATCTTGTCAAAAGTCTGTGCAAGCACATCTGAGGTGGGAAGCCCTGGTTGAGTTTGCAGAGAGCCTGCAACAGCAGCTGTGAGCTGCAGACCTTCCCATTCAACTATCTCAGATGCCAGCATAAGCCTTCCACAACCCTCATCTTCACTATCTCACTGCTTGTCACAGCACCTGGGAAAGAAAATCGTACCTTTTACAGTAAAGGCTTGCATCTATGCTTCCTAAAATGGAGAAAAGGCAGTGAGATGACAGAGAGCACTGAAGACATAAACTGGCTTCATCTTGAAGCAGATTGCAAAACCTCACAGAAGCCAGCCCTTAACATTTGGGAAGCACTGCCATGGCCAGTCACTGTGCTGAAATCACCCCCTAAGCATCCCCGTGGATATCGACACAACACCTGCGGCCAGCTGAGCCCACAGCATGCAAAGCGCAGGGTGACCGAGGCTGCATGGGATAAGACGAGAACTGTATGAAACTTGCTTACCCCAGAGTGCGAGTCTAATTACAGCTCTTCCCTGGATCTAAAAGCAAAAATAGCCTTGAGTGTCGTGTGTCGTCCCCCCCCCACCCCGATCCCTTTTTCCTGCTAATATTTTCCCAGCACAGCCCAGTCAGCAGAGATGTGTCGCGCTGCGGATTGGTGCCAAGTGCTGGCAACAGCACGTGACATTGCTGACACAGCAAAGTGGCCTCCTTCGGGAGAAGATATCCACTGGTGCCTCTGCAAGAGAAATGTATCTGCTTCTTAGACAGGGGAACAGAGAGTCAGGGCTAGGAAGCTGAAATTAAAACAGGTCGGAGAAGCGCCGCTAAGACACTCACTCCTATTTTCTGTTTGCCGAGCCATAAAATATACATTAACGGCCCAGCAGCTTCGTAAATGATTTATGGTCAAAAGAATAAATTTCTTCCCCTTCTCCCAGTTAAAAAAGAAAAAAAAAAAAAAAGAAAGGCAGCACAATGATGAACTGCTTAATAAGGGAAAACAACTTGAGGTTTAAATATGCTCAATGGTATGCCGAGTGGTAAGGACAGAGCCCATAATGAAAAAGATTAAGGCCCAGTAAGGGGAGCTGGCCCAGGGGAAGGCAGGATGGATGGGTGGGCAGGCTGGAAAACGTGACTTGTGTGCGGTGGGGAAAGGCAGGAGCGCAGGGTGCAGCTGCATAGGAAAAGGGGTGGGGAAGGGGGATGGAGAATTGGCTCATCAGTGACTTTTAACACTGCTCATAAACGCCTTCCAGAATGCATCGAGAGTTTTTCTATCTTCTCCCCTCCGCCTCCTGCCCCGGTAACAGGCAAAATGCCATTGAAATATAGACTGCAAACTCCAGAGTGACTTTTTCACCTGCCCTGACACAACCACCATTAGGTCTAACTCCAGTACAGATACTCCCAAGCTACAGTTCAACTGCTTTTACCCAAAGCACCAAGAGCTGGGTGCATCCTCCCCCAAAAGGAGGAAGAACAGAGAGAAAAGGGACAGCATTTTCTGTATTAGCCACAGGCAGGGTGAAGGTGCAGAGACATGTTGACACATGGCTCCCTCCCTACAGACACTGCTGACATCTTCTTGGGGTCCTCCAGGAAACTTGGGTATGAAACCCAGACCTTGTTGGTGCTGCTGCATCTTCCAGAAATGATAAAGCAGCAAGATAACAGGAACACACTGCATCCACCCACCCAAATGTTGATGTGATCCACCAAAAACAGGAGCCTACCCATGCATGCAGAAGTATTCATATGATGCAAAGCCACTGAGACCATGGCAGGTCTTGGGTCAGCAATGAGGGCTCCAAGGAGATGAGGCTTCTAAGTGAGAGAGCTTTCCTGCAGCCCAAGGAGGAGAGCAAAAGTTGAGGTGGATCAGCTGGAGAGGCACAAGGACAGCCCCAGCAGGGAGATGTTGAGAGAGAGGGACGCAGGACTGTGTTGGGAGCGTGGGAGCTGATATTGGGGTTAAGCAAGTGCAGAAGACCATGAGTGGTGAGGTATGGGGGTAGGAAGCAACTCCCCAAGAAATGGCCCCACATCTCAGAGCCAAATGCAGGGAACCTTCCCTAGTGCTTCGCAAGGTACCCGTCTTAATGCTGGCCCACGGGAGAGTTATGAATGGGATGAATATCAGTTAAAGTATCTGGTCCAGCAACCCGCAACCTTTGGCTAAAGCAATGCCAAGAAATTGGCTATCTGCTTTCTATGAGTTCTGTGTCTCATGTAGGAAATACTCTCAGCCTGTGGAGTACACAAGTTTTGCAAGTGACAGGACACCCAGCAGACATTCTTTGGTGTTCACTGTGCCTATGAGCTCCCCTAAAATTTTTCCTGCTCCATGACTTAGTTGTGAGTCCTTCTTCACTTATCCTGATGTTCGCATGGCCAGCACAGTAACAACATGGAGCTGGGGCTGCTCAGCCAGACACTGACACCCAGGCTGGTTTGGTATGTCCTAGCAATTCCACTAAAGGCAGTTAAGTCACTGGAAATACACTTCATGTTTAAAAATCAAGCACATGTGTAAGTATCTTGTCAAATCAGGGCTTAAGGGTCTAATCACATTTGCATCCATTTTGATAACAGAACTCCTGTAGCCCATTGGTAGGAGAGAGAGCCTTTAAGTGAGAACACATACAACCACAGTACAACTTCTGTGTCTCATACCTGATTCTAAAAACGAGCCTGATAAAGGCAGGAAAGCAAAATTTTCAGTCTCCGAAAGCAGTCAGACTGAAACTAGCTTCCATGAGAATGGTCAAAGACGTAAAACTTCCATATCTTAAACTTCATTAATCCCAAAGTACTTTGGAAATAAAATTATTAAAAACAAACAAATAGAAAAATGAAAAAAAAAAGGTATTTTTCATTTAAATTGAAAAGAAAATAAAAAACAAATTTGTCTTCTGATCTGGCAAATGTCAGGTCAGTAATTGAATGTTTCAGATTATGAGATGAGCTGTCTGAAAGAGGTTGTAAAAGGACAATTTTCCACTGGGAAAAGAGTTTTCATTAAAATCAAAATAGGTTGTAAGAATATCAACTTCGATGACATTTTCAGTGAGTGAAGACAAAATGAATTGCTTCGACTTTCCCATTTAATTACGGCAATATTGGCGTGCTTCAATTCAATAAGGTAAAAACACTATTCCAATCCACTTAAACTTTTTCCACGTATTTAGATATTATATCAATTCTCACTTCATATTATTTTATTCACTGTACAGTGAATAAAACACAGTACAGTGTTATGCACACACATGCAGTAACTATGGATTTCCATGTGAAGTGTATCTTTCACCAATGCAAATTCCCCCTGATTTCTGTTCCATCCACTAAAAAGCCTATGCTCTCACTCTGAAGTGAGACAAAAGAGAGAGGACACACTAGGATATCCCTGGAATACATGACTTTTTTCTTTTTTTTTAAACCAGCTTTAGCTACAAACAGCTATGGCTCTGTCTTCACACAGGAACACCAGGAGCTGTGGATGTTCTATGTGAAGTCTGGTGCCAGTGTTGCTTAAGTGCCAGGTGCCAGTGGATATTGGAAACAGGACCAACAAATAAAAACGTGCATGGCCTTATTAAAACAAATCTGCTGTCTTTCTTCTCCAGTGCAGAAAGTTTCAGTGGTCACTCAAATGTACGCTAGCAGGTAAGGCACTGGGGCAGTTCAGAGAGCCTCCATTTTGCAACGAGGACAACCAAGATGGAGAGAGGTTATAACTCACCTCAACACCACGCTGCAGGTCAATGGAGAGACACGAATAGGACTTTGTCACCTGATTCATGGGTCTTGCTCTGCCTATTATTCATGCTCTCCAGCATCGTTCCAAGTATTAGTATTGATTTCAAATTAACACCCACATTTCTTATCATGGAGGGAAAAAATAGCCAAGAAGGTTCACTATGTTCAGCTCTGCTGGAGTCCTACAGGATGGTATGAGCAAACACTTTCTGCAAGGGACTTTGCTGCAAAGCAGTCCAGGCTGGGCTCACACTCAGCACCATCCTCAAAGGAGTGCCAGATGCTCACAAAATGCCTCAAACCTCTTACAGAGATTTTTGAAAAATGCAGAACACTGTCATAACATGATTGAAACTCAGGAAAGAGGGTTTTTGGTGAATGCAGCTGCTGCTGTTAACGTACATAACCACATGCCTACCTCCTTACCACCTTTTTTTTTTTTTTGATGCCAGGTCTTGAGAGTCAACCCTGGGTGACCAAACCCCACAGTGTTGTCTGATTTAATGCTTGTCCTCTCTTCTTCCCCTTACCCCGATGTCCTAAATTCTCTTTTACAGGAGCTGCTAACTTCTGCAAACATAAAGCTGCTACAGGCTTCCCTTGTCTTTTGGAGTTAGAGTCTCAGGAAAACACTTTGTACATTTCCCCTCCATAACAGATGCAAGGAGCTGCTTGTGCCCAAGCAGCAAAGTACACAACTGCTCTGAACTAAGATTTTTTTTTTTTGCACAGCTGGCTCAGTTTTTCACACAGATGTTGTCACTCCTGCTGTGTCTAAGAGCGCACAAAGCAACATTAATATGAAAAGCCCAATTGGACACTGTTTTAACAATGAGTTGAAGATTCCCCAAGCACAGCCTGGATGCTGGGTTTTCCCTTTTCTTTGTTTCTTTTTGTTTTAATGCACCCCAAGGGGGAGGGTGGGGGAGCAAAATAAAATAAAAATCATAAGAAGCCACTGAAGCAAGTCTTAGCCTTTTGGGGGTAAATTCCCTTTTTGAAATTCAAAACACACATGTTAATCTTTAATGTTAAACCCCGGATTAAAAATTCATTCACAAATCTCATCATTTGGAACACTTACAAGTCCATTGCATTATTAAAAGCTCAGATCAGTGGTACTCCATATAACGAAGTCTCTCCGAACGCTTTCCTTTCTCTGGCAGCCAGGAGCAGGTAATCACTGCTGTCCCTGCTTATCTTTTCAGCTAAGAGAAGCCTTTCTGTGTTTCCCAAGAGCTGGGAAAGGCTCATGCTGGGCACTTCCAGGTCCTGTTTCGAGGTACGCCACTCACCCTGTGGTCCTGGGAAGCAAATCCTGTGCTGATGGACATGTGTGGGACAATTCAAAAACAGCGCTCATCTGTTTCACAGAGGTTAGCAGTGATGCTAGGGCACAGCTTGACTCCACATGCCCAATAGTGCTTTTTGAAACCAGATCATATCCACAGGCATCAAAAATGTTGCTCCCTCAACCTTCCTCCAAGTGTCTTGGCAATACCTGGGAAGGACCAGCATCAAATCCTGCAGGTCAACCCTGATGCCGAGTTTGCTGGTGCTTGCAAACACCCCCAGTTTGAAACCAGCAATGTGGGGTGCACAGCCAGCATCATCTCCAAGGAAAGAAGCATCTGTGCAAGACAGCTCGGGCCGCCACAGCTCGCTGGTTCTTCTCTGCCTTTTCCAAAGGACTCACTAAACTATTTTGCATCAGGGAAGGAAGAATCATTCCCAAACTGTGGTGTGCCTCTTGCTACAGAGGTTCTCACCTAGAAACACATAGCACTAGGCAAAGAACTCAATTACTTTTTTGTGCTCCCTTCTTGTTTGCCTTATGGCTAGGGAGAGGGCACTAAGGGCTTAGGCTACTTGTATAGAGGTCCTGGGGCTTTAAAAGTTGTTTTTCTGATTGTTTGTTTTGCAGTCCCTTGCTCTGAGCTGCAGACTTAAAATGCTGCAGGAGGCTGAGAAGTAGGTTTCTATCTCTAGACTATGTGGTATCATGTCATTTACTTCAAGGGGTAGAATTATCTTTTTAAGAAATATTTTTGTGATGTGAAAAGGTACCGTATGAGACTGGATGAGCTATGTCACATCATGCAATGGACAACCCCAATGTCATGAGACTCTATGCAGAAGTGACGCAATCTTTTTACCTAGCTTGCCAACAGTGAGGAAAAAGAAAAAACAACACAGAGAAGAGATTAAATATGTACAAATCACACCTATCTCTCCCTTGTTTATCACAACTTTTCCTACCATATTTGCTAATGGCAATAATAATAATCTCTGCAGAAGAATTATGCTTGGGCTTCTTGCCCAGATTCACTTCTTGTTCACCAGGCAGAAAGTCATTTTATTGCTTGGTGACACCAACACTTCACAGGAGGGACCCCATCAGGAAAAGTTTTTACAGCTTCCTATGGAAGATGTTGGGGAGCAAACACAAGAGGGGTGGAGAAAAGCCTTTAACTGGGGAGGGAAAACAAGCAGCAAATCCCCACTATATTTGCCAAGAGTGGAAGGTAAAGAAAGCAACAATTATGAATGAACATGCAATGCAGCAGCACTGCTTGCAACATGGATGTGTTTTCCCAGGGAAGGCAAGAGCAATAAGGCCAGGTGACAAGGAGTCACCCAGGTGACTTGCTCATGCTTGTGCAGAGGTGGAAGTGAACCCTCACTCTCCAGAGCCCAGCTCTGTAGGTCATGTTCCAGCTCATCCCTCCCTCCATAAATTCAGTCTTCTACTTTTAAACTCATGTGCCCATCAAGACAGATTACAATTAAGACTCTGCAAATATGGCAAAATATATTCATGAACATCTGTTTGAATAATAAGCCTGAATTTGCTTCGACAGTGTTTGCCCGACCTGGTTTCCTTGCCTTCTGTGAGCACTCACACCAGCATCCGCTGTTCGAAGACACGACTGCATGAGGGAAAGGCTGCTGCAAAACACTTGTGGAAGCACGGAGATTACTTCAGCTGGTGGAGGACTCCATAAAAAGCAGCTAAGATAAAGTCAGAACGCAAACATCCACTGTACCAAAGCCTGGTCCACCAATGAAGGCTCTAGATGTGGGTTTGAATGTTGGGCTCTACAGTTTGGACCTGTGGAGAGATCTGCTCGTGTCATTACTTTCCCACATGGCACATCTGACTGCAGAGCTCCCTCACCTCACCAGTGCTTCTGTGCTGCTTGGGCACCCAGTGGTGCTAAATCCTACAAGAGAAGCTCAGAAGATGTATTTTGAGACTGCCACAGGCGTGTCATTTATGTTCACAATAAACACAGACCACAGGGAAGGAATTCAGCTCTAACAACAAGGCGGTGTTACAGGAGGTTTTACTCTACTGAGGCTGGCACAAGGTGCTGCCCATCCAGAGGTTACCTTCAGCAAAGGAACAGCTTTTTACAACTGCTTGCCCAGCTCTCATTATTGTAGGACCTACTAATATGTATCTCTGCACTCACGTCACAAAATGTTAAAGTCTCTTCCAAACTCTAGGAAGCAGAAGACGCAGCAGGGCAGGAGGCACTTCTGCTAGGCTGGAAGACAGCATCACTTCAGACAGCACATGCAGCAATAATGCATAAGCACAAAGGACAGATGAAGAAATTACAGCCGCCTCCAGGTAATGGAAGTCTAACAAATGAAAACAAGCTTCCATTAGTCTGTTGGCATGAACATCGCTGGCTGGAAGTAATTAAATGGGTTTGGTACATACTTTTTGATCAAGAGGAAGGGTGTTGTTGTTTCCATACCCCCAGTGAACCTTAAACAAAACCTAGCAGTTCAGAACTTCCCTAGCAGAGAGAGAAGAGCCTTGGGCACCCACTCACCTATCCTCTTTCCTTCAGCCCTCGCACTGACCCTCAAAAATCTCCTCTCTGGTGCTGATACTGCCAGCAAGACCCAAGAAGAGGTGTTTTTCTGGGGCATGGTTGTGCCCAGCACCATGGCAGTGCAGCTAACCAGGGCTGTAAGAAGCACAGGAAGGGGCAGAGGGGGGGAAAATCGCATCCCCAGGTTGAAGGGCATCATATACATCTTCATTCCCAGGGTCCTGCACTCATTTTGCAGGACATACCTCCAGCCCTGCACTGTGGCAGTGTGGGGAGGAAGGTGGCAGTGTGCAGGCTCTCTGCCATGAGAACACCTTCCTCCCCTAGGCAATGGAGTCGGGGTGCTCACTGGAGCTGACAAGGCCGTGCAGCACCCATTCAGTGTTTTGCATCCTCCGAGAAGTGAAAAACAGGAGGTGGCAGGGTGGTTTCCCCCCCCTGCTTTCTGGATGCTTGGGTTTCTGTCAGGTTTCTCTGCGAGGGGCTACCCAAAAGCTCCATGGAGCTAGAGTGTCAAATGCTAGCACTCAGCACTTAATTTGTGGTGCAAATCCTGTCAAAACCGATTGCATCTCTTTGCCCCTCCAAGGCATCCCAGGCCCCCTCTGCTTCTGCGGGGGGTGGCGAGGCTTTGAGGAATGGCCGACTGTGAAAGGCAGGATGCGCAGCGTATGCTCCAGCGCCAGCCGTGCCCCTCTCCTCCCTCCTCCCATCCACTGGCTGCACACAGGGTGGCCAGCAGGGAACACACGTTCATTAATTAAAGCTTCTGGAGTATTTGAACACTCCACACATCATCATGGCAGGAGAAGACTGATGACATCAGCATCTGAGCAAGAACTGTTTGGGTTAAAGGACAAGGGAGATGGGGACAGAGGTGCTGCTGGCTGGCTGGGAAGCATCCCAAAAAGCACAGCACCCTCCATAGGGACCTACCATACTCATTTGTACCAGACACAAAGGTACCAAAGGAGAAGGAGCCTTATAACAATCAGGCAGGGTTAAGAGGGAGCCCATAAAACACATCCCCTTGTGATAGGAGAAAGCCATCATTGTGGCAGAAGGAAGGTAGGGAATGAGATAGACATATATCAAAGGAAAAGAAGCAGAAGAATATAGAAACCAAAATTCCAAAATATAACTACAGTATGTTTTTAATTTGCATGTTAAAAACATTCATCTTTACCCCACCAATCATCTTTGTTAGCAACAAAATTCACTGCAGGATCTCAGACTAACTTTCTAGCTACAACAGCAGCAAAGCTCTGAAAGACACTGCTCAGGGGAGCGCGTCTACCTGAGGCACTGCCTTTTCCTGCAAGGTTCCTTTCCTACCTTCCATGCAAATATCAGCACTTGTGGCTATTTATGTTCTCGGGAAAGCAGCAGCCTGGGAGGAGGCAAACTACAAGAGAGGAACACAAGAAATACAGGGATAGAGAGGAAAATGAGCAGAAAAGCAGATAACAGTTTTTCCAGCACTGAACATAGATGAAAAAGCAACAGAAATGGTTTCCTTTCCTTACCTTCTCTGCATTTTCCCCCATCCTCTTTCTTATAGAAAAGATTGAAACCAATATCAGAAGAAATTAAAAATCACCTGTCCCACTTCTTTCTCATACCCTGGCCATTTTCCATAGGAAGAAGGAAGTGAAGAAAAGAATGTAATGGGCACTTGTGAAATGTGAAAAAGATTTTTGGACTAAAAAAAAGCCATTTTTCATCAACACATACAGCTGAAAGAAAAACACAGAGCAGCTCTGCACAACACACTGGGAACATAGGATAGCCCCAAACCCACAAGTGTTTGTTTGTCCTCAGCAAAAGGAAAACCCAGCCCCAGCATGAGTACATGTGTCTATACCAGGATTAATCCAGCCAGCGTGGCTATAACCAGCAGGGACACCATGCTGGAAAGGACATTGCATGCTTTCCTGATAGCAGCTCACAGCGAGACCTGTGCTACCATGTCCTCCCTCTGCCTCTTACTCATGCTGAACAGAGTGGAAGCAGCAATGCCATCACACCCTCCTTTGCCCAGGCAAACAAATCCCCAAAATGCAGAGATTCAATGTTACAAGCTCATCCAGCAGGTAGCAGAGCCCCTGCTCCTAGCCAGGAGCAATAGAGCAGCTGACGTACACAGAGCTGCTGTCAAAGACACACATCTCTGCGAAGTTTATTGGCTCTCTACCTCCTGTTTTCTGGGAGGGAGCCAAGATGCAGGAATTTGTGAGCTTGCTAGCTCAGCATTTCTGCCTCGCTGGCGTGACGTCTGGACACAGCCTTCTGAGATGTCTTGTGTCCACTTGTTGGTTGCAGGGCCAATGTCCAACCCCAGGTCTTGTGAAGCTATTGCATCAAGGCTTACCTTACGGTATGGATCACAGGATCAGAACTCCAGATTTGTTAGGAAAAGAAGCCTGTACATGAACGGGATCTACACATCCTCAAATAGCTGAGTGTACCTGCTTGTGCTATACATTTTGCATGCAGGTTCATACAGAAGATGCATAAAGCATGAACAGGGAAATGGCACTGTTTCCTCTGGATCTTCATAGCAGATCAAGGGGAACAGAGGCTGGTTCTCAGTCTTCCTAAAGCATGGTGGTCCAGCAAGAGCGAGCAGAGGGGAACTAGCACAAGGACACATCTTCACGTGGAAGAGAAGATGTATGGAGGAACCTCTGGCCAAATTGCTTTTCAATTCTCATTTGGGGCAAGTACTGCTGCACCTCCAGGCAGCAGCACTGTATTTCCCTCATGCCACCTACTAACCCCCTTCCCACGCCACCCCCCCAATTATTTTTGCATTAAAAACTTTTACCGACCCCAGTTTTTCTCCTAGCCAGCCTTTACTTCACCCATGAAAGCACAAAAAGAAACTGAGCTCTGACATCCTGCTGCACCCTCCTCTTTATCCCTATCCTTTTTCCAGCACAAGATGAAGAGTAATGACCTGAACCAATCCCAGCTTAAGACAATGGGTGTCTGGGTATTGACTTCAACGGAATTTGGATTAATATGGGATTGCAAAATCTCCAAAATGAATGCAGCCGTAATGCTGTTAAAACAGTGGCTCAAAGGTCAGATGTTCCTGAAGTTAAAGGTTTCCCTTGAAATTAAGTAAGCCACATTGCACATCCTGCATTGCCTCTGATTATACCTTCGTAACAGAAAATGAAAGAGAATGCTGCATATCTGAGGACAAAACCCAGGAATATAAAACATCGCGTGTGCAAATCAAATGTTGAGAGTATAAAGCAGAAGCAATTCACCTCTTTCTTTATCCCCCAGTCAGTACTGATATCTTGTACACTGCAATGCTTTTTGTTCTTGTGCTTTTCTTGAAAAATTAATAAAGAAAAAATGTTAGAAGAAGACAGCACATGTAGAACAAATACTCCTCTGACAACAGCTATTCTACAACAACATAGCACAGAGAGCAGCAAACCTGGCCTCAACCTCAGCTCCATGCACTTTTCAGGCTCCTTTTAAATTCACCAAAGGCCAGGCAGTAAAATAGCAAGGTGTTGAGGAATATGCCATTAACAGCATTATTAGTGACCCCTTCTCTCAGAGCTCTCCCCCCATACAGGTAATGTCTTTGTGCATATTATTATCCCAACTGCACACACACACAAAAAAAAAATACAGACTGAACCTGTCTCCAGTTCTAATCAGCACACCCACTAAATTGAGACTTCTGACAATAATTACAGTTGCCCATTTTTAGGTAAGAAATGTTATCCAGAAACCAAGTATCCCAGTTCATACTGAAGGCAGTGAGGGCTAGTGGCTTGGAGTAGTTCTTTCTCCAGTTGCGGTGATAATGCCGTGACAATGCCACCTCTCAGCCTGGTACCACAGCTTGTTCTGCATCCTCTTGTGGTTATGGGGGGAGATGGATAAAGTCCCGAGGGGAAGCAGGACTTCCTGCCTGTTTCCACTACTTGCTCATGCTTCGGGAGCTGCACATTTTTCCCAGTGCTTTCCAGGGAAATCCTGGCTACGTTCGGTTTGGCTTAGGCACAAGGCTATATTTAGGGATGCAAATAAACAGCTGACGATCCATTTTTAATTTTCATTTAGATCTAGGATTTATAGTTTATTTGTTAATTTTTCTTTAATCTCCTTGTGCTTCATTACTGCCTGACTTCCACAGCAGGGGAGAAGAGGGACACATGGAGGAGGGTGAGGAACGGGACCCAATGGGAGCAGTGATGAGTAAGGTACTGAAAGAGGGAAGAGAGTGAGGGGGAAAGAGTATTGTTGACAGCATCTGATCCTCCGATTAATGTATTTCTAAGCAGATTAACCGAATCCCAACTGCTCTGTGCCAGGTTTCTTCCTAAGCTCCTCTCTCCCCCATGTAAACAAAGAGACATTTCCTCTGAGCAAACATCCAGCATGCTGACCAGAGCTCTGGCAGTACCCCTACCAGGCAGCACGGGGCACAAGAGAAGAAAGGGGAGAGCTGTGGATCGATGGAGATCCATGGAAGTTCTTTATTTTTAAGCACAGTTTGTGCTTTCTTCCGCCTCCTCAGGGCTTAGCATGACTCCTGACTTGTCCATCTTCAGGAAGTGTGGAAGGATGGGGGTGATGTGGGATGATGAAGAGGCAATGGTGCTATTCTAGTCCAAAAGGCATATGGGAACTTGTAACCCTGTTACGCTTTGCTTACCCATAGCTACTCTCCATGGCACCCACACAGGGAGGAGGGAGAAGAGAGGTGGGTGAGAGCATCCCCAGAAGAGGTGGTGTGAACCACTGAACACAACTGACCTCCTGCTCTGCCCCACCAACACCTTCACACTGACTCCATACAAGAAAGAAACATTGCTGTTTCAACCCAGGGTGTTAGAGCATTTCCCAGTCACTAGCTGGCCAAACTCCCACAACCCTACATCACTGTCCCTGTTTTATAGATGGGGAAACTGAGCAGAAAATAGACTTTCCCAAGATCATGGGGCAGGTCAGTGGGAGAGCCACTTTCTAGTTTACATCTTTGTAGGTCACAAGACTTAAGAATCTTTCTAGGTCATGAGATCAGCCTTGGCTGAATAGGTCTTCTCTAATGAGCCTCCAAATTTAGCCTCCAAGTTTATGTCCCTGGACCTTGTGAAGCAACTCCCTCTGTTGGTTCATCTCCAGCTTTGCTCCCCGGGGGTGTGTGTGCCATCCCTACTAACAGCAGCCACTGTGGTCACAGGACACTCCTGCCTGTCTGCCACACTGCTGAAGCCTTTAAGCATGGCATCATTGCCAACCCATCTTTGAGGAGAGCTTGGAAGGCTGGGAAGACCTCCCATCCCCTCTCCCCCATTACAGCTCCTCATTTTGTCGGTCCAAATTTCCTCCTGGCACCCTGCCTTCATCTGAGCAAGAAGTGGCTGAAACACTCACAGACACCCCCCCACACACCTCCTTTGGCTGAGATGAACTACCCAGAAAATGGGAAGATTTTCTTCGTCTCCTACCAGGGAAGGAAAGGAGGTCTCATAATGAACATCCAACACAGCACAGCGGATGAAACTGCTCAGAAAGAACAGGATTTGCCATTTGCTCAGCTGCCCATCTCGCCCTGCTCAAGTCACAATGAGAGCTTTAAAAATTAAGTCAGAGACCCACTAGAACTAAAATGATGGCTTTGCCACACAGTGACTATTCCTACTACAAACTCTCCCTGAGAAGGCTCCACCACACGCAACTTTTAAATGAAACACTTTAGATCTTTTTGTACTGTACAGCATGGTGTTTTCCTACTGATGCCTTTTCATTAAGAAAATCATAAGAAAAGTTCTGTGCTGCAAATGGAAAGGGAGATTGTGACTAAACAAGAATATACAGAGTCAATTAAGGCTGTAGGGAAAAGATAAGGGTACGGGGAAAAAAGTAAATGAATTTACGTTGCCCAAGGCACTGAAGGGAGTAAGAAGGGATTTACGAATTCATCAGGAGGAAAAGAAGCACCAGAAAGAAGGTAGGTTCATTAATAAATGAGGATGAGGATGAAATTAACGGTTAAGCAATGGCTGAGCAGCTTTTTTAAATCTGTCCTTAGCCAGAAGAATAAAGAAAGGAAGTTTTATCTAGAAAAGGGGGGGAGGAGGAAGGAGAAGGGGAGCAGAAACAAAAAGAACTTGAAGAATGACATGTCTACAAACCAAATAAAGATAGCAACGTCGTCAAACTTAATCCAGAAGAGACACATGCATTTTTGAGAAGTCTTTTTCACTTCAGCAGAACTATTACAGGGTTGAATGTTAAGCAATCTATATATATAAGCACATGCATAAATGTATGCAAGATCAGGAGCCTAATTTGTTATGGCAAACCATCGACAAACGTATTATGCCAGTGACAAATTATCTGACAATTTACATTGAGCTGGGGAGGTTCCACAAAACCAACCAAAAAGCAAACATAATAAAGATTTTCAATAAGGAATAGAGTTGGCTATGTTTAATTTTAAGTCGATATCTATCCCTAGTGAAATAATGAAACAAATAGGGAGTCATTAAGAATCTAAAGAATAAAACCACTTGCAATACAGAAGTGAAAATCTTTTGCTTTTTAATACATATGCACAACTAGCACCCAGAGGGCAGGCAGTAAAAGCAGCACCTTAAGGATTTAAAGAATTTGACATTACCTCACCGCATCAGTTCGACCAGAACCAACAACCCACAGATCAAAAAAATGGCCAGAGGTACCAAAAGAAAATGCACTTATTTGGACTGGTCTTATTAAACCAGTGTCACAGGAAGCCAACACTAACTGTCCATTACATTTGTAGCTGATGCCCTACAGAGAAATTGCAAATGTAACAAAAGAAAAAGAAACAGGCCCTTGCCAAACAAGCTCCATAAAATTAAGCATGTGTGGGCAATAGTCCGAAAGTTAAAGCAGGGAGTAGCATGAGTGAGAAAGAGGAGGATTTAATCTAGACCCAACCAAAACAGAAAAATGCAGGTAATGATCCTAGAGAGCAATGGTCCAAAAGATGCATATTCAGCAGGAGGGAGAAAGCCCAAAAGCTATTTTGTACTCTAAGATTAGAGAAAATAGCAAATAAAAAATCTTGACGTGTTTTATTCGCAAAACAGGCTTTTGTAGTTTTGGGTAGTGAAGAGAAAATCATCCTGTGACAACAAAGGGAGGGAGGAAGCAGCTTTAGCACCATTTCATAGCAACCAGCCCAAGGTTTCAATTTTGTTCATCCCATCAGGTTTTCCTTACCTGAGATAAGAGAAGAGAAGAGGAGAGGAGAGGATTAATAATTAGATCTGGAAGAATTTAGGAGGAAAAGACCAAGAGGGGTTAAATGTGTATAGCTGATTAAGAAACAATCCCAAGGAAGTAAAGTATAAAATATACTTGATCCATATGAACACTGCAGAGTGGGAGGAGGTAATAATGAGAAGTTACGACATTAAACTGGAAAAAAATAAAAAAAGGATAGACCTTACATCAGGAAATAAGTTGACCTTGTTCTAATTTGCACTGATGTAAAAGAAGAAGCAGTCCAAGGGAAAGAAGGAGCACAGGTGCTGGGAGTGCACCCAGTGAGAACATTTTGGAGACCTTTTCCCTCTCTCTCAGTGTCTGAGCTGCCTGAGATTTCAGGTCCCAAGCCTCAGTGACACTCTTGGTTGCACTGGCTCACTCCTTCTTTTTAGGAAAAGCAGATGTTTGTCCCAGTATATGAGCGTTGGGCAGAATTCAAGCCCCTGCTGAGGCAAAGAGCCTTGCTGGGTATTCCAGCAGCTTTGGCTCACCTCATGCCTGTTGGCAACGCACATAGTTATGTAAAAGAGATGCTAAGGCTCTAAAACCAGTAGTCATTACAGTTATTAATACAGTGACATACAAATCCATAATAAAGACCTTGTGTCCCTAGGGAGGTCATGTTCCCAGATGCCTGCTGACCACATGGATGGCTGGGAGAGGGGCACAGCTTCTAAATTCCTCTAATCACTACCATGCTGCATAAACAGACCTGACCTCTTCTCCTAGACGATGATGAAAATGAGCTTCAGGTGATCCCACAGAACATTAAATCCATGGAAGGACATCCTCAGGGTCCTATATATTTTTGGAGAAAAATCAAACCCCTGAGGACCTTCATTTAAGCTGCTGCAAAATGCCTGTGTTACTGCAGGCAGGGGGAAGGACAGAGATAGGTACTGGAAAGCACCACAGCTTGGTGGTAACTCATTTGACAAATTTGGCTGCTCATTAGTCAGGATGAAGTACCGCTGTGTTACGGGCTTTCTCCATCTTTGTCCACTTACTGAAATAAATAGGCATAACCTGTCCAAGAGGTGTCTGCTGGAGGTTAACACACTTAATATCCTTATTATATTCATTCCTCATTTTCTGATGGCTAAATCCTGGCTTGCCCTGCCTTCGTACGGTGTAGACCCCAGCAGATGGGACGCATACGTGCATTCCTCACCGCGTAATTCGGGCAGGGCCAGATGCAGCGCAGCGTTAACTGCTCCTGGGTCACCCAGTGGCTGCAATGCTCAGCTGCACCCCACAGGCCCAGAGAAACAAGCTCGGCTGTTGGTGGGCTAGGACTGAAGACCTGCCTTCCTCTCAGCGCCTAGCAGCAGCACTTCAAGCACCGCAATGCTTTTATCCAGCAAGTATAGAAACGCCTATACAGCTCGCTTGCCCCACCCAGAGGCATTTTGCTCACTGCCGTGCAAATACCGAAGTTCTGCAGCCCCAAGTACCACAGGAGACAGGGGCAGATAACAGCCAGGTCGCTGAATTAAACCCAAGAAGCGGCAATGACAGCAGTGAGGGAATCCTACAGACCTTGACAATTATCAGGTTCAGGCCCTCTGGTGCCTTTCTTCGGTCGCTCAGAGTTGTGGAATTGATCTGGAAACCACTTTATTAATGTTCTTTCTCTTCCTCCCCTTCTCCCCAAGCAGTATCATCATTTATTAATTTATGATTAAATGAATTATTGATTCTCGCTGCACCTGCAGTATTCGCCATTGTCCTTCTCCCCCCGAGACAACTTTGACTGATGTGAGAATGGCACGATGGCAGGGAGACAAAAAGAGGGAGAGGAGAGACTCAGTGCAGAGTAGGACCTCAGACACTTGTGCTCCCCACCGAAGTGCTGGGCTGCAAAGGAAGGATGCAACGCACCGGGGCACAGCCATGGGGCCACCTTCTCAGAGGGCCATGGAGGAAAAAGAAAGTGCAAAGCCAAATTGCTCCTGATAAGGATGGAATGAGTAGCAGAACTATTCATAGGCATTCAGCATGTGGGAAGGTAGTAAAAAAAAAAAAAAAAAAGAAGAAAATAAAAAAGGTCTGACCCAGAGTAGAAGCTTTAGTTTTTATTCAGAAAAGTCAGGCTGCAGTTCTTTGAATACATCACCGAAAAAAACCTTCCAGGCTTTTGGCTTTTGCCTTGCAATTACAATCAACAGATGGTGATTATTTCACAGGCTGGGGCATCTGGTCAGCTCCTAGCCAAACATAAATAAAAGACCTTTGCATGATTTTATCGGGCATGCTGGTCCAGAGACAAAAATGAGCTTGGGAGTAAAAGAAAAAAAGGTAAAAGACATTTAAAGTTCCCTGGTTTGGAGGATATTTCCTTTTCAAGAGAAAAGGATGGAGGGTGGGGGAGAGAGGGCATGAATGAAGGGAAATACAAGCAGGATCTTTACAGAAATATGCCCCTTGCACAGGTGATCACTGCTCAGCACTCATAAAACTGATGGAAATTTCTGAGCCAGAATCTCCCTGTCATGAATTAAACCCATCAATTAAATCCAAACCTGAATCTTTTATCTGGGCTGCAAAGCCCAGAAAAACCCTCGCTCTTCCTTATAGCATCTTTCCCCCAAGCATTGTCATGTGCCTCTACCTAAAAAGCAAGGCAAGTTTTACTGCATCCAAGGCAGGAACACATCAAGGTACTGCTCCTACTTTGCATCAATAGGGAAAAAGGAAAACAAAATCCACTACTGGGAAACATCCTCTCCTGAGAGCCTCCCTGGCCAGAAGAGCTGCAATACTCACCTTGAACTGACTGCATAAAAAAATGCAGTCCCGATTTTGGTCCTTCCTGCAGTCTTCATAACCCTGTAAATCACCGTCCACCCCTACACCAAGCAGTGTATGCTGGCTTTGTGTGCATGACCACTGCCCATCAAGGGGATGAACCCACAACAGCCAGAGAAGACCTAATGACAGCAGACAATGTCCTCCTTTAGGGAAGTGCCTCGGCTGATCTGCACAGAGGTTTCAGCGTCCTCATCATTATTTTGCACAATGGGATGGTGGCTGAAAATCAGCAAGGCACTCAGTCAAGGAGCAATTTTGTAAGGAAAACACAGCAAACTCTTTCTGCTCCTGCCTTACACATGCCTCTGGGTTACTCAGCCATTATCCACTAAATTAAGAGCCTGTCCTGTCCCAAAGTCACAGCCAATTGTAACTCTATAAGCCAGCACCATGGGGTATGCCTGGGCTGTCTTGACCTCTCTAGCAGCTTGTGTAGAGTCCTGATCCAGCACTTGCCAAGGCACGAGCCCTGCTCTCATGAGCAGCACGAGGAGATAGATGAGGAACTCCTCCAGGTTCCCCACTATCACAGCTCACATTGTGACATGCCGCTGAATGGTTTCCGACTCCCTCCTGGGGAGAACTGCCGGAATTTGGCCATTTCATTACATGCTCGGCAGGACTCCACGAGAGAGTGGAATTAGCTGCCCGATCACTAGCTGAGGAGGGAGAGGGACTGCCTCCAGCACAATTTATATCAAAAGACAATGGCAAAACAGGGCCCAAGGTGGGGAAGGGGTATGGACATGTAGTGTAGGAGTGAATTCTCTGCAGAGGACACACATAAGTTGTGGGATGAAGGAAGGGAATTACATTACACTCCACACATAGAGGGAACAAGCTTGGCTCAGAAATAAAAGAGCAGCACGCTACCCCACTGCCTCCTATTAAACTGATGAACTACATGGCTGTGCCCAGAGCTTCTCAAGATAAAAAGGTTCATTTCCTTAGAGAAGAAGGTTTTGACCTTCTCGACCTTACTGGGCCTGCATGCGTTTACCCATTTTAATTTCAGATTAGCATCTCGCATTTTCGGTACCCAAGGGATTACTGTTTTCGCCTGTGCAGCAACTGCAGTTCATAAAAGTATCGGTTACCCTCCCCCTTGTTCACAAAATCAAGGCAGATCTGACCAGATGGCACATGCTCCTGCGCTCTGTGTCAGGCTGCATTAATTCAGGGGAAATGAACTCTCCTCCAAAACTATATTTATTTCAGACACCGCCTTGCCCAGTTGCTGGGCTGTCCTCAGAAAGACCTAGAGCCAGCTTTTTTTTTTTTTTTCCTGTGGGCTTAGCAGGGAAATAAAGGATGGCAAAGGCCTTGCTGGAGGTCTCAGCCAAACCTCAGTGACTGGATGTGGGGTCCTCTGAGGTGAGCTGAGGCACGCACCCTCCTAGACAGAACTGATAGACAGCTAGATTGTGGGCTCCCCTAGCAGACTCATGCTTGTCCACAGTGATCGACGTCCCATTTTTCAAGAAGGCTGCATTATGTTGCTGTGGTAGGATCAGAAATGGGATTCCTGCATGCAACAGAAAAGGCAAAAGCTGCTCTGAACTGATGGAGAGTGCACAATCTAAATTCTTATCTAGATCCATCTCTTAAACAGGCCTGTTTTTGTGGGATTTGGGCAATGCATTTCACCTATTGATAGCTTTGGCCATGCTGCCCGTTGGCAGCCCATTTCATCCTTAACTTTCATCTGAATAATTCTCTCCTTTGCTGGAGTCAGGATAAAGTGAGTGCTGGAAAGAGAATCTGATGGGGTAAGAAAATGCCTTTGTTCCTCCCTTTAAAATGTTATTTACCACCTTATATAGCACATGTAACAACACCTAAGTGCTATACTATAATTAGTAAAATCATGCAGAGAAACTGTTCATGTGGATAATGATACTTTGTGTCCTCCCATGTGGGTAGTTTAAGGTTGAATTAATTTGTGTTTGCCCAGCTTTGTGAGATCTGTGGAAGAAAGGCTATTGTTATGCAAATAATTATTAATAATGACTCCTCCTGTGCTGTTCCCCATTAAATGTGATCAATGTATAAGTCAAAGGGTATTTTTCTCCTTGCTGCAAGACAAACTATGTTCGGCAAATGGACGCCTTGGTGTCCGTGTAGCTGGCAAGAGAGGAGAGCTCTGCAGTGAGGGTGTTTTTCTGAGACAGAAGGCTCAGTTTCTGGATCCTCCTTTCTGTGCTACAAGCAACACTTCTGACCCTGGAAGTCACTTGGAAGAGCAATCACACTGCCTACTCAAGGCAGCAAACTCAGACACAGCTCACAGGATCTCAACACAGAGGCAAGCCCATGCAGAGGGAAATTCAGACCGCCAAAAACCATATAATTTGACCACAGGTGAATAATTTTCTTCATTTTACAGACTGAAGCACAAATACTTATGACAGTAAAGCAGATCCTAGAAGTATGAGTATACAAAAAAACCCTGATCATATCCTACGCTAAATAAGGACAGGTGTCTAACAAAGACCCTTTTTTAAGGACACCAGGGTCACAGTACAAATTATACACGAGGGGTTTGGTATCACAACCTCAGTTCTTTGGAGCAAATGTGCAAAAGTGCTCCACAACTGGAGGTTGTCAGAGTCCCTGAGAGGATTCCCACAGTGGATGAAGACAGGGTCACAGAGGGTGGGTAGACAAGGAAATTTGTTTGAAATAAGGCTTCACCCAGGGTTCAGGGTTTATCATGAGCCACACGGGGGTCACACCAACACAATACTTGCAGGACTGTTGCATGACTGGGTGCTTCTCAACAAGTTCTATGAATGCAAAGAAAGAGAAAACTGGCTATTACCATAGCCTTTTTTAGAACTTCATTAGCCCTGTAGCTCATAAAAAAGAATTTTGTCCCTGTGCTGCACAAGGCTGCTTGCAGCTAGGACACATCAGCATTACGGTGCCATTTCCATTTGGGAAACAGCCATCTGTGCAGCAGCTCTGATGCATCCGCATCCTAAGCCCTCATGCACACTTACTTCAGTGAGGAATTTCTAAAGCAGGAACACAGAGAAACAAGAATTAAATTACACCTTTGGCTCCAAAGGCAGCAGCTTACGTGCACAGGGCTCCTGAACAGGGCAGGCTCTGATAGAGGTTAACGGTGTACCCTCAGGCAGTCACCTTCCATCATTTCTGCAGGGCTCCCGCTGCATCAAAGCTCACAGAGGCCTTAGGCAAGACACAAGGTAGTAAGGTTGGACGTGGACATCTTCAGCAGCTGCAGATGCTAAAGAGTCTGCAGTCAGAAACTAGCTCTGGGGTAGGGGGCTTGAGGGCCACAAGACACAGAAATGGTGCCTGCTCATCTCCTTGTACTTCTGCAGATGCAATCCAGGTAAGCATCAAGGAAAATGGATTTGTGCCATATAAGTCAGCAGGTCTGAGGTGAAGGCACTGCTGGAACTGACGTGGCAAAAAGAAGGTCCTTCTTCTCCAACATATTTCTCTGCTACCCTGCTTGCACAGTGGCTGTGATTAATAGACTGCAACCATGCCACAGACGGCCCAGTGTTCAGATGTGTGCCCTTCCCCAAGGCCTCTGGAAGAAGGCACATGTGTGTGTTTGCATGAGGAATTCAGCTAGTCCCACTGCTTGCATAGGCCTGCACATTTCCAGTCATCAGTCCAGGGCACAAACACATGCAGACGTCCACCCACAATTATCCCAAACCTTCAGGAAACTCACCAAGGTATTGTAGAGGAGGGACGCTGGTGTAGCTCCCAGGAAGAAATGCGTGTGCCCTAAACCCTGTGGAGCAGGGAGCCCATGTCTGAGGACTCCCTAGGGATCTCAGCAAGCTGATAATAAATGTGCTAGAAAAAGTCTTTTCAAAATGTGGCAATTTAACCATGCTAGAACAAGTCTTTATAAATGTGGCAATTTAACCTAAGAAAGCTCTTACTTTCTGTGTCTATTCTAGCTGAGGGAAAATCAGATCCCTGGGTAAGGTTTCCAGCCACTGGGAACAATGGCTTCATGTCCTGATACACATGAACTCCGTCAGTGCTAACCCCACCTTCAGCTTCCCAAGGCAAATAAGCAGCAGTAAACAGGATGGGCAGTAAAGGTGTGTATTACCGACATTTTAGGTGGGTCTCAGCGGTTCATTTACATATGGATTTATATTTCTTTCTGAACAGCTTTTCTTTACTCTGTTTCCCCATAAAGTTTGTGTCACTGGGGTATGCTGTAGTAGACCACTTCAGCTAGGATAAAACATCTCTGATTACTGAGGACTTCTCCAAACGGACTTCTCTAAAGACTAGGGTCAGTCTTCAAAACATCACATTCCCCTGTAGGCAGCAGAGATCATAGGGCACTTGTGTCAAGGATGAAATTATACACTTCACTCATAAGAGAGAGGCAGCAATATTTTTATTTATACAATGTAGAGATTGAACAAAGTTTAGTCATAAATAAGACAGCAACTTTACAAGATTCGAGATGGCAAGGTACAGTTGATTATTTACCACATAGAGGACAAGACACAAGTAAGCCAGACACATCAAGGAGAGCCCCCTGTTGAGTCACAAGTTTCAGGGTGGACCCTCTTGCTTTCTAAACTCCTTGAACTGAAGAGGTAAGGAGCCTAGGGGCAGCTGAATCCACTCCTAGTCCCAGACAGTGAAATAGGAGGCTGGCATGGGAAAGAACGCAAGGATGATATGTCCAGGCAGGTGACAAAGATTAGAGCTTCACCATTCTTTTTTCTCTCTTGGACTCACTTGCCTAGAGCAGCAGAGAGTATATTTTCTTCACTGGCAATTAATATGTTTGATTTTTTCAAATGGCAGCAAAGAAGTCATAACTGGGATGCAGCCAACCTACAGATAAATCTCAAGGTTTTCAGTTTATCATCCCAGGCGAAGATGCCATTAATGATCATGCATCATGCTGGTAAATCACAGAAACGATGCAATTGCCAGGGTCACAACAGGACAGCTACTTTCTCAATATTCTGGCTAAACTTCTTCTTTCAAAGAGAAATGAAACATTTCCTAAGCAACAGAACATCTGAAGCCTGATTCCCTATAGCTGTCTGCTACGTGGCTTCTCCGGTGCCCAGACACCCAGCTGAACTCCATCCTGCAGTCATTACAAAACTGCATAGACCCTTTCCACCCCACCTCCAGCTGCCATGAGTTTCCTGCCTTTCTATAACAAGTTGCTCATGAATGACTGATCCCTTGTGACTTTTTAGTCAGCTCTTGCTCTTCCTGTAAGAAGGGTCTCTTCTACAGAGGCAGGTTATTGCCACTGGAGTGCCTCTGCTACCTGGAGCCTCCCAGGCTGCTGCTGCAGGTTTTGGTGGTAGGGAAGAGGTGTGCATATGCTGCTCCCATCAGGGCACAGCCCAAACAGAAGGGCCCGAGGAGCAGAGCAGAAGGTTGTTTCTTGGATGTGGTTAGCTGTCTGATTGCTCTCTTGTAAGAGTGGCCCTCAGGGATAGCCGTGGCATATGACAGTGGATCAAACATTGCAAGTGGTCCCTAAGCAGGGAGTTCGTTAGGATCTAGTACGACTTCCGTGTTGTAGGTAACATAGCAGCAGCAGCAGCAGAAGAAACACTAATGAGATGACTTACGAGCCCTGAAAAAACAGGAAAGAGGTGAAACAAAAGACCCCCTTTCGGACCTGGGTTGCCTCCCTCCATGTTGGCAGCACTGCTCAGAGACCACTCACTGATGGGAGAACTGGGATCAGCTCAGAAATTTCCCGAGCCATGTCTTGCTGCGCTGCCAAGCCATGAGAAATGCCAATGTATTGTGCTGTAGCACTGGCACAGTGAAGAGAAGGAAACAAGTTCACAGATTTCACATTCCCTATACCTGGTGAGGAAAAGCACCTCTGCTTTCTGCAAGTTTTGATGGAAAGGGGAAAAAACTAAAACATCCCCTGCTAGTCCAACCATGGAGATTACACCGCAGCCCAGTTACAGTGCACGCCAGAAATGCAGGACTTATCTGTCTGGCGAGATGCTTTTCCAAGTGAGGAATGTGTAATTTCCCTTATTTACAGCAAGGCTCCGCAATCCCTCCCTGCTCTACCAGCTGCAAGACGCACAGCCAGCACAAGAAAGCCATTTCAGGACCATCCCTTTCACAGAAAAGATGCTGCAAGTAAATCACACACTCATGAACAACCCCAGCCAGCAGGACACCACGGTATGATTAACCCACCCATTTCATAGGCTGTTAAACCGAGAGACGAAGCCTTGACCTGGCCTGCCATGCAGCCCCACAGACAACGAATGACCCAGGTGGGAGCAGCGGCTCTCCCTACCCTCTCAAAAGGCACACGGATGGGCAGGAATAAAGAAATCTCATCTGCTTTCTTGCTGCTCTGCAAGATATCTGCAAGCCTGCAAGATATCTGCAGGCTTGTGATGTGCTCTTGGCACTCATGCCAGCCTGCCACGTACACCATTGATCATGGACTAGGCTTCATGGGATGCCTCCTGCTTGTTTGTTTGCTAATGATTATTATTTTTAAAAAAAAAAAAAAGGAAGAGATAGGGGGGAAGAAGGACGAGTGAGCCCGGAGTGAAGGCTGCCTCTGTGCTCAGTCTCTATGGAAATAATCCACAATGCTAATACGTCCTAAAATGGTAATAAAGCCTGTGTTCTCTTATGTAATCCCATAGTAAGAAAGAGCTCTGTCGGCTTGCCTGACAAATGATATCTCTGTAACCTTGGAGGGGATTATTACTAAAAAACAGGGTGGAAAAACAAAGCGACACACACACACACACACACACACGCTCCCACACACAAATCTGACGGATGCAGCAAAAGGACAAACAGCTCCAGGAGGGCTCCCAGGCACTGGCCCCGCGCTGTTATGTCTCTGCCACCTACCAGGGAGAGACCTCCTGGCAAAGCAGCAGCCCTGTCCTGGCTCTTCCTCTGCTCACATTTCCCTCTGCACCAGGAGCAGGGAGGAGGCAGGTTTTTCCTTCTTCCCTCCCTCCCTCCCCCAAAATGAGCATTCAAAGCCCCAGCAGGCAGCTGGCCAAATCCAGTTTGCCTGCGTCACTGATGCACGTGGATCCACATCTGTCCTGCCCAGTGGTGATGGAGCCAGGGTTACGTGCATCTCCAGGGAGGATTCATGCCCCCAAATGCATCGAGTTGTGTGGCAGCAAGGCAGGGATCACAATTTTTCTGGGCTGAACGGCAGGCTAAGGTTGCACAGTTTGTCTCAGAGATGTAAGGAGACAGGCTGAGGGAGTGTGGGGGGGTGGGATGCTGGGGTACACCCATTTTGGAGCTGTCTGGCTACGTTTGGTTGGCGAGCCACAAACCAAAGGAAGGCACCCCTTTGCTCTTGTGCCTGAGGTGCAGTATAGAAAAATGACACCGCCAGATGAAAGCCATGCTTCACAAGGTAAACCTCAGCATGTATCCATGCAGGTAGTCCGTTCACCACCTCCCTTTAGCTCCCTGTCCCCCCCGAGACTGTGACCCTCAGTGGGAATGGAGAGGGATCCACCAGATCACCCTGGAAATCCATTTGAGGCATCACTCTAACAAAAATTCCTTGAATGAATGTTCCCATCCTCCTATAGACGGGCCAGCCCTGAGCACCCTCCTCCAGGACATGCCAACTGGATGGCTAGGGGGCTGACCCAGGAGGCAACTCGTGATAATGTCAGTGCCGAGCTCTTATCTCGGTGCCAGCAAAGCATGGTGACTGCTCCAGCATCTCTTTCCCACAGATGAAAGCATGGGAACGTTTAACGGAGCATCAGAAAACTTTCTTGGGAACGAGAGATGACATCAGGCGGGTTTCTATGCCTGATTGAACATTCACCCTTTCATGATGGGCTGCGCTCAAGAGGCTTTTAATGTTTTCTCAGACAGCAGGAGATGAATGAACAGGGAATGTCAAGTCAGAGAATATTCCTGAAGGCAGGAGAATGCCAAGTCTGAAGAAAAATTAGCCCAAACACTTAAGAAGATGTTATCATGACACTTAAAAGAAATGCTGCAGGGGGAACAGCCTCTACCAGTCAGGGCACACAGACAGCTGTAGTCCGTGCTGAACTCATGCAATGCGACTGCCTGGAAAATGAAGGGTTACAATCATTATTCACACCAGTCACATTTTTTTTAATTAATAACCTTGTAATTGGTATTGACTTAAACCAACTGGTGACAGTCTTATGATAAGCCATTTCCAGCCAAGCTTTCTACCCAATTGCCCTCAGGTCAGGAAAACACTGAACTCCATTATCGGGCACCAGCTTTCTGCCCCACACCAGTCTCCTTCGTGAGCCGTGGAGAGAGGTCGCCCTAGAGAGGGATGCAGCAGCCACCCACCTCCACGGCTGCCTGCTGCCACCAGGGCTGTGCTGGGGGTTGGCATCAGGGAGAGCGGCAATTTCTGATGCGGTGATTTCTCTCTGGGGAGATATGACCAAAAAGGGGAGCCTGCTGCCGGGACCACCAGAGTCCTTGTGCTCCTCCCCATGAGACCGCGGTGAAGGAAGCGGAGGTTAATTCACCTGCAGGCTGCAGAACAAGCAGATCTCGCTCCCCTCTTCAGACACAGGCTCAAGCAAGGGAGTTCTCTCCCTCCCCTCCAGATCTGCAAGCCGTGGTAATTCTGGACATTTCTGACATAACTGCAGCACACAACTTGAGCATGCCTCTCTGATGCACGGGGGAAGGAAAAAGGGCAGTGCTGACAAAGGGCAGTGGTGCCTCCGCTGCGGCTCTCGCCACGGCCTCCCCTAAGAGAGGTTGCAGCTGAAAAGAAGGACCTGGGGCAACATTTCTGGCCTGAAACATGGCAAATTTCAGGAGGGGTTTTACCTCCAGAAAGAAAAACACAACCTGGGTACAGAAGCCATCTGGCTGTCCCTGCGTAAGGCTCTCCCCAGCAGTGCACGAGTACACCAAAGGGATGGAGAGGTGAAACTATGGGGCCTGGGGTCGGGACATCCCCCCTCCCGTCAGTGTCCTGACCCACCAAAAAGCCCCCCAAAGCCTCTACCTGGCGCCCAGGGGGCTTCAGGGCCGGCAGCCTCCAGTACCAGCGTGCAGCATTAGAGGGCAGTGCGCTGCCTTGCAAGCCAGCAGCCTGCGCCCCCCCGGGGCATCCCCTGCCCAAGCTCCCCCTGGGGCCGCTGCGGTGAGCCCTGACCCCCCCTTTCCCTCGCAGGACGGCAGCCGGGAAATTCTGCAGGGGCTGCGTTTTAATTAGAAAATGCCCGGTTTTAATTAAATAAATGCAAAGCTGAGTGATGCAACCAGGAGAATTGCCCGTGCTCTTTTCTTTTGCAATTCAATTTATTTTATGCTGTCCCCACGCTTTCGGTTTTCATATGCCAAAGAGTTTTGCATTGATCACTCGGAGCTGCAATGCAGAATTTGCCAGGAACAGGGCTGGAAGCGCTGGCTGGTGACTAAAGGGCAGCTGGAACTTCTCACAGCTGGGGATGCATCGGAGGCAGCCTGCGTCTGCAGCAGAGGAACTGATTTTTCAGATTTTTGAGCATCGAAGTTGCCCCTGACCTTACACAGAGTTCAGCAACACTCCTGAAAATCAGGTGCAAAAGAAAAGGAGCAGAAAATACACTGTCCCATCTCTAACTAGGGTGAGTGAGCGAGTAACCATGCACACGTGTACAAGCAAGTGCACAAAAACCGACAGGGCAACTTCATTCTGCAGCCCTGCAAACACTTCATTGATTTCCTGAGCATGCATATGTTAATTTTAAGGTTCCAGAAAGCAAAATTACAAAACAAAAACAAGATTTTTGCTTTCAAAAGCCAGTTCTGGTTGCTAAGTGACTATAATATATTTCTCTATCACATCATTTTAAAAACCCACGCACTAAGAGCAAGGAAATTGCTAGGTTAGGACATCAGGAATGTGCCCCAGCAAAATGATGAATTTTGCATATGTATTTGCACTACAGTAGCACTCAAAGACCCCAGGGAGCCATTGTCTTTGGTAATGTTAAGAGTAAAAGACAGTTCAGTGGAGGTCTTAAACACTCTGAAATGGGGCACAACAAGTTGGTGTAAGAAGATGTAGCACAGACCTGGAAAAAAATAAAAAATAACAGAAGGCAAGGAAGCAGGTCTAACAAAACTGAAAAGAAAACCCACCATTAACAGAAGAAACTGTAAAGGAAGATATCTATGGCCAGAGCAGGTGATTGAAGCTGTGATAAACTATGTTTGGATGGAGAAATTGTGTGTGTGTGCAGGGTGAACAGAATGAAAGGTAAAAGCATGAATCAG
The DNA here is from genome assembly GCF_964034855.1 of Anser brachyrhynchus. Classification (NCBI taxonomy): domain Eukaryota; kingdom Metazoa; phylum Chordata; class Aves; order Anseriformes; family Anatidae; genus Anser; species Anser brachyrhynchus. The sequence goes on from NC_137694.1 coordinate 99,479,617, forward strand.
GGGCTGCAGCAAGAAAGTTTTAAAACTAAGGACAGAAAATTGAGAGAACAGGGGACACCAGATGAGCATCCTGCAGGAAAAGAGCTCACAGTGAGGGTACAGAGGTTTAGTCATATGTGCAAATCCGAAGGAAAACAATCTGCAACTTGGATAGACTGCAGGGAAGATACAGCAAGAGCTGAACCTATTGGTTAAAGCAGCACAATCAGCAATAGCTAGATGACAGCAGACACCAGCTCTGGTTATTGTAGCAATATATGCAAAAATGCTCCAACTGAGAGCATATGACTCCTCTCTGCTTTATCAAGCATCACATAGTAAAAAGTATGAAATTACTTTACTTGCCTTCCCTAATAACTCTGAAATTCTTTAAAAGGACTACTGATTTTATATCCAAAATACTATTTTACCCAAATGCTTGTCCATAAGACTTATCATCAGTGAATAAATTCATTAGCTGACTACGATTGTGAATAGTCTTTCTGCTTGCTGAGTCTCAGGAATGCTGGCATCGCTGTCTGGCATAAAGTCTGCATAGAGCTATAACAAACCCCGTTGTTTTGTAAATACCCTTTTATTCATGAAATGGTGCTATGTTTTCCTGTTTCCCCTACATCCCTCGCAAACAGGAATTTCACATGCTGTGCCAAGCCGGGAACAAAGACAAGCAGGCACAGATATTGTGCCATGGACTGCAGAGTATCCACACACAGGGTATATGTCTGGGAAAAAGGTTTGGGCTGGGCCATCAGGACTCTCTAGCTATCTACAGATGTGGTGCCTAGGATCTTCTCCAAGCCAGAGGACCACAGCAGTGCCTGGACCCAGGACTCTGAACCCAATACAATTACCCACTAAATATCCACAACATTGTCTTTTCACAGATAATGCAGAAGGCGAAATGACAAAACTTGATTGATAATTAAAATTAGAGAGGTGGACTTGCTTTTATGCCAAACAGAGATGATTACTGTCTATATATACAACACTTAGATCACTCATTGTGAGCACATTCTGAGTTTGTGTGGGTGTGCATCAGTAGCTTGTCACCCACACAGCTCCTGAATGTGCTGGTCAGAAAATTTAACAGAGAGTAGATACCTCCAAGGTTTAGGTTTCTGTAAGTTTTGTGACATTGAGGGGATGAGTAAATCTGTGTTGTGACAAGCTGCAGTAGCAGCTCACCGGAGAGCTGCCCTGTTTCTCCTGCCAGTCAATCATCTCACACAGATCCCAACATCTTGCCAGACACCTTCTCACCTGGTCAAAGCAAATAAGAAGCAGAGGCGAAAACGAATGCTGTTTCCAAAGGTCACATGAGACATAGGCTGGGTGGTACAGGCTGGGGGACACAGAAGGTTTTGCAGGGCATGGGGCACCTGGACATTGTTGGGACTCTGCGGATGCTGTGGTAGTCAATCCTGGGGATGTCAGAGGAAGACAGTAGCACTGCAGGTATGCTGGCAGTGTAGGACAGAAAAACACAGGCAGCCAAGTTTCCAAATGATCTTTTCTTTGTCTGTCAGTGAGTGAAAGTACCATTTTCTTTAAGATCTATAAAAGAGGGGGATGCCATCATCATACACGAGCTCTTTTCAGGCGTACCTGCACAACTCACACTGAAGTTAGCTACACAAATATGTGTAGCAGTGCTTTCATTCACCCAACAAGCACAGAGAAATCAGGGCAAACCCAAGCTGACAGCATGTGCTCTTCCCATCCCTGCTTCTTGCCCTGTCCGTGAGGTCATGAAGTCTCTTGTCTCTGTTTCCAAAATGAGCTTCTGTACACCAGGGGCTCATAAAGTGTGCTAAACAGCACTTTGCATATGAATGATGCCTGGTCATTATCTGTAGAGATATTCAGAACAACCAAATGTCTACAAGTAACCTCTGTAACGTGCATTACAGTCTAGCAGATAAGCCAAGCCATCTGTGACTGAGGCTTTGGTCATCCCATACTTCCCATATCCTCAGACAAGCCACTTCTCCATGGCTATCCATGCAAAAAACCAGATCTGTAACCACTTCCTTGCCGCCAAGGAGGCACAGCAGTGGGGAATTCAGAAGGAGGAGTAATTTAAGGTTAATAGATGAACCTCTCTGTGCTCTTTCAATGCCACTACTTCCAGTCTTGAATGGCCACGTATTATCTCTGTAAAATTAAGACTCATGTAGCCCCGCAGGTCCCTTCACCATCCTTCCCTGCTCCCATCTTGCAGCTCCTACCCCCCCGGTACCACGCAGCTCCCTGTCAGCAATTTCTGAGTGTCTCTGGCATGCCGTGGGCTCAGAGCAGTAACCAAACACGGCTCCTCAGAATAGACATGCTCCCCCTGCTGCTCCCACCCCCTGCGTCTTCGGTAACCCTACCCCAACGGGGCAGGGGCTGGGGGTCAGTAAAACAGGAGAGGCTCAAGACTCCAGGGATTAACTCTAGCCACCAGGCACAACTGCTGCCCGAGTCCTTCTCCCCACCCCATCCCCAAATCTTCCTAACAGGTGGAAAAGGAGGGGGCGGCCACCAGCCCCACAAGAATCTCTGCAGGCATGCCTAAGGGCTGGATATAGCCAGGTACGGCCAGAGGACCCTCACAGAGGGGTGAAGACAGCAAGCCAAATAAAGGCATGGAATTCAGCACCCAAGGGGAGATAAAAATACACGGCCCCATCCCCTGCCCCAAGCAGAAGGAAGGGCTGAGAAGGCTCGCTGTCCAATGCAGCCAACTTCACTCTGCCCTTCCCAAAAGGTTCCAAAAGATACAGCGAGAAAGTACACAAACGTGCTATCAGGTCAAGATCTCCAGGAGCTCTTCAGCAGTGTTGGTGTTGCACTGGATGAACATGGCCAAGCCTGGTAGATGGAAAGGTTTCTCAGACAGACGCAGCTGGAAAAGGAGCCACTGTCCCCAAGCATCCTGCCTCAGACACTGGGCACAGTTCCACGACCAAGCAGTGGGTGAGCAGGGAGGGAAGATGTAGAAGAAACACAGGAAAAAAGGGCAGCAACTCCTGGTTGTGCAAGGTTTGGAGTGGGAGGAGTTGGGAAGCTGGGGGGGAACACAGGGGAGGGATAGGTCTCAGACAAAACAAAAAAGAAGCAACTAGACAGAAAACAGACTCCATTTTTCTGCACTGCTGAACCGAGGCACTTAGTCTTTTATGAGGTCAATTATGTACTGAAAAAAAAAAAAAAAAGAAACCCACCCTCTGCCTGAGCAGACGAGGCTTTTCTAGTGCAGACCACAGGAGAACAAATTGCAGGGTTTCCTCCATACATCTCTGACAGCACGGCGCATCGCCGTGATGAGCAAGGCATGCAGCACGGGCAGGATGGTAGCACAGAAGGCAAGGCAGTGGGGCTACAGGGGTGATGAGACTGGTGGAAGGAGCAGTCTGGTGGGCTGCAGCCCTCAGTCCAGGAGCCTTGGGGGAGCTCAAGGTCAGATCTTGGCTTTGGTGCTTCCCTAGGTATGCCCTCACACCACAGCCCTGATCAGCATCCAGGGTTTCATCTCCTCTGTGAGAGGCAGCGCTTACTTGCGTTTGCAGCTTTCTTGATCCAGCTGCTCTGCATTACTGTGGGATGGACCATTGATGCAGAAACCTGATGAGATCATGAAAAGCAAGCAAGCAGACAAAAACAACACAACAACAAAAAATGGAACCCAAAACAAACAAACAAATAAAAAGCTTTAAAGTTGTAAGGAGGTAACTCCAGATATAATGTTTGCAATTTACCAGGCTAAGCAGAGCAATGGAGTTGCTCCACAATTCAGTGGCCAGTGAAGGTCTAATATAATGAAAAGCTCTTTCATATGTGTAATAGAGTCATCAAGAAATACAGGGTAACAGGAGAAGAAAAAAGTGCACAAATGTAGCGAAGAAAAAAAAATAGCTTGCAGAAAGCTGGAGCAGCACAACCAAGGTGTCACCAGAGCAGTGACACATGAGACACGTAGAAAGAGACATGCGTGGTTCTGTAGAATAAAGTATATCTTTAGGTAGGGCTATTCAGGAAAAATAAATAATTAAATAAAAAGTCTTTGCTAATGTGGCAATAAATGCAATCAATATAGATTGCTAGAGCAATCAAGCTGTCTAGAGAAACCGATACTTACAGATACTTGCAGGATTCATTAAATACCTGGAAAACAAAAAATTTTACTGCCTGAACAGAGCTTAGGACTGCCTTGATTTGGAAAAGACTCCCTTCTCCCTGCAAAAGACAGTCTAAAAGATTCCCCTTTTCACAGACAGCTTTACTGGAAGCAGGATTATGCCTCTATTTCACCAGTTACTCTTCATAAGCATCATCTCTCCCTCTCCCCAGACCACTTTGAAGCTTCACTTTTCATGAAGCCCAGACACTGGTGGGATCCAGACACTGACATGCTGACATGGGCCAGCAGTCCTGTCACTTGTATGCAAGTTTTTAGCAAATTAAATGCAACGTGAATCACACGCTCAGGGCTGTGGTATCTGTATTAGCTGCTTTTACGTAAAACCCACTTTAATTCAGCTCCGTCCTGAGCTCCCCTCTCCCTGTAATGACTTTACAAGGTGTCTTTGAAGCAGAGGAGCTGCCAGGAAGCTGCAGCAGCTAAGCATGAGACAACAGGGCTCTTCAACAGGCCATGTCCTGTAAAAAGGTGTGCAGAAGTGCAGGATTTCAGGCCAGGAAAAATTCAAAGCCCTCAAGCTATGTATCAGGAAGCTGAAACATCACATTCTTCATCCTCAGCAGTTACAAAAAATGTGTAGAAGACACGGCAGCAACCTCCAGCTAAGATGCTAACTGATGACCTGGAATGAGGACAAAGCCGCCTGAGAAATCACCCAGAGACCGACCCCCAACGTGCAGCCATCCCTCAGCTGCTGTTGTCTTGGGAAAACCATCATTTGGGATGAATATGCTTCGCTCCCTGTACTGTGGGAAATCTCCACAGCAGGTACTGATTTATGCAAGATTTCACTGAGGCTTTCTGCAGTGAAATCCTGCTCGGTGCGAGCTGTACAGGTGCCGTCCTCGGGTGATTGCTGTGAAGGCTGCCCATTCATCTGATTTCTGAGTTATGTAATCACGGGAGGGAAATGGGGCTGGTTGGTCTGTTTGTTTGTTTTTGCTTTAATAGAAGTCATGTAATCACTTTAGGTTTAAGCTCCGGTTCAAATCGGACTATTTTTACATTTCAGGCTTGATCTCTCTGGAAAGAGGATGAGTCCTTTTGCCCGGCTTACAAAGAGCGAGCTGTGATAAAGCAGTGACTGCTGGAGAGCGACACAGGGAGCAGCCTGTCCCCCCTAATCTGGACCCTTGGAGCCCTCTCACAGGTTGCTCACCCCAGAGCTCCCAGCTGGAGATCCCTGGGAGCTGGTGGTGCAGCCTGAACCACGTGCCCTGGACGAACCTTTAATTTTATTTCCCAGTTCTCTGTTCAGCTCTCGTGCACCTGTACATCCCACTGTCATCTCCCCAGCAGTAATTAATTCTGTAGTTCATCCCAGGTTTAGAGCTCACCAGATTGTTCAGCATTTCTGTCCTTAAAACCTGGCAGCCCTTGCTTTCATGATACTTCCCTTGACATTAGCTGTCACAGCGTATGCTACCTACTATTTAAACTGTGAGGTGCTAAGTTTCAGCCAAAGAGACCAACAAAAGATTTGCACACTTTAACAAATAATACCTTCCCATACTCAGGTCCAGCTCTGCGTGCAGACCAAGTGCTAGCCATCTGGAATAAAGCAGATTTCCCAACCACACTATGCCTCTTCCTCACTACCACTCCTTTTCTCCCCATTTGCAACAGAGACATCCATCTGCTGAAAACAGTTCTCACTTCAGAGGTGCTTAGGCCTTGGTGTGACCCACCACAGAAATGAGATCTGTGTGTAGACCTTCCTCAAAGTGCAGTGCTTACAAACTGATTTATTGCCCCAGGCCCCATCAGTAGCTGGTTTTGCTCCTTGACACACGATTTGGATTTCACTCAAGCACTTCTTCTCAGGCAGAAATGCCCATCATGTTGGCAGCAGGATTAAAATGGCATGTAAGCCAGCCAGGGTGAAAATGTCCCCATTAATTTTTCATCTTTCCTCAGGCAACTTTGCCTATAGATCTGCACAGGTAGTAAGGCAGCCGTGTCAACTAAAACTGTTAGCTCGTCTTCCTCCTGTGTCCCCAGGGTGCTGGTGGCACAGCAGTGGAAGGCAGCAGCCCTTTTTGAGTTCAGGGAGGTCCAGGCACTCACTGAAGCAGAGGGCAGGTCCCCATGGATTGAATGTGTGACTTAAGCCACCCTCCTTCCACAGCACCACCAGCAGCAGCCAGGCCAAGGGCAGCTGCCCTTCAGCAGGGCCCAGGGAGGTCAGACCATGCCAGGGAATCACGTCTCCACAAATGGGCATCTCACCAGGAGCTACCGAGGCACTGAGACCGAAATCCTCTCTGTTCTGCCCCAAAGCTCTTAAATGACAGCAGCAAGGGTGATCCCACCTCCAAGTTCATGGAGCTTCTTTGCTCCAACCCATACTCAGTCTCTTTTTCTCTGATGTCTTGTTTCCCTTCAGCCCTCCCCAAACAGGGAGACACCAAAAGGGATGTCAGAATCAATCGTCTTTGTAACCACAAGGAACATGTGGCCCATCTTCTTTAACAGCCCTGATGCAGCCAGGCTTCCCACTGGCTCTGCTCCCACTTTCCCCAAGCTTGGGCAGGCAAAAGCCTATAACAAAGCAAGGAGACCTTCATGAGAAAAAATAAAATGCTCAGCCCTGTCCATAGGCGAGCCATACTGTCAGATCCCCAGGCTTTCAAAGCTGAGGGCTAGACCACTGGTAGACATTAGAGATGTTATGGTCTTTTTTTTTTTTTTTAATGAGATTAAAAGTGATAAACCCAGTGTCATGGCTAAATTCCAGCACAGGTGATTACATGTTCCCTATCTTAATCCCCCCACCTCCACAGGTCTGACTGAGTGGAGTAATATCAAGCCAATACTTGCTCAATATCTTGCATTCATTTTACAAAGGAGTTAAATCAGCAGTCTTGGGGAAGATTCCGTTCAGAGGTATTTGAAGCCAAAGAAGCTTTCACATGTGCACATAAGTCCAAAAAAAATGATTTAACTCTCTACCAGGCAGATCGATGCCTTCTTAAAAAGCCAGTGAAGAATTTAGAGACCTGTGTGGATTTGATTGCATGCCTGATCATACATCCTATTGCTGTATATTCAGCTTCAACATATTGCTAAGGACTCAGCCTTTCAATGCATGCTGCACGTAAGGGTCCATTACCACATAAGTACTGGACTTGACCAGATGGCAGGAAGATTTTTGTATTTTCTCATCATACAGTTACTGATGGCTCTGCACCATCATCATAATAGCTTTGTCCTCAAGCTGTATAGCTATAATTGTATTTTATTTTTGTATTTCTTTGTAACTTAGTGCTACGCACAGCACTCAAAATGGCTGCTTTTGTTTCATATAGGACCCTTCCCCCCACACTGGCGGGCTATAATTTCTATTGTGAAAACATGTTTATCTTTTTTGATACTTGTTTACCCTTTTTATTCTATTTTCTTTGACATACATTTTTAATTAGATGCACTCTGCTTTCATTGCCTGCAAACACATTCATTTAGAAAGCATGGTGTTCACTATTGCTGCAAATCTCTGTTGTGTGCTTAAAAGGTCAAGTTTATTTCTTGCAATAACCTTCATCTGGCCAGGTTATCAGCCATACATCACAGACAAGATGGTCCCTAGGGAGACCACTTGTATTCAGATTGTATTCAGATATTTGTCTTTTGCTGATGAGGATTTATAAACATGAGGGGTAACAGTATCACACCATCATAATTATAATTATTTTTTACTTTTAGATAGAATATGCCTTTCACAAGGGTTGATCTTCCTTCTGGACCCATAGCACACATGGAATCTCTGGAAATTTTGTTCAACGTGTTGCTGTTATCTACCAGCTGGCACACACTGCCAAGCCCCTGAGCCTCCCAGCCTCCTAGGGGTAGCAGGTTGGAGGTGCTCTCTCTATCTCTACATTTCTCTGGCATTTCTCAGAAAAAAAAAAAATAAATAAATAAAAAATGGAAGCGCTGGAGCCACCTCCTTCAGTGCTCCATGGGAGACGCTCACCTCCCCTTTGTTTTCCCCAGGCTGGTGCCCAGGAAGAGGTGCAGGAGAGAAAGCAACAGTGCTGAAAGATGAATGTTGTTAGAAACAGGATTTGATCTGGGAACAGGAACCAAAACAGACTGAAATGACGCTTTGCTGACATCCTGACTTTGCCCACACCTTCCCACTGTTTCCTTCAGCCTCTGTAGCAACTGTACAGCTACCTAGAGCCAGTTCAGGGGTGCAATTGTAAATGCCAGGACAGGAGAGGTAGGGGGAAGCCACAGAGGGCTTCTCAAAAAGCTGTCTCAGAACAGCTTACACCACCAACAGCCCCACGTCTCGAGCAGTTCTGACTCTAAACCTCACGCATTTATTACCTCCTCAGGTGTACAACAGTTGGACACCTGCCTCAAGCCAAGTAACTGAACCTCTTCCAAGGTAAGCCAGGCTCTCCTCAACACTGCTTCAGCACCGTAATTAATTCACCAGCCTTTCTCTTTCCCCTCCTGGTGCCAGGTCAGCAAATCCACTGTTATGCCAGTTACTAAAACTGTATCTTGCTCTCCCTGGCAGTTCATCAATTTTATTGGCGTGAATATGTCTTCCCCAGACAGCCCTCTGAAGTAAACGTAGGGTAGAACAAAGAGCTGAAAGCATGCAGGACGGACAGAGCAGAAAGCCTGCATGATGCATAGGGCAGGAACCTGGCAGGGAGACACAGAGCCTGTGCACCAGGTGGAGAAGAAAGCATGCACGAGCAGAACAGAGATACCAACATCAGCCGTACTCAGCCATGGGATTGCTCCTCTGGGATCAGGGGTGGGCAACATTGCCATTGCTTGACCCAGGCAAGCACACAACCCATGGCTGGTTTTCAGTTGGTCTCCATGATGTCCCTCAAAGCAGTTCCTTTTTGCAGCTAGACACTTCTGTTTTCTGGGATGACAAGGGAAGCCTACTGTGAAACACTGTGAAATAAGATGCATCCAGGCTGCCTGTGAGGTATCAGGTATGAGAAGCACTCCTGCACAATGGAAAACAAGTTGCTAAAATAAAGATATCAGCTCTCCAGCTGTGTAACCAGGGGTCCTCACTGTGAAGGCGCATGTATACCAGCCTTCTCTGCTTTCAAAACACTCCTCAGATTTCATTGCCATCTCAAAGCTGATTATATTTACCCTCCAGGTACTGTCTGCATTGTATTTTAATAATCTGCCCACCTGTTATTATTTTCTCTCCCAAATCTGTCAGTCTTCAGCAGTGCTGTAATCTAACTCTAGCTGAAGGCTGCTTGGGTTTGGATGACAATGTTTTCTCTATTAGTACATGCCAAAGACAAAGCTGAAGCTCATCAAATGATAAACGATCATAGCCGCCTTTCACTCTGAGATTTATTTAGATCACAATGCAGGGGAAAAAAATGCATTTGGTGTTCACAGCCCCATTGTAAATGAAAGTCGATTCCTAGTCACAACACAAACAGAGGGTCAGGGTGTCCTGTTAGTGAGGACAAAGAGGCTGAGGCAGATGTGCACACGCTAGGATGGGCAGGACGCAGCACTGTGTGGTCAAGGGTATGTGGCCAGGACGAGCACCTGGGTCAGGGTACCCCATCACATACAGCTCTGGAGGTTTTTGTTCACTGCATCCATGAAATGTCCATGCTGATCCCTTGACCACTGTCTACCATTACTCAGTAACCACAGGGTAGCTAGCAGAGAGGACCAGAAACGAATAAACAACACACTGCATGGAGGAGCCAGGAGAGATTATACTGTGGTCCAGCCCCTTCAACAGTACAGGTGTCTTGAGGTGAAAGACCAAAATCAGCCCCACGCCCTACAGAGAGAACCTCCCAAACATCTCATCTGATCATAAAATAAGATATTAGGAAGAAATTCTTTACTCTGAGGGTGGTGAGGCCCTGGCACAGGCTGCCCAGAGAAGTTGTGGACGCCCCATCCCTGGAGGTGCTCAAGGCCAGGCTGGACGGGGCTTTGGGCAACCTGGTCTGGTGGCAGGTGTCCCTGCCCATGGCAGGGGAGTTGGAATTAGATAGTCTTTAAGGTCTCTTCCAACCTGAGCCATTCTGTTATTCTATGATCTAAGGAAAAATAATTTCCTTCTCCCAAATCAGGTGGGCCCTGTAACACTGGGTGCAGAGCCAGCAGCCGTCAGCAAAGTGCCTCAAAGGTCTTCTATTTCGAGCCATCTCTTCTCTTCCAGAGGATGGTGAAAATCACAACCACCTGCTGTTTTTCTGGCAGTATGGTAAAAGAGGAAGAAAGAGATTATTACCACAAGGTCTTACATGTCTCCATGGTGCCCAGGCTGTACTAAAGGAGTTTGCCCTATTACACCAAAGTAAATCCAATCCTGGTGAAAATAATAAAACTAAATAACTAAAAATAATAATAAAAAAGAATATAAGAATATCAAATGTAAATATATATGAGAAGATAGGGATAAGGGAAACTTCTTCCTGAACTTAGTGGGTGACCAGCTGAAAAAGTTTTTCCTCTTGAAAATTTAAGAGAACTCTAAAACAAGCCCATTCTCGAAAGCCAAAGCTTTGTTTTCCTGAAAATGCACATTCAAGCTGGCTCTTCTGTGCAGACCTACTGTTTCCCTTGGCCAGCATCTCTTTCAACTGTGCAACATGACATTTTACGTACCCAGCTATACCAATCAAGATCTATAGCAGCTCTTCCCTGAGAGGAAACCAGAGGGGTAAAAAAAAAATAAAAATGTATCATTGCACTAAAGTAATTCCGATCTGGCCTGGGGTTATATTATGATGAGGCTTCGCTCCCTGATATGCTTCCAGACGTTTCCATTTCCTCACTGCCACTTCCTCTCAGATAAGTTCTCCTGCACTCTCTGTGCAGCTGTCAAGTCCATCCGAGGTGCCAGGAGACTGACAGCTGCTCACACCACCGCCCTGCCCTGAAACACAATCCTCCTGCCCACCACCGCACCACGGCCAGCGTGACACCTCCAGACAGCGTGCCACCAGCCACCCATGCTGCAAGTCACCAAACATCACACTTTCGGGTCAATACATATCAGCTCTGAATTAGTCCATGCAGCTCTACTCGAGAGAAAGATCCTTTAATTTCCTCAAGCCACAAGATCTCAAAACTTGGATGTCTTAGTCAGCATCCTGCTACAGTCCCTGATTTTCTGCATTCTCCCATGGGCTGCAGTAAGCCAACATGCCCTGCCTGTAGCGAGGAGAAGCTCCTGGACGCAGGATTTTCCTCCCTAGTGGTGTCAAGAACAATTTTCAGGACAAAAACTTCTCTCACTCAGTTGGTGCTGTTACCTCCCTTGAAAGACAAGGATGCAGCCCTTTGCTGGTAATTTCTGAGGTGCCAGCAGCTGTCATCTCCTAGCAGAGAAGCAGAACATAACGGTTCAAAGGAACTTGCTATTATTCTGCCAGTTAAAATGTCTGTGTGGATGTTGAAGCATCTCAGGCTGGTGCAGCTTGACTGCTCTCCTCTCAGTCTTGTTAGGAGCTCGGTTTATTATATGTTGTGCTATTGCTAGGCTGAGTTCATTTTGGGGCCTCTTAATTACAATGCAGCCTGCTTCGGAAATAAAACCTGCAAGCACTCCCCAAGCAGAGAATTAAACTGGGCAAGCTAAAAACAACATTAGAGGCAGACCTTCCACGGTAAAGGTCTCCAATTTACAGCCAGGCAGGTTACTGCAGGGGCAGCGGAGTGGAGTCACTCTGTGTTAGGATGATGGAGAAGGGGAGCAGCCGCCCCAGGTAGGAGCAGCAGCAGCAGCGCGTGGGCACCACATCCCAGCACTCGTCCTGCTGATGCCTCGCACACAGCCTTGGGACATCTGGTGCACAAACCAGAAATGCATTCGGGGAGGTGTCGTGTGGGTCAGGGAGAAACAAGCGGGAGAAAAGATGAGGTACGAGGTGAGGAATTTGTGTGCATTATTCCCACAGGCAGCTGTAGACTTGGTAAACACATTATGTTTTGGAGATTAATGAGGTGAGATTCTTGCAATGGGAACCCATTCTAGTCAATATTCTCTGCCAGAAAAAAACTCTGCAAGCTCTCTGGCAAAATATGCAGGCAGCAAAGGGAGGGTAAATATATAGAGGGGATTGACTGCAGATAGGGAGCAGTCCCCAGCAGTGTACAGGCAGGCTTAATATCGGGGCGGGTATATTTTCGCCAGTAAGAAGGCCCACTAAATCCTCCCCACACCTTACCAAAGGGATGTGATGACTGATGCCCCCCTACAGTTTGAGAGCAGGCAGATTTAACAGTGATAGTTTGGGGTAAAACATCACTGGAAAGAGCAACACTCGCAACTCATCTCCAACTGAACATCACAAGAACCACTGACAATGCTCGTTTATTCATTAAAAAATAAATAAAAAATGAGAAGAGGACAAAACATGTGTGTGGGCTCAGGCAGTCCAGCCCTGGCTGTGCAAAATAGTTTAATTCTGTGGGATCTCTCCTCGAACATTTTCCTGTCTGCCCCAAACAGTGATATTCTTACCATCATCACTCATAAGCCAGACCAAAAATTATGTCCATTAGAAGCTTTTTTTGATATTCCATCTAAATTTCTTTCCCTGAGCTTTATCACATCACTCCTAGTCAGATACCTCCTGCTACCCTTCTGAGCAGCTCCTTTCCCTGAAGTTCACACCCTTCAAATTGCAGAAAGACAGCTAGGCCTCCCCTTTTAATCGCCAATTACCCACGATAAACACGCTTAGTTGCTTTAATCTTTGTTCACACCTCTGCTCCCCTCCAGCACCCTCATCGGTGTTGTTGTTCTTTGAACTCCCTCTAACTCGCCTGTCTCTGTGAGAGAGGGATGGCTGGAGCTGAGCACCAAGGTTTGGGTGGGATCTGACCAAAGCTGCAGGCTAATTTCATCATTAGCAAGATTAGGTGTCCCTGGCAGGAAGCGTGTGTTTGTTCACTTGTGTGTTGGTCTGCTTGCACATCTCACTGCTCGTGACACGGCTGTCCTCAAGCTGCCTGCAGATTCCCGCTCCCGCTATCATTTGTTCGTTTTATTTAACCAGGGGATTAAAAGCTTTTGGGACGGTAATTACAGTGATTGCTTGAGTGCCGGCTCTGAAGCCTGAAAGCACGCCAGCCATCCTCCAGCCCTGCGTGTCACTGGCAGGGAAGTGCCCACAGACACGGCTCAGACCCTGGATCCCACTCTTACAGCCTCCGCCAACCATCTCCCCCGTGGCAAGATGAGCCCAGAGCAAACCTGTGTGGCTCGATGGTGTGGCCACAGGTGGGAGAGCTTTGTGGGATGTGGACAGGTACTAAGGACATATTCTTGCTGTCACTGGCCCTAAGTACAAGGACCCTCTGTGCACGCACCTGATAACACTTTCCACAAACACAGCCTGCATCCAGGGCAGGAGAGCCGGGGATGCTCTGAAGTGGAAACAGCTATCTTTTACTCTCAATGAAAGAGCAGCATAAAAGCCACCCACATGTGGATATAAAGACACTAATCCACTGCACATGTATGTAAAGTCATATAAGTTCTCGCATAGTAAACCCAAATTAAAAGCATACCTGGAGATATATGACCACAGCATCAAATGATAGCTGGCTACTGAATGGCTTGTACCCAGAGCACAGGCTGGGAAGTGTCCTGCAGGAGAATATCACCTGTGATAGTCTTCTTCACTATGGCCGCTGGGCAGAAATGCAAGAACATCATATATTTTCAGTTTGTTAGCTTTCTGAATACGTTCCAGGAACAAATTTCCATAAAGCGGAGCTAATGATTCTTGCCTGGTTTGAGACGCAGAGCTGAAAAGCCCGCCACGTAAGGAGCAGGCAGTATTAATAATATATTAGACTCCACTGCAATACCTTTCTCATAGCTGAGAACGTGTGACCCTGCACAAGCTTCATCATCTCTCATCTCTGTGCCTTGGAGGCTTCAGGCTAATTTCAAACTTTGAAAGCCTTCCCCTCCACTTGCTTCAGTTTCTGCTGTTACTAGAGAGCAGTCTGAATTTCACCACACCACCTGAGCAGTAGATAAGTAAAAATTGCCTCGGCCATAGAGGAGAAATCTAGGTTAATTATGTTGATAACTTAACTCCAGGGCTAATCTCTAGCCCATTAAGGTGAGCAGATGGCCAGCTCGCGGCAGGGGAGAGGAAGAGGGGATGGAGCAGCGGCTCCCATACACACTGTGCAGGACCAGGCAGGTCCCCCAGACGCTGGGCATTCCCAGCCTGCTCCTTTCACCTGCAGTTGGCTTCTCTTTGCCCTCATTGCTGGCAAAGCAATCCAGAAAGGGAAGCACAGAGCCACCAGGAGATAAACAAAAGGCCACACAAGGTGGTTTGCTTTTTAGTTTGTTTCTGATTCAAGCAATCAGTTCACTGACACTGACTAAAACCAGAGAGGGGTAGGCACTTACAGATGGGGTCTTGCAGGCTGGCATACCTGGAATGGGCTGGCTAAACAATAAAGAACAATCCCATATCCGTAAGAAATAAAATCACAGAATGGTTTGGGCTGGAAGGGACCTTAAAGCCCGACCCCTGGCCATGGGCAGGGACATCTCCCACTAGACCAGGTTGCCCAAAGACCCATCCAGCCTGGCCTTGAAAACCTCCAGGGATGGTGCATCCACAGCTTCTCTGGGCAGTCTGTGCCAGTGCCTCACCACCCACATAGTGAAGAAGAATTTCTTCCTTATACCTAACTTAAACCTACCCTCTTTTAGTTTAAAAACATTCCCCCTTGTCCTATCACTACGTTCCCTGATGTAGAGTTCCTTCCCATCTTTCCTATAGGCCCCCTTTATGTCTGGAAGGCTGCTATGAGGTCAGACACAACATGGCATTGCATTAATAGAGGAAAAGCATTTGCAAAGAGGTCTCCTGACCTGAAAGCCCTGTATGGGCCTTGCTCCTCCCAAGGTGACAGGGAGGGATGAGGATGGTCCCTGTGGTCAATGCACAGGGCTGTGGATAGGTGTCCCAGCTCCTGCCCCAGATTCTTTCAGTGATGGGTGGATCAAACAGAAGCAAAGCATTTTGTCTCACTTTCTCCATCCATAAAGAGTGCTTTCTACACCTTGCAAGGGGATTTTGTAAAGCTTAAATGCCCACAAAATGCTTTCGAACCCCACAGGAAAAAGGAGAGTGACACTTCATCTGTCTTAGCAGTGCTTCCATTTCTTCAGTAAAGACATGGGGATGCCAGGAACTGCTCCGCCTGCCTAAGAGCTCCCTGGAAAAAGAGCTCCCTGGTATTGCAGAGTCTTCATCTGTTCTCCTCTGCAGAAGCAGAAAATCCCGAGAGGAGAATAGGATGAAGATAAGTGTGCGTGCAAACTATCCATGGTGTACAAACTACACATTTTAGGCATCATTTCCTAGGGCAAAGCTGCCCCACCCCAACTTAATCCTCCAGCTGTAACAAGTGGTTTCCCAAACAGTGGCAGCCTGCAGACCAGCCACTAGGACGCCAAAGGTGTCCACAGGGGAATATTCAGCCTTACAAAGAAGCAGGCATCAGGAGCTCCCGACTGACTATTATTTCTAAGAGTACATTTTAGAACTAATGGTCAGGTTGCAACGCTGCCTTGTGACATTCAAGATCCCGCTGTGAACTCATCACAGGACCAAACCACAACGTAACTGCCGAGTCGCCACGCTGAGGCCAATGTGCAACCATGTATTAAACAGTGATATCTGAAGGAGAAGGGACCAGCTGGTGCACATTAGAGCCATTACACTTATTTAGGGGACAGCCTGAGTAGCCTTCCCTTAAACGTACTGTAGGTAAACTGCACTCTGGGAAAAGCAGGGGTTAGAGTAAGAAGATGCTATCAGTGAAAACACAGATACGTTTGCCTTGTGCACTGCAGGCAGAAGCAAGCCCTGACCATGATAAAGCTGCATAGCTGTGGTTGGTGTGCTGAGATGCAAGGTGCACTAGCTCATACCAAGTGCTGCACTGATTTCAAAGTGCTGGCTTGCATCCACCAGCTTGGAGGGCGGTCAAGGGAACTTACTTCTGCCTGCAGCACATCGTGCAGACATAGCACACTTCACCTGCCTGCAAGTCCATGAATGCCCTTCCCTTCTATCCTTTTTTCCTCTCTGTTCCCTTACTGTAGGGCAGATTCTTTTGGGAGGTGGCGATGGATGACACCAAATGACAACTAATCACCACTAAAACACAGACACACAAAGAGGGATGCTTCACAAAAAAAAAACACCCACTGCTTCCCTGAGGAGACTTGCACATGGTTTTCACCTACCAGAAGCACACCTCACGCATTCATCCTTACCATGCTGTGCCTCGTGAGAGTGGCAACAAAAATGCAGCTTCTGTCAGAAAAATGACTGTTACTGCAAGACCCCATCTCGCTGATGAGACCTGCTCCCTCCCGCATGCCCACTTGCTCAGCTCTGCTCACCCAGATACGTGGTAATGGTCCACAGCCAACAGAGCTGCATGGTGGCAAAGGGCCTCTTCCTCTGGTTTGAATTTCAGTGTTAATAAAACCCTTCTTAAACTAATACCTATAAAATAATACCTATAACAGGCCTCTCACGTGGTACTGCTGTCAGGAGCTCCGTGCTATGGCACATCTCACCCCACGAGCACTTCTGTGGGGAGGCAAGTGTCATACCCTGACATGCTTAAGCCACAGGTCCCTAAATCTTCTTCCAGGAGCCAATGTGAAGCACCAAGGAAAAGCTAGCAGCATTCACTCTGCCCAAACTGGCATTATCGGCAGTGGGGTGAGAGCAGGAAAGACGACTTATTGAGCCTCAGAGCCCCAAATATATTGGTAGCACAAAGACAAGGAGGCTGCACCACATGCCAGGCAGTTCTGTTGCAGCTCCACACCGAGCCTCACCACCCGGTTGTATCTCCCCTGTGGAAAGATCGCTATGAGCTCTGGAAAAAAGGGGGAAGATGCCTTAAGTAGCAAGGAAACATCTAACAGTGGTAGGCATGTCGCAGCGACAATGTGGATGCTGGAAGCAGATGGTGTGTGGGAAGGAAGCAATTTGTCTCCCTCCTGAAAAAAATTTCATTTTGCAGAAAGGCACAGAAAAGATCAACTCCTTCTTCACTTCCAGGGAGCCAGACTGATAACAAGCAATGGCAGGGCCCAGATCTTCTTCCACCTGCACACCAGCATCGAGCATCTTGCTTGGCAAGACGAGGCCAGAGGAGAAACAAGTGTTTGTGCTCCCTGTGCTGGTCCTACCCTGCCCCAAGTGCCTTCCTCTACACCCCAGCCAGGCACAGGAAGAAGATGCCAAGACACAAAGCAGAAATCCAGCTCTACCGCTGCAGGATACACATGTTTCAGCAAGGCTCTCCTCTCCCATGCCACTAGAAGGAGGAGCCCTGCTTCGGCTTCCGTCCAGCCCTGCCCAGTGATAATTTCTAATCCAGCATCCGAGGGATTACAGCAAGTTAGAGGAGACAGATGGCGGCACAAAGGCGGAGAAGTCTTATTGCTTGGCTGCAGCCTGCGCTTCCTGAGGTGGTGGTTTGGATTTCAGAGAGCTCCACCCTCTGCACGAGCCCTTGATCATCGGGGATGCCACGGGTTTCTGCTCGCCCTGCCCTCACCCAGCAGTGCCCGGAGAAGGGAGAACACCACGGGCCACCCCACGCTGGCCTTGCTCCCTGCAGGGCTGCGAGAGAGGGATGCTTTGCTTAAGGTTTTCATTTTTAGGAGTTTGCAATGGTTTGGGGCTTAGGTGAAAATTTATGGATGTACGGGTTCTTTAAATCTGCTCTTTTCTAGACATGTTGGAAATATTAGGTTTCCGCTTCTTGATTTTTGCCAAAGGCATCACGAGTGAGCTAATAAAACAGTAACGTCACAAGGAACAAAACTGAAGCCTGAGCCAGGACACTGGGAGAACCATTGAAAACTTACTCTCTGGTTTATGTTAACACTTACTTAAAGAAGTTGCCTGACAAATGCTTGTGAGAAAACCTTTTTCAGCAAGCCAATGCAATTTTCAGATGAGGACGAAGAACCTTCACGATACACCTTTCCAGTCTTCCCAGAAGCCCTCCAGCAAAGCCTGCAAGACAGCATCCTGATGTTTCTCATGTTAAGAGCAAACAGAAAAAAGGTAAGATACAAAGCCAAAACCTACTCCAGGGGATTTCAGACACCTCTGGATAAGGGCACAATCATCAGGAGCAGCACAGCAACCTCTGCAAACCTGCAATGGATCAGTGAAATGAGCAGAATTGTGACAAAAGGAACATCTCTGCTTCTAATGGCAGTACATTTTTCTTTTTTCTGGGACATCTTTAAAATAAAGCAAAGTGAACAAACCTGAGTCACGGCACTTGGCTCTCTCCAGGCTGCGCAGACCTTGGCAAAACCCGTCCCTTTCCTACCCCATAGTCTCATCCGCTGCCAAACAAGGATGTCCCCTCTCAGGAACATATTTAAGATCTACAGATGAACGTGTAATTTCTTCAGATCCAATATGGGGAGGAACAAGTGGTACCCCCCTAATTTTGCACTGGCATGACCAGAGCACAGGTTCCCCTTTCTGCCCACTCCCTGACCTTGTCAGTCCCATCCAGGACTGGGATGGCACAGGCTTCTTGCATAGCCCCAAGCATTTGCAAACGTACCATGCATCCATGTCCTTGATTAAAATAAATAAATGAATTAAATAAAAAAATAAAACTCTACAGAGCCCATACAACACCACCCTCCCCCCCAGAAATAAGTAAAATAAAATAAAAAGGAAGAAACACACACACAAAGCTCAGTGGACCAAACCCAAAGTGGGAGTGCTTTGTACCTCCATCTTCTGCTTCAATGGAACGTGCTGCGGGCATTGTGTACAACAGAGGCATTGTTGCACACCAGTTACTCTTTCTCTGGGAGCTGTGGAGGCTGTGGGAATAATGAGGTAATTATTCCTATTATTCCCAGCAATGGTGGGAACTAGGTCGCTTTTGTCCCGTGCTCTGGACGGCACCAGCTCTGGCTGTTTTATTCCACAGCAGAGACACCAGTGCGAAGGTTCCTGGGATGTTTCCATGGGGGCTGTGCCTGGTTGCACACGTGGGGGCACGGAGACAGAAGCAGAGGGTGGGGAGAAGGGTGGCGGGAGAGAGGCAAGAAGAAAATCCCCCTGGATGTCTTTTTTTTGGGGACAAGCCCCTTTGGGACGAAGGATCACCCCAGTCTGCCACAAATACGTGGAGGTGAGGGATGCAGTCAGCATTTCAGGCACTTCTTTTTGGTCTCTTCCAGCATCTCAGGCATCTCCATCAGCATCTTTCTGGGGCCCTGGTGGGGGGCAGGACCCCCTGGTTCCTCCACTGAGGGAAATCATAGCCTACCGAGAGCCCAGTGAGTCCCTTCTCCCCCCAAAACCCACTCTGTGCCCTACTTGGGCGAGGATCAGCGGGAAGTGCAGACAGCAGATGGGAGGGAATTAAACTCAGACTGAGGAGGGACGCTGGCCCCCCAGAATTGAGACTTATTCCTGGCAACACAAGGCTGAAAAGCACTTAGATATCGGCAGTCCTTGTTAATTCACCACTGGGTATTATCCAAGCTTGTTACAAGATTGATGTTCACTGTGGTGCAGTCATTAATAGCTACCCGCAGCACGTGGCCGGGTTGTGGACACAGAATCTAGTAGCCAGGAGTTGTTTCTCTTGATCATTTTGCTGATCCCTTGGCCTGAGTGTAATGATCAGATTAGAAGGTTGGGGTTTTTTTGTTTGTTTGTTTTTTTTCCCCTCCTTAAGCTAGATTCACACTCCTGTGGGCTGCTTGTCATCACTGCCAGGAGCACTAATTAGAGCAGATGAGAACCTGCATGACCTGCTGTGGTGTGGAAAAGGCATCAGCAGCTCCAGCAGAAGGCTTGAACCAGGAGCTTGACAGACCAACCATCCTCCCCTGATGGCCCAACACAGGCAGTGGTTCTGGCAGCTACCCGGCTGTTTGCAGAGCATTGCTGTCATTTGCCACCTCGACCTCTGGCTCCGGACAGCACCCGGCTGAGAAGCCACCAGCAGCACAACGGGGATGAGCACAAGGGCACCGGTTATCGTGGGGCTGCACACAATGGTGTCATTCACAGAGGTGGTGCCTGCACCATGCCAGATCTATTTCAGCTGGGAAACAAAAAGCCATTTTTTTCCCCCTGTTTTCAGACGGCTGCCACGCACGTCAGAGTGACACAGGCAGCGGCACGTGGCGGCCGCGACACCCGCGCACTGTACCGGCAGCAACGGGGAGCTCCTGGCTGAAAACTCAAACCAGCCCCTGCTTTGGAGGGTCACCGATGGGGGCACAATTCTACCCCATCCAGAGAACCACCAAAACCCTCTGCCACCCAGGTCTGTGACAGTGCTAGCCACACAAAGCTGGGCTGCTACCTTTCCCCAGCACAAGCCTCCCTGCATATTTCATAAGGGGATTGTTGTTTTCTTGTGGGTGATACACTTAAGAACATTATATTTGAAGTACAGATAGAAAGGATCTATTTAACCAGATCTTTTTTATTCCCTCTCTCACCCATGTGTCCACACTTGGTGTGTCCCCTCGCTGCTGCCCCACAGCTGGTTCTGAGCACAAGGTATACAATGCTTGCCTTTCAGCTGCCTCTGTCACCCTGGAGGCTTGCTTCTTAGCCCAGATTATCAACAAATGTATTTATTTTTTATTCCCCAAATGCTGTAATTCAGAACTAAATGAGGTGAGCAGAAAGACTCAAGTGGGAGAGTGGGAGCAGCGCTCGGGGCTGTGCTGCACAAGGAGCAGCAGGCAGAGAAGCATCACGGCAGTCCTCAGGGCAGTCTGATCCTCACCATAGACCACCTGCATCCAAACTGTCCTCAGGCGAATTGCATCCCATCACTAGGGAGGACCAAAAGGGACCACCAGGGTCACCAAATCCAGCACCATGCAATCGCTGGCAGTGAGAAGTCTCACAGAAAGTCACTTTACCCTCCCCTCGATGCCCTCTGCCACTGACAGCAGAAGACCCAAACCCGTAACTGCAGAGTGCCCGGGGACAGAGAATAGCAGATGGAGAGTGCCACGGATGCCCTGCAAGGCTCTGCTGTGAGTCTTCACCATAGGGAGCAATTCACAAGGCAAAAATACACAGAAACATGAATGGAGCTTGCTCCAAAGTACAGAGGAGAGGAAATAAACAACCAGATTACAGCAGATGCTGTTGTGCTGCTCAGAGGGAGAAATGCCCTCCTGACCCTGCAGCTGACCAACAGGCAGTCTGAAACATGAGATCAAAGCACATGCAAGAAAGGGTAAGGTTATGTGTCACGTCCAGGTAAACCGAGAAAGCCCATGAGGAAATCCCTCCAGGGACCCCAGCACCCAGGCTGGGAAATCCTTTCATCTCCAGTTGGTGCTGGCTTTCATTTAACTGTGGTTCTGGTTTCCAAGACACCTAGTGCAAATGTCACAGTGAGATGAATTGAGGGTACTGCTTATTCCAAAAACCTGCCTAGGATTTACACTGGCCACTCATCTTCCTGCTGGATCCAAATCCAATACTCCTACTGTTGCCAACACTGGAACAAGAAGAAGGTTTTACTTAGCGAGAAGACAGGAAAAAGAATCCACAATAAATCACGTGCCACTGCTGTACATCTCCGGGACAGCTCTCACCATCCCCACCATGGCACAGAGGAACAAGGACAGTGCGGTGGAGGGGGAAAAGAGAAACTCCAGTCTAATTTTGCAACGTTGGATATAGGTGTAGCAGGAAAAGTGCTTTGTTCCCATGCAGCAGCTGCTGCTCCACAGGCCAGAGGGGCCAGCAAGGAGGAAACCACGGTGGCCAAGCCAATGGGCAATGACCATGCTTGACCTAGGCCCTAGCTTTGTCACCAGACTTAACTCAGCATCTGCAGTGCCCCGTGATGACAAGCACTGGTTAAAGTAACGCAAAGTCCCACAAGCACTGGTTTCTGGCAATGCTTGCCAGCTGTTTTGCTTCATTTCAAAACAAAGGCTGACCACACACAATATCGAGACAGAGCATCAGCCCAGTACAGCACCCAGGCAGCAAAAGTCCCGTGCCCAAGCTGAGGATGGTTTTAGTGACTCCAGCTTATGGTTTAGCCAGGCAAACACAGAAGTCTTTCATACCAGACAGCACCTTATCCTCGGACAGCCTTCCTGCAATTCCTGCTCCTCCAGAGAACCTGTCCCTACTGTGCAAAATGTTATGCCTTGAAATGATGGGCTAGCTGCCTTAAGCACAGGCACAGATCAGAAGCAGCATCAGCCCATGACGGGGGCTTAGCAGTGCCTGGGGGACCCATGGCAGTGGCCAGAGGCAGGATCTCATCTTACCCCTGGAAGAAAAACAGAGCATCTCTCATTGCCACCAGGGATGCCCAGGGGATTAGCCTGCAGCTAGTGAGCTGAGCTGTGACTGGTAACTAAAAACGCACAGCGACATTCTTGCTTTGTGGTCTTTTACAAGCTCAGAGAGAGATCTTAAACTTTACACTGCCTGTTCCCCGCCCCCCCCCCCCCCCCCCCCAAATACTCAAGGAACCCCTGACTTCTTTCAAACAGGGCTGGAACTGGCCCACAAGGTGCAAAGCTATAGGGGTGAAGCAGAGCATGCCACTTCAGTGCTGCCAGGCTAAAGAAGGATCCTGCAAGTGCACTGTGTAGTAACAGCACCAAGAAAAAAACAGAGAGCCTCAAATCCTGTCCAAAACACACGGTTTGGGCTAAACTGTCCTTTCTGATTATAAACAGTCAGGTGTCAGAGCCCAGGCACCAGAACCCAGCCGCAGAGCGGGCACCAGAGCTGGAGATGAAGGCAAAGAGCAGGAACTATTTCAGGTGACACGACCCCGTCCTCACCAAATAGGATTGCCGGGCACAATCCGATCGGCTGAGGTGTGTCACAGCGCTGAAAATAGCTCTGTACTCTTGCCCTCTTAGCTGGTAAATAGCTTTCAGCCCCCAAAAGTGCTGAAGTGCTGTTCATCGCTGGAAACAGCTTGCACAAAAGTGAGATGGCTTGGAGGGGTGTGGGGGGGGGAACCTGGGCACCTTTTGAAGTGCTGCTGTGGCGTATTCGGGTGAAAAGGACACCCTGAAAGGAGCCATTAGACAGGAAAAGGAAACTCAAGAAATTAGCTTGAAGTTGCAAACCACTTAGAAGTTTCATCTGTGATGCTTTATATGGGCACATCTCAAATGCACAAAGCCTGCTTCGCTAATGTGGAACTGGGAACATAGGAGGCAGCATGGGACAGGATCTGCTAGGACACAGAGTCTGTCTGCATCATATAATCCCTTTCACAGACAGATCAAGACAATTATCAAAGACTGCATGGGTTTTTTGCTCCCATTACTCTGCTTGGAAGCCTGTTCCCAAATTTCCTTGACCTAAGGGCTTGAAATTTCGCTTTAATTCCCAGATGAAGTGATTACAACTGAGCCTGTTCTTCTGCCAGCACCTTCCCCTAGCATCAAAAATCCCTTACACCATCACACTGCTTACCCACTGACATATTTAAAGAGCACTCTCATACTCCCCCTACATTTTTACCCAGGCAAAGTGGTCCAAGCTCCCTAACCTGCTGCCACAGGACAAGCTCTCCATTGTCTCATCATCCTGATGGGCACCTGCTGCAGTACAAGTGCACCTCACCCTCAGCAAGATCATCTCAGATCATCTTCCTCTGCCCAAAGGAGGAGACAAGACTTTTATTTTCATTTTTTTTTTATTTTTATTTTAAAACCAAACTTTCTCCCTTGGTGCTTTGGTCACCAGATTTTTCAGTGGCAGCCCTTTTGTCCTCTCTGATACCAGGAAGCTGCATCCTTTGAGCACTCTCTGCTCTCAGGACAGCCTCACACACAGCCCATCAGTTGCTTGTCCCCACCATGAGCATTGGGATGATGGGAAGGAGGTGGTGTTGCTGGAACGATTTAATTTCTGGCATAGCAGAGTCAAACAAGAATGCCATTCCTAGCTATCAGCACAGGGCAAAAGAAAAGTGTGCACACAGAAATACTGAACAGGAGCCTTCGTCCCACCAAACTCACCTGGATGGAGCAGTGTGTGGAGCTTTCTCCTTTGTTGTGACCCTTCTCTGCCTAGCACTTACAGGACATGCTTGGTGCTCACTCCCCCCTGCTCTGTTTCCATTAGCATGGGATGATGCAACCAGAATTTTGCTGCAATTCACGGAGGAATGCTGCTGTCCAAACTGATGAAACAGCAATTCAGCAGAGGATGCAGGAGGCACTTTAGAGAAGTGGCAGTGACACCAGACAAGCTTTCACCACATTTATCAAAGTGCCTGCAGATTCCATTTCAAGGCGGTAGCAACACTTATAAATAATGAGCTTATAAATAATGAGCTCTTCTACATCTAGAGCATTTTAATAAATAAAAATGTAAAAAAGAAACCTAAACGGCACAGTCAGTTCTGTTTCTGCAACCTTTTTGGTCTTCCAAGAATATATATCAATGATTTTCTCCTGTGCAATCCCTGAAAGCACAGCTCTCCCTGAGCGATGCCCCTTGAGTACCAATATGATCTTTCGTATACAGAGGCCATGCTACTACACTGCTACTGAGAAATGTGGAGCTCTGCGTTAGTCCATGTGGCCGTGCATGTATGTGATTTCACTCACCAGCTGCGTGCTCAGCCTTCAGGCACAGCATAAAGCAACCCCTTCCCCGCACAATGCAACTTTCTGCACACTCTTTCTTCCAATCACTACTGTTTTTGAGGCTAGCATTTTTTGGGATCTGTTTCCTGCTTCATCACCCGAGTTTAAGTGTTCATGAAGGATAACCCAGCAAAAAAACCACATGAAAACATTTCCTGAGACTGAGCTCAGCCAATGTCTTGCTCTGCAGCATCCTGGTTGCTTTGTCCATGAGCCACTATAAAAGCAGAGATGACAAAAACCTCAGTGGTCTTTTAATGTGGGCTTGGAGGACAATGTGAAGCCCACTCACAGCATCAAAGCAGCCTTTCCAATAACACATTCATCTATGCACCATTAAACACGGCCTGACCCAATAGGACAGCAGGCATACAACACACATACAGAAGAGCACCAGCACATGCATGCTGCCCAAACCATGTCCCACACCACGAAGATGCTCTGCCAGAGCACTCATGTCTGGAGTTCCTGCACTGTTCTGATAGTGCATCCTGTGGCCAGGCTCAAGGAAGACTTTCATTTACTAAGCCTTTGCAGGTCTTGGGAGCAAAGTCAGGATGGCTCAGTCCCTGTCCCACACCCCACAGTGCCTGCTCCCTCACACCAAGCTTGAACGACGTCCACCACATGGCACAGTAAGCATGCTCTCTCTGCTACTGTGATATTCTCTTTGCAGCTTGCTGCTAATTATTTGTGCAGCCCTGGCTCTCCGAGCTGCAGCAGTGGCTGCTACAACAGCATTCTCTCTGCAAGAGACAGGATGGTGCCACAAGGAGGGAAATGGCTTCTACCAGAATAACATACCCTGCTGATGAGCGCTGGGAAGGGCCAGAAGGCAGCACGAGCCAGGAGCCAGCCCATGCAGACGCTGACGTATATATAAGTACACTTGCCATGCCAGTGAGAACCCGCTTCTTTTTCCCAGGCTGTTCAGACAAACTTAACCAAATCTAAAACAAGGGGCATGCTGACACCCTAACAAAACCCCTAACAACAGGGGAAAAATGAGTTAGATGCTAGTGTCATAAAGATAAAAATCTTTATGGACAAAAAAAAAGAAATAACTTGAGTTCACCTGCCCAAGTATCATTCTGCAGCTGAAGAGTCTGCTCTTCTTGGGAAGGGTTTCCTGTCTCAGTGAATGTGTCCTGCTGAATTACATGGAGATGCCAGTGTAGGGATGCTTCCTTTCCAGCAGGCGTAGTGCCTTCTCAAAGTCTTGAAAATGCAAACTGCAGCTGTCAGAGAAAACACTGAACTGTTTCCAGGACCATATTTATAGCTGGTTTAGAGGGTTTTTATTCAGTATTTAGAGCTCCTGTTGTTGGTGTGGTTTGTTTGTTTGTTTTTTTTTTTTTTCAGGTGACTCCTGTATTTCCTTTTGCTTAATTGTGAGTCATCCAGGTGATAACCATGTGCAGATTGATTAATCAAACTGAAATGCAACAACCGGAACTATCATCACAATCTCACAGCTAAACACTCCTAACCTGGAAATTAAATGCTGGAGGTTTTCATAGTAACATTATCTCAGCATTTTGCATGCCCAACATCTAGCAAAATGGTTGCTGAAGAAAACTCAAAGAAATATTCATACTGAAAATGTAATCTTCTCCAAGTGCAATAAAGACAAGATAACATTTCCCAAATGTCACAATTTAAAAACCTATTCATCTGAGACATTAATGTTACAGAACCAAAAGCATCCATACTTTTATTTCCCACAACTTCTGCTTTTGTCATGGTTCAGTCATGTATTACCAGTTATGTATAGCTGGAGCTGCCCAGTTTGAACAAGCCTCACTGGCATAGACTCTGTAAGGGGGAGTGCAGGGTCTAAAAACAACGCTATGCACTCCACAGATGCACTACTATTTTACAGAAAATCTGTTGGTTGTGGTAAAACTTGCCAAAAGTTTTCATACTGAAAATCATCCCAGGAGCCTAAGAATTCCGCAACTCATTTTCCTCTGGGCCCCTGTGTTTCATCAGTTGGTAATGTTAATAGAGGGGTAGATTCTGCAGGGCTCTGAGCATCCATAGTGCTCCTTAGTCATGTCCACAGCTATCATAGCTCCGGCGAAGTGTTCAGCATAGTAGTGCACCAGCTTTTATGGCCTTGAAGAGCACTGAGTACTCAGCTTCCTCAAAGTGTCATTTGAGTGTTTTCCTAAAACACTGCTTTGTGAACATTTTTAATTCAGCTTGCTTTCTATTCCTTTTGTCTTCCTTGTGGCAAAGAAGGGCTCTTCTCATAAAGGAAGTATGACTCTGGTTTTCTACATACTTTAATGTTGACTCTTTTGTGTGACAAATAACCCCTCCCAAAAGACCACAATAAAGGCATCATTCTTCACAACTCCACAGCACCTTCTTCTTTTCAGAACACAGTGATACCACTCCATCATAAAGACGCACATACTCAAAACTTTGCCAGATAAACAACTGGAAATCCCCTCCTCTAGGCTGGAAACATACTGGGAGATGCCATCCCAGTAATAAGGCCTTTCAGTTAGTCATGGGTGTATGAAAATTGGGACTAATCAGGTTTCCAGCTCTGGTAGGGGCAGCCAGAGGTCTGCTAGCAAGAGGAGAAAACATCCTGCAGCTAAGCCACCAGGCGGGGCAGATGACTTGGTACCTCCCCCAGGTACTTCCAACAGTTTGCTCAAAGTCTCCACAAATTGTTTATAGTCAGGTGCCAGGAATATTTCTGTGTCTGATTGCTGATGAAATCACCTGGATGCCAGGATAGCAGCTAGGAGCTAGGAGCTTCTGTATCTCTATAGGTCTCTTCCTGACTCTCCCTTCTGCCCTTTTACCCATCTGTAAGGCACTCCTTGTCAGGTTGCTCACAAAAGCATGGATAAAACCTCCACGGAAAACCACTATTTTTTTATTTGATTTTTTTTTTGTTGCAGGAAGAGGAAAGCCCAGCAAAGAAATTTGCAGGAAGAGGAATGCACAACGAAGCACTGATCTTTAGTGCATTGTGGTGCATTCACCTGGCAGGCAGCAGCCCCAGCTGGCCAGGATCTGAATGTCCCTCAAGGTGCTCAGGAGATGGAGCAGCTGTGACATCAGGAAAGGCTGCCACACAATGTGCTGGGCTGGGTTTCTTCCCCACTCCTTCCCTCCTCCATCCGATGGTCAGGTTAGCTTCATGGGGGAGAATCAGAGGCTGCCAGCACCAAACCACCATCTCCTCTTGACATCAACAGGCCATGGCCTTGGGCACTGGTATGGAGAGGCAACCACAGCAGCTGCTCCTACCCCCAGGGCTGACTCCACAGCATGAGCATTAGTGCCAACCACCCTGGTTGGCACTGAGCACACCAAACCCCACAGCCTGGGGAAGAGGAAACACTGGATCTCCAGTACTTCTGTAGGCAGTAGAGGAATGGTCACCAATCTGCTCCGGGCCTTCACCACCTACCTGCTCAAGCCCCATACTGTCTTTGAGGCCACCCTCCCACCTAGAGTCTTCACCCCCTCTGCTTCCACCACCAGAGACCTTCTCTGTTGCTGGTGGTGGAAACAAAAGGGGTGAAGGCAAGGCATCCAGGTCCCCATGCATTCTCCACCAGGAGGTCTTGTCTGCTGCAGAGAGATATAGTTTACTTGAGTTAATGTCTCCATTAGATAGAGGAGAACAGGACTGCAAGAGCTCAGTGAAATGAAAAAGTACTGAGTTTAAAAAAAAAAAGAGAGAGAGAGAGAGAGAAAAAGAGGTACAGTTAAATTAAACTTTAAGAAGTGACCAGAAGCAAGCATTACCTTTCCTTATCAGGAGTTTACCTATATTAACAGAAGAGGAAGGTTTCTCCTCCTCATCCCCTGTGAACTAGTGATTTAACACATTGTGCCCGGTTTCAGCAGGCTGTGGTTGCTGCCAGCCTTGGCATGGGTCTGCCTGGCCTTGTCACCATCCCCGTGCTCCAGCTGGCTCCTCCTGCAGCAGCAGAGAGGGAAGCCTGCTCTGCTGCTGCCCCTTCTGCGGCTGCTTTGCTGAATTTAAATGTCACTGACGTGACACTGTTTTCCTTCTACCCGTAGAGTAAAAAATAGTGTCAGGAATGTGGCACAGCTCTGCCACTGACCCGAGGCGTCGGTGTGAGTTCAGGAGGCAGGAGCCCTCAGCACGATCCACATCCGCCCCCGTGCATGCACCCAGGCATCATCCAAGCCCTTGGCAAAAGACCCCATCTCACCTCCCACCCCTTGCTGCCACTCCAGTTCTACTTATCCCTCCCTTTTGTATTACCTTGGAAAGGACAAATCCCAGTGAGGGGCAAGGAGCTGAGAAAAAGGACTAGCAAAGGACACCCGGCAGAAAAAAGAAGAGGAAAAAGAGGTGCACAAAGTCTGGCAAAGATGAAGGAGGAATGTGATGTGGAGTGAGAGGGAGAGAAAACCTGGGAAACAATGAAGGGGAGAGGGAAAGAAGGGCAGCTCCTCCCTCAGATCCAGGGCAGCATCCCCGCACTCTTGGCGGCTTGAAGACCACGCAGTATCAGAGGCAGGGGACCATGCTGAAAGGGGCCGACGTGCCGTACGGAAACCAGCTGCGAGCTCCAGGAGCCTGGGTTACAGCACAAAGCCCCAGGCGCAGACAGGCTGGGGCTGCTTAAAATGAGTGGCGTGCTGCCCAGGGCCTGGAGCCTGCCCGCCAGAAACGCGGCCTCAGCCCCCTGCGAGCCCCCCGGCGCCCCATTTTTTGGCAGAGAGGCTGACAAAGCGCCATTGAGGGCAGCCGGGACGTCAGGGCTGGCTGAACATCCCATCTGCGAACAGTGGGCGCCTTGTTTGCTGGCTGGGGCTGTGGGGAAGCCTCCGCAGAAGTCTATTGAAATGGAAATGGGGCCTCGCACCCAGCAAGAAGGAGCGCAGGCTCGGCCCTAAAAAGAAGGACGATGGGAGACCTCGGAGGGGGAGAAGGATAGGGAAGAGGGGAAAGAGGAGGAGGAGGAAGGGACATGCTCCAGCAAGCACGTTGCACAAGTGGATGCAATGCTAGAATGGGACAGCCAGGAGAAACCCTTTGTGGGGAAAAAGGGAATCTAGGGAGGGTGAGGCTCCAGGCCTAACTTCTTGGCCACCCTACCCCATGAGAAGCAAATTTAGTAACTATGGACATCACCTGGCCACCCAGCCCTGTAAGAAGTGTATTCAGTAATGCTGGGCATCTGACATATGCGTGGAACTCAATGCAGATCCCAAAAGCAAATCTCAAACTCAAACATGGCCAAGCAGAACCCACAATGCACATGGAGAAATAACAGCCCCAGGAAGTAAGGCCCGCAGAATCACAGACTGGTTTGGGTTGGAAGGGACCTTAAAGACCATCTAGTTCTACACTCCTTGCCACAGGCAGGGACACCTCTCACCAGACCAGGTTGCCCAAAGCCCCATCCAGCCTGGCCTTGCACACCTCCAGGGATGGGGCATCCACAGCTTCTCTGGGTAGCCTGTGCCAGTGCCTCACCACCCCCTGAGTAAAGAACTTCTTCCTTATATCTAATCTAAACCTACCCTTTTTTAGTGCAAAGCCATTCCCTCTTGTCATATCCCTACACCCCTGACAAAGAGTCCCTCCTCAGCTTTCCTGTAGGCCCCCTTTGGAAGGGGGGAAGGCCCCTATTGGAAGGCCGCTGAAAGGTCTCCCAGAGCTTTCTCTTCTCCAGGCTGGACAACCCCAGCTCCCTTAGCCTGTCTTCATAGGAGGAGTGTTCCAGCCCCTTGATCATCCTCATGGCCCTCCTCTGCACTCGCTCCAACAGCTCCACGTCCTTCTTGTGCTGGGGGCCTCAGAGCTGAAGGCAGTGCTCCAGGTGTGGTCTCACAAAGGCAGAGCAGAGGGGGAGAATCGGCTCCCTCAACCAGCTGCCCACTGTGTTTTTGATGTAGCCCAGGATACGGTTGGCTTTCTGGGCTGCAAGTGCACATTGCTGGCTCATGTTGAGCTTCTCATCAACGCCCCCAGATCCTTCTTCTCAGAGCTGTTCTCAATGGCATGTAGCAGGCCTGGGGCAGAGATGTGTTGATAACCCTGTGCAACACTAATTGTTTTCAAGTCCTAAAAAAACTCTCTCTCTTCTTAAAACAGCAGAACCTGTGAATCCATCCCTTCTTTCTCACTTTTTTTTTTTTCCTGTGTTGGGGTGGAACAAGGGGAGAGGATGGGGGAAATCTCATGTAATGAACTAGCACAGATTACTGATGCTAACACGCCTTTCCAGGCTGAAAGTAAGCACAGTGGCCCTCCACACAAGCCAACTGAGCAAGCAATACAGCAAAGGAATAAATCAAGATAAACCCTCAATAAATTAAACCTGAATTAAATTAATTAAGAGGAGACATTACGACTTCAATCACAGGAAATTCTACAAGCCGACCTGTGGCTTTAATTTCACAGCTGTGCTTGTGCTACCCTGTGGTGCCATCAGTCTAAATTAATTCTAGGTACTCACCCAACAGCCCGGGAGATGGCAGCTGTCCTACGGAGCCCAACTACTGAGGTTCAGATCTCTCTCCTCATCCTAGTCTTTGTCCTGGAGCAGTCTTGGTTGGATGGGGAAACCACCTTTCCCCAGTCTCCATGTCTTGAGGTGACCACCAGACCATGCACAGGGCACAATAGAGACAGGAACCCACGAGAGAGGTAAAATGCAGCTCCGTATTTCCAAGGACTCAGGCGAGAGACTCAAATTCCTCTTAAAAGAGCCTACACTAGATAGCCCTTTCACATGCACTTTCTCTGTGCAGGAACCTGGGAAAAGACAGAACCTAAAAATGACCTTTAGTTTGCACATTCCTTTCTTGGGAAGGAGCAAAAAAAAAGGTTTTTATTCATCTTTGGTGTTGGTAATGGGATAACAGGGAGGCAGTTTCAGAGTAATTTGCTGGGAGTTACTCCAAAGTTCAAATATTGCAGGACAAGATCACAGGCCCCAAGAAAAAAAAAAAAAAAAGAAATGTTACATTGCACTGTGCTCCTTATCTGGTCTTGTCAGGAGTCCCTCGTGCCATCCGCAGGAAAGATATTCAAAAGGGAAACGTAAAAAATAAGAATGAAAGGCACAATGAAACCACTACATGCATGTGTCCCCTGCCTACCTTCACTCTTTATTTTAGCAAGTAATTGCACCCAACATCTCCTATTGCCTCTGTTTCTTAACTGCCTAATAGACAATGGGAAGAAACTTTCTTCCCCAGAATGTAGGAAAGTCTTTCCATAAACCATTAAGATAAAGCAAAAAGTGCCACACACAGACACAACAGAAATACATCTTTCCAAGGCTCATCGAAGTGAGAAGGAGACCGTTTTAATTAAAAAGCTATACCTCCACTTCGGGAAAGATTAATGTGTTCTGCAGAGCCATGAAGCCGCTCTCCAGATGCATATCGTCCCCACGCATTAAGAGCCACTGTTTGTGGGTCCCTCACAGCATTTGTCCCCGTCATACTTTCAACAGTGACCCCCCATACAGCTAAAACACATCGAGACTGGAGGGCAACTAGGCGAGGATGCCCTCCCGTTGCCATTGATTTCTGTAGGAGAAGGTGACTCTCCAGACAATGCCTGGTGCCTATTTTAGCCTTTATACTGTTTTTGATCTCTTCACAATGCATGGTTAAAAAAAATATTTACTCTCCATTCACAATTGATTTGAAAATGATTCACTCTTTACTCACAAGGCCTTGGTGAATGATTTAAGGAAAAAAAAAAATCCCTCTGAGAGAGACTGCTTGCACCAGCAGTTGGCTGTGACTGATAACCTTGATCACAGGGTGCTAGGTCTTGACATAATCGGAGAGCAACAGACTGCGAAAGCTAAACAGAACATTTTCTTGCTTGCTCCCAGGAATGCCCATGAAGTGAGTGGCCATCTCCCACACACTCACACAGCTGAACTTGCCTGTACAAGGATGTATGAGCAACAAGGCAGGCAAGAACAGCCTGAACAAGGTCTTATGTGCAAAAGTCTGCTAAGCAACTGTAGGTCAGGGACATAAATTCAGGGAATAGGAGTCATTTCCATGTGATTCACACCAATCCTTCCACATTTTTTGAGAGCATAAGGAAAGGTACCTTGATCTCACTCGGGGCTCTAGGTATCATCTTAATCAGGACCTAACATCTTCAGCACCTGTTTTGGGACCACATCTGGGAGCTTTGGTCAACCTCCCACAAAACTGTGGGGTATTTGGCCTAATTGAGCTGTCAGGAGCCCTGCTGTCTGGCCTTGCTAAAATATGGGTCAGAGAGCTTCCAGGGAATACAGATCACACCTGGGCAAGAGACCATTTTGGCTTTAGCTTCCACTCTTCGGAATAAAAACAAAAGCAGAGAAGAGTGTTAATGCCCAAAGAGTATCTCTTGGTCACTGCCAAGGAAAGCAGCCTCCCTGCCTCCTTCGGTGGCTTCTCTTCCCCAGATACTGGGGAAAGAGACTAGAAGTGCTGGTAGCACATCATTCGTGAACTCTCCCACTGTCTGTTTTTGGCCAGACTTTCTGCTGGAGACCCCAGGTGAGATTCCTTTACTTGGGTAATAAACACATGCTGCCCATCGTGTGCTGCTCCTGGGAAGGGAATTCAGCGCCTATCCCTTTTGCACCCACCTATCTCCCCATATTCTCAATATCACTTGAAGCCATTTCCTTTACACTAGAGTGCTCTTTCTCCTTCTCCTTCCCATTTTTCATCCTGAAGGAGGGAACAGACTCTTCCCATACTGCCAGTGACTATGATGAAATGCTTGTATGGCAGCAGTCCTGGGAAGTGACACACATTTTGCTGGATGGTCCCTGCACCAAAACTCCTCCTGCTAATCGGGGCACCAGCAAGCCTCAAACAGGCAACGAATGACCACCAGACCAGTGAGTGCTTGGCATAAAACTGACAGGAGAAATTTCAGGAATATAATACTTCTGCACAAAACAGATGAAAGATGCAGCCTGCTTTGCAGAGGTTTAAACTTTCAGGATTTTAAAAATTCATTGCTATTCATTGTTGTTACTAATATAACAACTAATAATAGTAATTACGTTATTGTTATGTTAATTCATCTCCTTTTTAACCCCTGTTGTGCTAGTTCCTGCCTTCGCTGAGGTGGTTTAAAGGCGCTCTGTTGAATCACCCAGACTTCAACACAGCTCAGGTATTTAGCCCAGATGTGCCAGAAAAGCAACAGTACCAGATGCCATATCCGCTGGTACTGCTAAAATAGAGCTGAAGATGCAATAAAAATAAAAATCACATACTTTTTTTTCTTTTTTATTTTCATTGCTGCTTCTTTCAAACTCCAGGACAGACAGACACTGAGCAGATATTTAAACGTGTTTCACTGACTTGACACTAAATGGGTGACTGTAGCTTTGATTTGGGACGTACCTTCAAGTCCCAGCCAGAAGACAGAATCGCCAAGTCCCTTTTGGCTTTCTTAGGGTGCTCAGTGCTGTAGCACCCCACACCCTTCATAAGCAAATCTTTGTATTTTTCCAGCTCCTCCGGGATGGGGTGCTGGTCTGCTTGCCCCAGCCAGTCCCAGACTCATCCTACCCACCTCCTCCAAGCCTCAAGTCCTGGGCAGCCTGCTCTTGCTGTCCCCACTTGAGCAGGGGTTGGACTAGACAATCTCCAGAGCTCCCTGACCACCTCAGTGTTTTTGCTTTGTTTCTGTAACCTCTCTCATCAGCATTTGCTCTCACTGAGTCCCAGTCTCCATCCGGTCCCATCTGGCCCTTCTTCCTCCCATGCAATTGTGGTCAGGGGTTTTGTTGACCCTGCCTGCTAAGAATAAGACTGAGAAGATGAAATTATAACTCAAATTACCAGCCATTCTTAAAAAGAAGCAGCACAACCAGCCTCCTTGATTGCAGTATTATTATTATTTTTAAATCCCAAAATACTGTTATTGTCTGCAGAGATGATCCATCCAGGTGGCAGATTAACCACACTGCTTGTGCAGAAATTCGGTGGTGGTTCCCATCAGGGTTACCGCAGGTCTGGCTCCATACAGCACAATGGAGGCTCACTAAGCTGCTGCAAGAAACAGATTGAGTGGCTGCAAGCTGCAGCGAGGCAGCTCTGCCAAGCAGCAACATGCAGAGCCAGCCTGGTGCGCCTGCACCCCTCAGCTGCTCATCAGGAGCACTCAAGTGCACAGTGCAGGGATGCTTGAGTGACCCCACGCTGTGCCAGCCAGGTGCCGTACGTCCTATCATGAATCTGAGTGACTAAAGCCTGCCAAAGCTTGTCTCCTTCAGAGATAATTAGGTGTCTCTATGCTGGGATCCCTCGTTTGCAGGATCTGGGAGAGCTTATCCAGAGCCCTAAGGCATGCGTGGCAGGCAGCTCAGGTTAGGTGTGGCACCAGGCTATCAAGCCCTCCTCTGGAGCAGTCTACAGGCAACACCATGCAGAGAGGCCCTGCAAACATGAGCTTGGCCCCATCAGGACTTATGGTTGGAACAACCCCCACCATGTCAAACCCACACTGTTTACAGGGAGAGCCTTCAGATGCACTTGCTTCTGCTGTACTGCTCAGTATCTATAGCATCTTCAAGGAACAGGCAACACTGATTTACATGACCTCAGGGTGACAAGAGAATGTACTCTACCCTGAAGAGACCAGGAGTAACACTTCTCCCCACAGAAGTCCTCGGGATATCACCAGCTTCATCCTTCTGCCCTAAGGCAGGATTTCCTACAGCCTTGCCACCGTGCCAGCTGTTGGTTGAACCTGTCCTTTAGAGGCCTTCTTCCACGGTGGAAACTCCACACCTTTCCCAGCCAGCCTCCTCCAATGGCAGTCAATCCTTCCTGCATGTGGAAGACCTCCAAGGAAGATGCAGATGCTGTGGGAGCCAACGGTGCATACGTCACTGGCATCAGGGATTAAGGTTACAACTGTTTGGGTTTCTGCAGGAGGGCATGAGCACACAAGCAGAATGAGCCCTGGGAGCTTTAATAAACCATGCGCTATCCTTACATGGAGAGCAGCCCATAAGATAAAGAATCCCTTCGCAGAGTCTCTGAAATCTTATTCATGGTCTATTGGTATATCTGCACTGATGCCAGTGTAGATACATCAGTGGAGTACAACAGACCCTTGCACATAATGACAAGGGAAAAAGATTGTAGTTCTGCTTGGTTGGGCCCCAGGTCAGGCCCGTTCTGCTGCAAATCTTTATCCTCATTGTGTATCTTATGCCATGGTTGTGGCAGTAATAATAACATAGCACTGGCATAACGTTTTTCCCTGACAGCATCCTCAGGAGTGAGCTACTGTCATTA
The DNA here is from genome assembly GCF_964034855.1 of Anser brachyrhynchus. NCBI lineage: Eukaryota > Metazoa > Chordata > Aves > Anseriformes > Anatidae > Anser > Anser brachyrhynchus. Next base: position 99,515,796 of record NC_137694.1, read on the forward strand.
CCTCCTAGAAGTGAGGAGAGCAAGGCCCCGTAACCAAGAGGGCAGGGATGAGAAACATGGCCTCATGCTCGCTCCACGCTGCTTCTTCAGGCAGTGCCTCCTCCTGCCCTTACCTGCTTCCTGCTCCTGTGGCCAGTCAGGGAATAAAACCTTGAGAACAGTTATGAAATTCAGCCCCAAGACAAGAAAAACAAAAGAAGGGTAACCCAGAAGATGAATGGAAAGCACAGTATAGGTGAGGTGCTGTGTTTCCCCACTTGAAACCCCCTTAGTAGAGTTGCCCTACACAAGCCCTCAGTACAGCAAAAGAATTCCCCAAATAATACAGAAGGCTGCCTTCCTGCTGCATTAGTGGTGTCAACCACTGCAGGACAAGAAGGACAACGGCATCCAGGCACGGCCAGCCAGCTGCTATTAGTCATCTCCTCAGTCTGTCTGAAAGCTGCATAAAAATGCAGAGAGGGGACAGGACAAATCAGACCCTACACCCTCTCATCCAGACCAGTCAGCGTGCTTGTGCAATGGTAACCAAAATCACAGAACTACAGAGTGGCTGAGGTTGGAAAGCACCCCTGGACATCATCTGGTCCAACTCCCCTGCAGGGTCACCTAGAGCAGGCTGCCCAGGACCATGTCCAGGTGGCTTTTGAAGATCTTCAGGGAAGGAGATCCACAACCTCTCTGGGCAACCTGTGTCAGGACTCCATCACCCACACAGTAATGAAGCACTCCCTCCAGGTATTTGATAAAATCCCTCTCAAGCCTCCTCTTCTCCATGTTGAACAGTCCCAGCTCCCCCAGTCTCTCCTCTTAGGAGAGGTGCTCCAGTCCTTTGATAATCTTGGTTGAATACTGGACTCTTTCCAGTATGTCTAGGTGTCTCTTGTACTGAGTTTGGGGCAGAAAAATAGGTGTGAACTCCTCCTTGAAGTACTGCTGTCTCATCTACCCAAACCATCTGCAGGAGGATGCAAGGTTGCACCATTCCTACCCATTTTCCTTGGTGCTTATTTACTCTGTGTGTCTGCATAGCCACGAACAGGATTTGAAATAAGCCTGCTCATGCACTCAGACATGTCCCCCCAGCCCCACCGGGAGGACAGCTTCAGCCCCCGTTGGTCTCTGCACTTCCCATGGGAAAAGCGTGAGCAGGCAAGGAGGGAGAAGAGTTGTGAGCAGAAGCCGTGATCTGACTCTGTCAGCAGATGACTTCTATTTGCACTCATTAGCACTGCCCTAGCGTGTGCTAACACCACCCCCTCGGGTAATTTAAATTTATAAAAAAAAAAAAAAATAGAGGAGAAGAAGAAGAGGAGAAAAAAAAAGCCCATATTTCTATATTTAGGAGGTTAGGATAATCGGGGTGGAAGAGCCCATCTGTTTGACGTTCACTCCAGCTGCTGTGGATGCGGAAATTTGTCTATTTTCTTTCCTTTTGCCTGTTTCAACTTGTCCTGGCTGACTGCAACAGCCACCCAGATTGCCCGCTGTATGGCTATGGCCAGTTGGATTTAAACTGAACACCATCCCATAGGAGTCACTGTGCAACCTGTCACGGCAACTAGGATCCTTCCCAAGGGAGTGTAAAACAGTTAATAATAATAATTATTATTGTTATTATTTTATTGTTACTATTAACAAACACCTGTTCGTAACACTGAAGAGAGAACAACACAGAGAGGCAGAAGACAAGACATATCTTAGCCCTCTATAAAGGTCAGTTTTAGGAAGGTAGCCTCCTCTCTACCATATCTTTATTTTAAGAGATTTCATATAAAGCTGAATTTCTCTGGGATGCCAACTTGCTTCAGTGGCACTAGCCACATGGAGACACAGCCACATTTCTTTTCCAGCCAGCCCCATTTGCCATTTTCATCCCAAGATACTCTGAAAGTGAGCCCAAGCTAAATGTGGAATGGCCTTTGATCTCCCACCTTCCTGAGCTGATCAGGATCTGGTCCCAAAATAACGTAGATGCAATGGCCTCCAGCAGTCTCTTGATGCTGTTCCTGTCATAGACATGAGTGCCCACAGCCCTTATAGGATATAGCATCACTGCCCCTGTATACCTAGCACAGTGCTACTCATTTTGCTGCTAAAGGCATCCACATAGTGTGTAAGGACCTGTGGCACACCACTGGGACCATTTGCTGTTTATTTGGTACAGGTGATTGCTTTTTAATTTTACAATATGCATCAGTCGGGTTATTAAAGGTGCCAGGGATGAGCAGTAAGCCTGGATAAATTGTATGCAATTGATGTGCTAAAAGCCCTACAAAAATGAGAGAAGAGTGCTGGTGCAAAATTCAGAATTTCACCACCTGCTTTTCCTTGCAGGGCCCTCCCTAGCCATTGAGCTGGGGCCACACAACAGGCCTTATAGGAGGATAGACAGGAAGCACAGATTAATAAATAGGAATACAGATGGGGAAACATGCCAGTCGAGAGACTGCCCAGCCCTCCCTGCATCACACACTGCTAGTGCTCCTCACTTCTGCTCTGCAAATGCTCCCTCCACTTCCCAGCTACCCAGAGCTGACGCTGTCCCATTGATTTCCATGGGTGCCACACTACGACTTAAGCCATCACCTAAGGGGCAATAAATTCGTCCACAGGTCCAAAAACTTTCCCCCCCAAAGAATCCTCCTTTCATATATATCTTGTAAGTTTCCTGCGTACAAGGCTCCAATAGACAGTGATGACCACTTTCTGTAGGTTTGTCCTTGTGGTATGTCAGGTTTGGGTTTTGGTACAGAGGATGGATTGGTTGCATTTCTGACTAAGCCTACTGACTAAGCACAAGAAACAACATCATACTCCTTTAAGTCTATGCTCCAAAGAGCTCATTTTAGCTCTTGCAAGTCAGCAGGAACAGTCGCCCTTCCTTGCCCCAAAGTCACTGTCTAGCCATGCGGCTGCGTCCCACACATCACCCATCATCCAGAGATGGCTTTTTGTCTTCTCAGCTTCCCAGACCACATCGACCTGAGCCATCTGTGGTCTTCTGCTAGCTACTCTGCTCAGGATGCCCACTGGCATCATGACCCACAAAGAGCTGTTTCCTTGAGAAGCAAGGCCCCAGCACCCACGTCTCCCCAGTAACTTTTAAACCTAGTGGCCAATGCTCATTGACTCTGACAGAGGCCTTCAAGACATTAATTTTATTTCCATAAGTTGAGATATTTGTTGCCATGGGAAAGACTGGGCCCTACTCAACCCTCTATTAGATGTGAGAAACCCCACACAGGTCAGCCTGAAAACAAAATCAGGAAGGATATGAGGTGTCACCAGACTGTGAACCCAAAAACCTAATTATTTAAGCACGCTTTTTCAGTCAGGCCAACAAAACAACACCTGTGCTACAGAGCTAAAAGGTATGTCACATACCTTCAGATGCTGCTTTTCCACAATATATAGCCTCCAAAAGATGCATGGAAAAGTGTAGAGCTTTCCTGATTTATATTCTTATGACAGCCCTTAAAGATGCTAATGTAACTCATAACTATTCCTCGCAGACGTAGAGAAAGTTCTCTTTTCTGTGAGGGTCACTTCTTTGTCAAGTATTATATAACATTTCCTAATTAATTTTTTTGAGAGAGATGATAAGCCAATAAAAGCGCATGGAAAACATTCTGAAATGTGAGAAATCTTAAATGATGAAGAAATAAAGATTTAAGTAAAAATAACAGCTGCTTTTCTCAATTCCTCATATTATTTCCTCTGGTGTTTAACAAAAAGCACAGAACAGTATGTGGAAAACTTCAGGTGAACTGTCTTGTATTCAATTAAATCAGGAATACTGCAAGCCTGTGCAATATTTATATTCTCACCTCCCTCCACCTTCCAAAAGACATAACTGCAGACAAGGAAACACAACAAAAAAAGGAAACACAACAAAAAAGTCTCTCATATGGTGACTCTCATGAAAGATAATTTTGCTTGGGTCTATATTTTTGGACCCTAATTCAGCAAACCACTTAAACATATGCTGAAGTTCATTATTTACCATTCTACCGCTTATGTGTCCACTCAAGTATACACTTGAAGTCAAGCATATGCACAGCACTCTGCTGGCTGTGGACCCTACATCTTTCTGTTCATTTCTGCAACTATTCTAATTTGGTGACATGAATGTACAAGTAAGTAATACATCCCAAGCAATTTTAGCACATGCTGGCACAAGCAAAGTTTGAACCTGATTATCCACATCGATAATCTGACTGATCACTAAAAAGCAATAAAAAATATTTATTTCTTTCAGAAACAGCTGAATTCTAACCATTATTTTCAAGATGTCAAGACAGTGAAATACTATGGCACGAAATTTTGCTCTGGGTCAGTGCCAAGCAACCAAACCTGGAGCTGAAATACTGCTCTGCCCTGAAAGAAAACAGGAGAAACTCTGCTCATGAGTATGCGGAACATCAAATATTATTTGTAGAAGCTATTCAGTAAGTAATTTCAAATAAGTAAAATGGGGAGAAACCACAGGATGTTCACAAACAATTTGCAAACAGAAATGGAAGAGGAATTCATTAAATAAATTATTGGCTATAAATTATTCACCTACCTCTAATCTTACTACCACGTAGACTATAAAATTCATGCCATAAAAGATACAGGATACATAACAAGGCATCGTTAACTTATGCATTTCCCAGTGCTGCTTCATTTTGACTGTCCAGTTATATTATTGCATTAAGACAGCCTTTTGTCTGTAATGTACTTTGAGCGTAATACATTTTTGCTTTAAAAGCTGGGCTAAGGAGACCTGGTCTGATTTTAGACTGTGGTTTGATCTTGAGCTCCAAGGCTGAATATCTCCTCAAGTAAAAGAGAAAGATCCAAGCTGCCCTCTGAGAGACCCAAACTAATGGAAACCTTGCACAGTTGGATAATTTCATGAGATTTCCATCGTCTGGGCCCACTTCACATAAATTCACAGTGGAGAGCAGATCACTGGGCTTCACAGGTGCTGCCTGAGCTTCCCTGTCTGCCAGGTGAAGGCAAGAGATCCCTTTCATTTGACATGGAGGATGGAGACACGAACCATGAGGCATCGTAACAGGCATTTCAGCAAGAGGCATAAAATACATCCTGCAATTATTTTCAGCCACAAAAAAGAAACCCAGGAGGGTTTCCCACTGATAGCCAAGGATGAAGACATTTTTTTCATCTTGTTTTTGTCACGACTTGTTCTAAGTGACAGTCATACTCTGCTACTTGTTTGGTCTCTCAGCAGTTGTTTTGGTTTTTTTCTTTAATACCATATTTGTTTACCTTTAATTAAACAGGCGATGATTGTCATTAAATTTCAATGTTTGTGGAAAACTGATGCAAACTGTGGTTATTCGGCTATGGAGGAAGAGAGTGAAAAAGGGTTCCTACGGTTGTCAAAATAACCTCCTGATCGCCTCCGAAGCCAACGCGATCGCTGCTGCTGGCAATGTGCTGCAGTTAAGCATCACATCTCATCATCCACATGCGATTTCTCCTTTGACATGCCAGCAAGGTTGGTCCTGCACCACTTCGTCATCCTGCACTGACTCATAGTGGGCTCAGCCCCTGGCCCAGTGGATGTCAGGGGCATTTTTATCAAGTCCTGCACATGGTATACCACAGCACGTGGTATTTCCTAAGAGGTGCTTTGAAAGACCTTCAGCATAGGGGCAGGGGAGGCCAGGGCACAGCCTCCGCTCACGTTGAGGACTTCTTGAGGGCTCCATCTCTTGACCCGCAGACCTTACAACCTCAATAAGCTTTGCCATAGTACTCACTACATCAAACAATGGGAGGATAACTATGGCACTGCTGACATGAGAAATCATGGGGATGCTTCCTTTTCTGGCTCATTTCCAACTCAAATTCATGTCAGCGAGGCTTTTTAAAAGGAACCTGAGGGAATTGCGTGCTCGATTCCCATAGGTATTTCAGAAAATCCCAGCTGTAACAGGCATAGCTTTATTTTTTTTTTCCATTTCCATAGTGAAACTACATCATGTGTAGAGAGTGGATAAGAAGGAAGGGCTGGATTTGGCCAGATGGAGACTGCAGTTCCCTTGAGCGATGCAGTTAACCTTCAAAATGCCAGAGGGCCAGCTCCACTCTTTGGTCTGCAGCACAGCCCTGGCTAGCACACCTCCACCACTCATGGTGAAGCCCACCCAGTAATACGAAGCCAAGGCAGGCCAGTCCTGCAGCACACCATCCTGAGCCTCTCAAGCCAAGCCTGTGTGCTAAACTGTCCTCTCCCCAGAGTCCCCAGGGCCACCTCTCTGGACATCCCGTGCATGTCCTTCTGCCAATGACTAAATCAGCAGGAAGGCATCGTGCTCCTATGAAGAAGGCACGGGGCCAGCATCAGGAGATGCAGAATCTGACCCACAGGAGACCTGCATGACCGTTTACGTGGCGCTTTCCACCTCTGTGCCTCAGTTATCCCACCGAGTGTCTGGTGATCTAGACAGTGTCTAAGTCAGCAGAGAGGAAGGTTATACAAAGAAAAGCATTAAAAATATAGGTGGGTGGAATGCAATGCAGCTATGAAAGATTCGGAAAAATATGTGGGCCTCCTTCTTCGTGCTCTTCATATCCTTCTACAAAGTAGTTATTCAAAGCAAAAATAATATACCCTTCCTACAAAGGCGGCATTCACCAGGCATGCATATATTTAGATCACTGTGCAAACAATTACTGACTTTTGTCTGAGGCAGGAGAATGGTACCCTGTGCTGCAGAGGGGGGTGGACAAAGACATCCCAAGTCAGCCTGCAGTGAGGAATAGGCCAGGAGCCGGATCTCAGGGGCAGATTCGGCCTTGGTATAAACACTAATTCTTGCCATGCTTGAAAAACCCAGGAATAAATGGCAAAGCTCTCACGAGCCTGATCTGGAGGTCCATCAGGTGCTGGATGCTTACAGGACATGCTCTCATTTTTCTGCATGTCAAATGCTTCCCTTGAACCTCCCCAGACAAACAAACAGGAGGACACTGCAGCAGAAGCAGCTTTCAGGAAGGACGGCACAAAACTCCTCTCCAACCATTTCTGCAGCAATTTTCGCTTGCCATACTGCCGCCCTTGTGTGGCTGAGGGTGCCACACGTGACTTTTCCTAGCCCATGAGACATCTGTCAACAGGAGCACTCACTGTTCCCTGACCCCCAACACGTGCTTTCTACCCTTTCCACCAACACACAGCATTGCACAGAATATGGAAAAATGGCAGCAGAGACCCAGGCAGGAGGGAACAGAGCCCGCATCTCCCAGTCCCCAGTGCTCACAGTGAGAACACTGAAAAAGGAAAGGAAAAAAAAAAAGAAAAAAAAAAAAAAGGAAGAGCTTCCCCCCACCAGTGCCTAGCTTTTCCCTTACATGCACAGCATCACTGCTGCCGAATCGCAGCCTCGGGGAAGGGAAGAAAGAGGCCCAAGAGGCAGCCAGGAAACCCACCGTCCATTGGCTTCCCTCCATGCCAGGCGAGCGAGCTCCTTCTGCTGCAGTGACTTGGCAAGCGCACCTCGCTCTGACTCAGCACCTCGCCGGCCGGCACCTCCTGTCAATTAGTCCCACGAACTGCTGACTCCGGAAGGGCTATGTGCGACAGGGACGGTGGGATCAGCAGCCCCCTTCAGTTTCAGCAGCCCCCTCTGCTGCCTCTGGCTCCGGCTCGGGGCTGGAGCGAGGGGGGTGCAAGAGGGATGGGGAGCGGGGAGGCTAGGGGAAGCCTGCCCGTGTTGTACCTGTTTTGTGGGTAAAAGGACAGATGCCGGTGGTGTGGCAGCTGAAATGCAGTCTTACAGGGAAAAAATAAAAAAATGAAAGCCAGTAGGAATAGGGATAAGAGTGGAAGGAAGAGATGAGACTATAAAAAAAAAAAAAAAAAGGCGCGAAAGTTAGCAAGCTAGCACGGAGCTCTCCCCAAAGATGAAGCAAAGCACAGCCATGCAGCTGAGAGGCACAAGCCCATGCTTTGCATCCGAGGCATGGGCAGCACGAGAGGGGAAGGCGCTGACTGCGGATGAGCCCCTTAATAGGGGCCCGGGGCACGCCAGCTGTCCAGGGCAGGAGGAAGAGCTGCCCTTGACAAGCCAAGGACGTGGCGGTTCTGCAGACAGACTGGGGCTATGCTGTCCCTCTGCCAAGTAGCCAAGGTCCTCACAACCTCTCCCAGCTCTCAACACACGGCCAGAAAGCTAAGCAGGCGTGCAGCCTAGCAGCTCCACAACCAATGGAGATGTCAAACCCCGTCAGACAGCAAAGCTCAAGCACTCACTCAGCTATGGAAACAGCCCAGCACTTCAGGTGGGATGCCACAGTTCCCTAGGACATGATGCAACGACTGCTTTATACAGTGCAGGAAATGGCCAAAATAGCTGTGCTAGCCAATGGCCAAAATGTCCAGCATGTCTCATAATCTGCGGTCCTGCAGCTGCAGAATTCATCACAGAGTAATGTCACCGCCTGGGCAAAAGGACAGAGACATTAAATTGCAAGGTGAGTAATGCACAGATCCCATCTACACAGCCATGGCTGAAGGGGGAGAAAAGTTACCTAAAGACCAAATCTCACTGCAGCAATTCTGAATTTACTGATCAGGAAGCAGATATCTACTGCACAGTGCAGGGGGAAAGCAAAGAAAAAACAAAGACAAAGAAATACACCACTAAAAAGTGACTTCAGCAACACGTGTAGGAATTAGCTAAATGTCACAGCAAGCCACAATTTTGCAATGTCTTAAAGAGCAGTAGGACAGGAAACAGCCAGTCCCAGGGCACTTAGAGGCTAAAGCCCCTAAAAGTACACAGCAGGAGCCGAAGCAGCTCAATCTCCACGCGCAGGCACTTGCACCCCTTCAACCTACTGACATTTCAGAAAGAAAAGCACAGGACTAAGTGAATAATTCTTGGTTCCTTCAAAGCATGACTGCTAAACTGCTCTGGGCAGGAGGCAGGCTCAGCGCCAGCCCTGTCCCCTCTTCACCCATGCCCCCCAGGCTGGTGGTGGGGGGCTAAGCACTGAGCTGCTGCTCCAACGCCCAGAGCCAGGCTCCCGCCTGCCCTGTCCCCGATTACAAGGGATTACCCCCAGGTCTCCTACAGGGTGGGTTTAATCTATTCCTTAATATGTGGAAGAGAGCCGGCGAGCTGGCAAAGTGATTTGGGCTGGCTGAGATGAAAGAAGATTGGGAGAGACTTCCATGAGATCCGACAAAGCTAGGCAAGTGGGCAACGTAGCGCCAGATGAAATTCAGCATTATCCAACAGACAGTAATAGAAACTTGGGAGAATAATCTGAACTGCTCGTCTACCATGGGGCTCTAATTCAACTGTAATCACTTGAGCAAAATATCTTGGTATCACTGTGAACGGCTCAGAGAAAACATCTGTTCAACAGACAAGGGTGGTCAAAAAGCAAGCAAGCCGGTAGGATGGCTAAGGGCTGAGGCAGAAAAGGATGCTGGAAGCATTAAAATGCCTCCGTGAACACTGGCAGTGCACCCTCAACTGGAATTGCTGGGGTTACTTCTGGATGGCACACCTGGAAACGCAGAAGGGACAGAAAGGTTTCATCATTCAGCAGTAAATAACACTTACTGGTCTAGCACTGTTAAAACAGGGACAGTTTAATCTGGAGAGAAGTTAGATTAAAAAAAAATTATCAAAAGGGTATGAAGAAGTGAAACAGGTGCTTCTACTCATTTTTATTTTTGAAAGAAAGATGAAAGGATGCACAATACAACTGAGGAGCAGGGAATGTGACCAGGCATGAGGAAATAAATACAAGTTTCCTTTCCTTTTCTTTCTTTTTCTCTCTCTCTCTCTTTTTTTTTTTTTTTTTTTTTTCCCTGCTTATTCCAAGCACAACCCACAATTAACTACCAGGAATGATTAGCACTTGTTATCAATAAAGTCAGGAGCTCAGAAAAGTCACAGAGGCCTGAGCACTTCTAAGGATACCGGGAACATCCACAGGTATGTCAGGTAGAATGAAGAGGGATGAAGAGGGGAAAAAAAAAAAAAAAAAAAAGGAATTGAAAAACACTCAGCAGCACTACACCTTAATGCTCCCAGCCATTAGCCAACTTCTAATTAATGAGGATTAGGAAGTAATCTCCCCAGTGGGCATGCAGAGAGAGTGTACCAGCCCACTTACTCCTGGCAAAGGCCGCTAATATCTGCCAGGCAGGGGAAAAGCTGGATCTGCATCGCCCACCCACAGCCCATGCCCCTCGGGTGGCTGAGGTCTGGGAGCCCAGCGGGACCCCACACCAGCCTCCACACCAGCCATAGGGGATGCAAGATGGGGCTTGCTTACTCCGGCCCAACCCCACTCCTGGTAAGGGGGGCAGGTTTGGGGTTGTGTGTTTTGCATGTGGAGGGGGGACAGGAGAGGGGATGGGCATTTTATTCACACCTGGTACCAGCTGCTCGCCGGGGGGGGTCCTGCATCCCTCTTGGAAGCATCCAGTGTAGGCCACGGCCCCACAGACCAGAGGTGCAACCTGACCCACAGCTGCTTAGAGCTGCTTGCAGAAATGTACCACAGATTGTAAATGCTCACCCCCAGAAATTACATTTCTGGCTTCTGCATCTTGAGCAAAAGTGAAGCCTGGATGGAGTGGCGTTCAGACATCGGCTTTCTGCTGCTGATGCTTGTGAAATACAATCTGGCTCACGTTCCTGTAGCTGGGTTGACTCATGAAGATGTGAGAAAAAAAATGCATAAGCTTTTATCCCTAAATAAGTGATCCAATCCTGCTAATACAGAAATTACACGTGAACATAACTTCATGAAGATATGCAAAGGCACAAGCGCTGCTGTGCAGCCAGGAGGAGAACTGTGACTCCACGCATGCATGAATAATAGGAGGCTGACCGTGATCTGCTAGTCCTGTCCTGATCAGCAAGGGGGCTGGATTTCTTAAATAAAAGATTGTCTAATTTCATATTCATATTCTGCTTTTTTTGGTGCAAATAGTGTCCTACAGTGTGATGGATAAGAGAAGGACACAGGCAAGGCCACGTACATGCGTGCAATTATTGCATACATGTGCCAAAATGGCAAAAATAATGGGCAGGGACCGTGCATAAACACCATCAATTACTACAGGTTGGATTTCATCACTGTTGTTTTTAAATGCCCTGCAGAAATGAAAAAAAAAGGAGCAACTTTAGCTTTTACTGTATTTACTTCCACTAAACCAAACCTTATCAGACTTGTGATGCTTTGTAAAATCAAAACGGTGTTTCAAAAGAAAATTGGGGAAAAGTTGTCAGAAATATATAAATATCCACCTCAAGTCTCTTTGGGGTGAAAAAAAAATGACTTTTCACATCAAAATACCTTTTGCTTAGTGTATTTTTGTGTACTATAATAATACAGTTCCATGGAGAAACAGATCATTGGTTGATCCAAAAATTCTCTAAATCCTCTCAGAAATTTCCTTTCAAAAACATCAAAGCATTTAATTTCTATTTCCATTCAAAATGAAGCTGAACCCCTCAACCCTGATGAAACAGATCATTTGTCCTTAGCCCAGCTCAAGCAACAAAACCAAAATAAATAAATAAATAAAATGAAGGCAGAAGCCAGAATGGATGCACGTGACCTCCAAAACCAAAGAGATGACAACAGATACAGGGGAAAATGCAGTTTACTGTGCATAATTAGTAATAGTGTTCTCTCTTTCTAGTGCTTAAGGCGTGAAACATTTGTGAGAGGAAAGTGGGGTGGTATATGACTAGGAGCCCTGTAATTGTGACTTCTCTAAAAGAGAGAGGGGCAGATGTCCTGCAAGACAGCAAGCAAATCATTTCATCTCTGTACGCTTCAGCTTTTCCAAGCCATAAATCAAGCTGACTGCACTAACAAGTAAGTTTGGGGACTCTCAATTAGCTAATGTTCATAAATGACTGTGCAAACACAAGGTAGTATTAACAAGGGAACTGTCTTTGTTACACTGCTGTCTGTTAAACAACCAGGAGGTAAATTTCTCCCTGAACATTTACAAAGGGAAGGCAGCATTAGTGCTCCACAAGGAGAAAACTACAAAGAACAGACTTTCAGAGCATGCACTTCTCCTTGAAATAAACTGTGTTAAAAGCACTTTACTTAAAAAGCACAATGATAGTAGCATCCTGCTAAATATAGATGACTCACCACAGTTTAATAGTGAACATCCCTGAAGAGTGCCATTACAGCAGTGCTTAACCTGCTGCATAAAATTAAGCATTCTCCTGTGGTTACAGTTTGAATCAAGACTCTCAAGTCCACCAGCATCCACTGACCTTCAGTGGGTCACGAAGCCTCTCTGAGCCTCGCTTTCTCCTTGCCTATTGCTGGTATCACAATACAAACTCAAACGAATACAAACTCCCGCCCAATGGAGGCAGGAAAAAACGATTTCTGAATTTCTTAATGAGTTTTTTATACCATACTTTGTATAACCATAATACTGGTGAGCAGCTAAATATAGCTGTTCTTGAGACACTTCGAGATCCCTCAGAGAATGGAATCTTACCGAATAAAATTGCATTTTAGGCAATACCGAAGGAAGAGAGATTAAAAATAAATAAATAAATACACAAATAAATAATAATAATAACAAAAAAAAAATCAGTTTCCAAAATAAGGGTAAAATAATGCCTACATTAGAGACACAAGAGGTATTTAATGCATCTATGCCTACCACTGGGGACTAAGGTCAGGTTGCGAGCAAAACGATTTATCTACACGTCACAAAACCACACAGCTTGACACAAATGGCAATCTGTTCCAAAACTGCATAAGCATGGAAGAGCAAGGGACGGCCACGGTCCTCTCTTGCTGGGGCTGAGGACCTGGCGCTGGGCTGGGAAAAATATGTGGGCTAGCAATAGGGTGCTGCACAGCCAGAACTTCAATGCACAGCTTCAGCTGTGATAAACTCGATGTGGCAGGAGGTCGACTTCAGATGAGGACTAGAAAGACCAGTCTGTGTGAAAAGCTGCAGACCAGCTGTTGTATGGATGCATTGCTGCCGGGCTCAAACACACACACACACACACTGATGTGCAAGATCCAGCTGCAATAGACTGTAGCACACCGACATCTAACCTGTTGCGATATGGTGTCATAGGATCTAAACACCAGGAAGTTAAAAAAAAAAAAAAAAAAAAGTTGGTTCTGCAGTTTAGCTGTACCCGATGTGTGATTTCTAACACATCTGAAAATTTGCAGCTTGCTATTTCTGGTGATGTAGCGGGATTGATTTGCAATCACAGGTTTGGTTTCAAAGCTCTAAACAGAATTCCCTCCTATCTTTCCATAAACTTCCCTAGGGAGCTTGGAAAGTATTATTTGCACAAAAGTTATTATGTTAATAATGCTTTAGAGGGAAAACAAAGACACTGCCCCTGCCCCAGCAGCATTAAAGATGGATATTATAAGCCCAGTGAAAGCAGTCATCTAGCTCCAGTTCAAAATAATCATTGTTATTTTACAAATTACAAAACAGTATAAGAAAATGGGGCTATAATACTTGATCAACAAAGCCTGACTGTATTTTATTGTAGGCATAAAGTGTGAGAATGACAAAATGACCTCCAGGGACCTTCTTTCCCAGCCACTTTTCATTTGTTTGGCATTGAGTATTTCTTCTGATTATACGCTCTTCTGGTTCCTGACCCTTTAACTTTTAAACCTTTCACCTGTCATGAGGTATCAGTTTGTACATGATCCCATCATACCTTTTTTCTCTATCCTCAAAACCAATCTAGAGCCTCGAAAAGGAAAATCACTCCTCCTAACCAGACTTTGCAACTCAGACCAGAAATACACATACTGGCCTTCCACAAATGTTGTTTAGTAAAAACTCTGACAATTTTATTTGAGCTTGCACAGTGTATGTCTGTTGCTTACCTTATCATGATTTTCTTTTCAAAATCAAGAACCACAAAAAATACGACCATATTTGTAACATGCTGGGTGATACAGAAATAGCTACGTGCCACAGTTATTTTCATCCACCACCATCTTCTAAAGACTTTTGTTAAGGCAAAAGTTAAAAACGAAGTTAAGACACAGGTGGTTCATTCAGGTCATTTTAAGCCTTAAAGGGAAGTGCAAGAAAAAAGCATTACACTACTGCAAGTAACTATTTTACGGAAAGGTGTGTTCCTATGCTTAGTTGTCTCTATTGTCATTGTCCCCACATGCCCTCCACCAAAAAAAAGAAAACCAAATACTGAGTCAATCTTTTTTTCTGAAGAGAAAATCAAATGCCCCTGTAGTTTTAACCTCGGATCTGGTTACTCTTTGATTTTTTTTTGCAGCGATAGCCCATCAACAGTAACACTGCATCGCTTACATGCCTATAACTGCAGTAGGAACAGTAACTTTTTAGGCAGTTACACTTTTACAACGTCTGCAAATAAAGAACTGTGGCACTGAGGACCTGAAAATGAAACTCACTGAACACACTTTCCAAACCTAGAAAAGTATAAAAAGTAATCAAGCAGCATGAAGTGTGAAACAGCTGAGATTATTTGTTTCAATTAAAAGCTAATAAACTCCTTTTTCCTCTTCAAAGTCAGCAGGCGAAGTTTCCAGTTAACGCATGCAACTCCTAAATGGTTTCAGAGGATGGGACTCAGGGTGCCAGCTTTTGGGGCTGAGGCATTTGTGAAAAGTCCACCTTGTCCAGCACCAGGCTTGCTTCTTGGTGGGTCCTGTCCGGAGGGGAATGGCCTGCTGCGCCTCTGTGCAGGGCGCTCAGAGCCAGGCACGGCTACTGAAGCCGCAGGCTCCATCCCGATCCAGACTTCCAGAAAGTTTCATGCAGACCTTGCTGAGACATCTCTGGTGCTCTTGCGGGAGATCCTGTCATGCCTGGCTGTCCTCTTGCTCTCCTGGGGATCCCTTGCAGCAGGGTGCCCGCTTCGCCAGCCGCGGAGGTGGCCGGCAGCACCCAGCTGGCTCGGCGGAGCTGTGCCCTGCTCCACCAAATTACTTAGCAGACCTCTGCACGAATGAGCAGACCTTAAGCAAATTACTTCGTAGACCTCTGTAAAACATAAGTGAGTAGGCCTGCCCTAAAGTTTGGCATTACTTGAAAGAAGGCATTGCCATCTGATCAACAGATGAGCCTGGAGGCTTTACACTTTGCAGGTTCTTCCATCGCCCTCACTGCAGCACCTCTGGGTGCTCTCCAGGGATGCACCAAGTGATGCGAGTGACATCCTTCATACGCGATGTTCTCCCTCTCCCCACAGAGGACCGGGCTATGCACCTTGCTTTGCAAGGGCTTGTAGGGGAGGGAGCGGATGGAGAGGTCCGGGTCTTTCCACATCCCCAGAGATGGGGATGAGCTGAAGAAGCCAGATGAGCACTTGGGAGGAGGACTCAGTGGATGCTGGAGGGGGGTCCTCGGGGGAGTCCCCAGCCCTGAGGGGTGCTCGGTTCCCCAGGGGCCAGGGGGGGCCCTGGGGCTTCCCACTGACATCTCCACAGAAAGTTCCCTGCTGCCTCGGGGCCTGGAGGATAGCCTGGAGTTTCCCACCCAGGTGAGCTTGCAACGGGCCAGGCCCTGCCAAGTGAACCTCTGCGAAGCCCAGACACTTTGGGGCAAGTCTCCCGGCCAGGTAAAATAGAAATGACCAACCGTGCTAGCAAAATAAATAAATTAAAAAATGGTGCAGGGGAGGCGAGCGGAGCAGCAGCGCTCCTTCCTTGCCTGCCTGCCTGCAGCGCGCTCCTCGCCGCAGTCCCGAGCATCCCCGGCGGGACCGCCGCCCGAACTGCCCCCCGTGGGCTCCGGGTACCCCCGGCTCCCCGGCACCCCCGGCTCCCGGGCAGCCTCCCGCAGCCCCGCCGGTGCCGAGCCTCCCTCCCCCGCCCGGTGCCGCGGGCAGCAGCACTCACTCACCTCGCAGCGCCAGGAGCGCGGCCAGGGCTGCCGGCACCCACCGCCCGCCGCCGGGCCGCCGCCGCGTCATGCCGGGCCGGGCCGGGCCGAGCCGGGCCGGGCCGGGGGCTCCCTCCTCCGGGCAGGGTGGGCGTCCAGCCCCGCCGCCCCCCGCCGCAGGTGCAGCCGCCGCCGCCGCCGCCGCCCGCCCGCTCGCCGCCCGCTCGCCGCCGCCGTCCCGGGACCGCCCCGCTCGCCGCCCAGGCTCCGCCGTGCCCCGGCCCCGGGGACAGCGCCAGGCCGGCCCGAGAGCGCAGCCTGGCGGCCCCGCGACGCCCCCGCACCCGCCCGGGGCTGCGGCTCTCACCGCCGAGCCGTGCCGAGCCGCCCGCAGAGCATCCCGCAGCCCCCCGGCTCCGATCCGGACACCCACGGGTTTTGGGAATCCCCCCTCCCCTGGGGGAGGGAACCGGGGGTGTTTGGTCTGGGGAAGAGGAGGCTCAGGGGAGACCTCGTTGCTCTCTGCAACTACCTGAAAGGAAGGTGTGGGGAGCTGGGGGTTGGCCTCTTCTCGCAGATAACTAGTGATAGAACTAGAGGGAATGGCCTCAAGTTGCGCCAGGGGAGGTTTAGGTTGGAAATGAGGAGACGTTTCTTCTCAGAAAGAGCAGTCAGGCATTGGAACGGGCTGCCCGGGGAGGTGGTGGGGTCACCATCCCTGGGGGTGTTCAAGGAAAGGCTGGACCTGGTGCTTAGGGACATGGTTTAGTGGGTGACATTGGTGGTAGAGGGATGGTTGGACCAGATGATTTTGGAAGTCTTTTCCAACCTTAATGATTCTGTGATTGCTGGGGCTTCTCCTCCCCAGGACCTGCATGGAAGAAGAGTGTGGCTGCACGCAGCTGATGATTCGGAATGGTCTTTGTGGGACCAGGCACTTCCACAACACCCAGCATGAATGCTGCTGGCTTGTTTAAAGGTGTGGGGCACCCCAACTCCAGTGCTCAACAGAGTGGGGGGCACAAGGGTCAAGAACCCCTAAAAATGGGACCAAGGTATTTCCAAAAGGAATGAGGCAGCTGTTAGAGTTGAAGCCAAGCAACACTGTGTAACACAAGAACCACCAAGAAGCTGTGTCATCCAGGGTCACGAGCTTAAGTAATTGCAGTCCTCGAGGCTACATGGAAAATCAGTCAATCAAAACCCAGCATCCAAGACATCAAGTGTGCACGTAGAGGGTGGGAAAGGAGGAAAGAAGCCCTTTACAAATTTATGGCAGTCATCCGGGGAAAGGATCAAGGCAGAGAGCTTGTACAGATGAGCTTCTTGTGCATGCCCAGCCCCCTGTCCAAGTCTCACCATGTTAGTTTTGCTTTCCGAAAATCAGCAGTGTGGTTAGGAAAATCCTCCAAGAATTCAGCACAGCATATGACTGTTTCATTTCACTACCCCATCAAAGAATAATCCTGCAGCCTTTACATCCTGCAGGGCTGCAAAGTCCACCTTGTGCAGCTTCTCCCTACCTCCTTCCCAGCCAGAGGCCCCACAAGCAATCCCATGTCCAGCCTACCCTACTGCCCAGGTTTCTGTCTCCTCATTTGCCCGCAAAGCTTCATTGACTTTTTTTTTTTTTTTTTTTTTTAATGTGGCTGCACTCTGACCGAGAAGGGAGGGAGCTGCACCTGGGAGCGAATACGACAAGCAAAAGCATCCAGGGGTAGCAGAGCAGAAATGACTTCAAGCAACAGGAAAAATAGAAGTCAGTGGATGTGGAAATAAATGAGTGGGAAACTGGTTGCCATGTAACTGGCCTGGGTTAAGTTCCGCCTTGCCCAGCATCAAGCTTTGGCACACTTTTACCAGAGGACTAGGTAAAAATGTCACTCCAGCAGCCCAGGTTTACTGAATTTCTTGGTTCCCGGAGCAAAAAAAAACAATAGCTGACTGTCTGTCCTCAGCAGACAGCAAAGCCCCTGCTGACTCCCATGTGTGCTGGGATTTCATGCGACGAGGGCTGGTACCATGCATTGAGAAGGCACTGCGTGGTGACTCAGGAGATCGAACCACTGCCTCTTTTCAGCTCTGCCAAGTGCCTGCTGTGTGTCCTCAGGCATCAAACCTGACCATGTGGACAGTTTCATAGGCTCAGCATCCCTGCAAAATGCCCTCTGCTGCAGCCCTGCCATGGGCAGGAGGGCTGAGAAAGAGTTTTGCTCCACTAAGGCAGCAATGTAAAAGCCAGCTCTTGGCAAAGGTCAAGCAGCTGAGGCACAGCACTCAGGAAGAGCATGAAAGGGAGAGTTGTAGCCCAGGTGTTTCCCCTGCTCTCTGTCAATACTGGTCCTAAAGGTTCCTCAGAGTCCCTCAGACTAGTTTTCTTTCTGCTGACCTGTTTTTAACCTAGAAAGAGCATTTAGGAACATGTTGTTCTTATTGATCAGCAGTGGCACCGGGAGACTGCCATGCTCGTGGGTACATACAGCAACCACCTGGAGGAAGGCAAGGGGTATGTCTGTGCTCCTAACTGCAACGAGAGCCCATTAAGGCTTCTTGTCAAACATAATCCTTCAACAAAATCAAAAGAAAAGAGCTCACAGTGCATTGGGCACAGTGGCTTGCTACTACACTTAATCCTTCAGATAACTTCAACGCACAAAAAGATGCAAAGATAAATCAAGCAAAAAGAGGAAAAACTGCATACTCTCCCTAGGAGTGCCGCACTGCTTTCCTGATCTGCCAAGACTTGGAAGCTTTCTTGACCTAATGGAAATAAGTGTGTTTTTGAGTATAAGGACACACTGCATTTGGCAAATGCCACCCCAGCTCGCCTTGGACTGCTCCTTGTACCCTGCTGTGCATCAGCTGGCAGGTAAACAGCCAAGATCAGTTCACCCTGCACAGTGGCTGAATTAATGTACTTCCTAAAGAGCACAGTGAACATAATGTTAATCAAGAGCCTGGTGGTCAGAGGAAGCTTTTCTGCCCAGAATGGACTCAAATGACTCCCTTCTGATTCAAGCTGGTAGGAGCAGGGAGTATTTTCATCACCTTCAGGGGCTGGTCACCGCAACAGATACTATGTCATACCTGCAAAACACAGTGACACAGCAAGTGACTTTAGCTGCTTCTTGCTGCAATTGAGAGAATCATCTGCTGCAGAAGGATGGAGCAGCCCCAGGGAATAATAGTCTTCAGATGCACCAGTCAGTCCTCTCACCCTGGGCCTCTCTCCACCTTGCCGCTACTTCCAGAAATAGCCTGCAGATTGTACAGAAGGACGTGGGCAATGCGAAATTGTTCCTGGAACTTTGAATTTCTACTTGGGTTGCCCTTGAGTTGCTCCAAAATATTAGGCTTATGCCAACCATTTATTTAGTGAGTGCAACATACCCCAGCTGGTTGGATGCTAGAGCTATGAGTGGACATATTTGCTGCTCCAGCAGTCTGTTTTCCCATCAGTGAGTGTAGACCAGTTCCTCGGCACAGATGGAACAGCACTTTGTGGACAGAGGAAACAAGTTTGCAATATCCCAAGCATCAGATGCTGGCCAGTGACCACTACAAGGCTCAGTTGTTCCACATCACTCATGAGAACAGACATGGGATCCTTACACTGAGTGACCAAGATATTTGCCAAGGCTTTACATGCTAGGCTGGGCAAGGACACAGAGAGACAAATGAAACCACTCCCACCTGCCTTTTCTTTTGAAAGAATTATGATAAGTAATGCAATTCTCATGTCTCAGGGAAAAACATTGTCCTGAAACAAATTTGAAAAGAAGTTCTTTTCCAGGAAGCTTTTTTTCTTTCTTTTTTTTTTTTTCTCCTCTTTTTCTTTTCCTCTGACATGGCCCCACAAAAACCCAGTGGGGATATAGTTAGGTTCAAGATCTCTGTTAGGTGCCAAGTCTTACATCACCTTTGCTGTCTCCCAGCTTGTTATTGGGTTATCTATTGTCAGATAGGAATTTATTGAAGGTGACATTGCTTATAAATTGATCAAAATCAGCTTCAGTGAAGTGTCCTTCCAAGCTATAAAGAGATGGATAAAATTTACTCAGTTGATCATTAATAACTTCAGAGTCTGTGGAATTGGTTATCTCATTTTGACAGAGGAAATGGAGTTTGCAGATTGAACTGTTTTAATCCTATCTGAAAAGAAATATGACAGACCTTCAGAGATACACTCAATTAACTATCTCCATACCTTTTCAATAAAAAAAATAAAACAAGAACCTAGATTTATTTAGGTGAACACCTGAGTTTATACAAGACTGATGTCACTAACCAGAAGAAAAACCAGAAATACTCCTGTTGACTGCTCTGTCCCTGCAGGTTTTGTTTCCCCTGGCCTCAGAGTTAGTTACATTGAAATACTACTGTCCCAAGTACAAAAGTTTGTTTCTCAAAAGCCTGTGCACTGGAATTAGCAGGAGCAGGAGGTATGTACCGGCTTGCCATTATTTGTCCTCTGCCTACAGTCAGGCGCAGCCCAGTCCAAGCACCATGAGTCCATTGCATCAACAACAAAGACTTTCTGGCCAGAGCTGCCCATTTGCAGCTGTGGTACAGTCACATTATCTTCATCCCTGCCTCGGTGATGACCTCTGCTTGTGTGTCAGCCGCCTAGCAAGACCTTGGTTATATCTGAGTAAAACCAGCCCCAAAACAACAGACAAATTACCATGCTCCTTGACTGCCAGATGGTACAAGATGTGTCCATGGAAACCTGGTGGTTTAGGCGTACTTTCAAACTTCTTGGTGCTCTTCCTTAGTATCATGGCCAATAAGTGCATCTGCTTCCCCTCACCACTTAGGTTTCTGACCATCCTGCAGAATCCCAACGTGATTCGAGTCAAGCCAGAGTCTTTTCCAGTCTCTCTGTCTTTTCTACATCTTCTGAGTTTTCCCTGGCTGCTCCCACAGCAAAAGTTAGCCTCATCTGCAACATCATCTCCTCCCTCCCTGCCTGGAGACCCCCTGCATTTCAGCATACACCTACAAAGCTAAAGCTTGTCATTCAGCATATTGAAATCCTTCATTTCCCTCTCGCCCTTCTCCTCCAAACCTGGTCCATGCAGACATATTTGAAACAAATTGCTCTCCAAGGCTTCAATTAAATAATTTATTTGAGTGTGCTGTTTTTGCTGTGGTTAACAACTGCCCGTTGTACCTTGTCAGACACATTCTGCAACCCCTGTTAACAAATGGTGGATTCTGCATCCTCATAAAAGCATTTCATAATACTGCCATTTACATAATAACTTTCTAAATGGTACATCGACAGACTTCCCCAAATCATTACAGTAGGTGAATTAAATCTTCCACTAAACACCAGCAAATGGTGGTAATGACAAGTCTTCTAAGTAGCACACCCCATAAAGCTCAGAAAATGAAAATCAATCACTCTTCCATTTTTTTTTTCCAGAACTACTGAAAGAATTTATTACACACAGCTGTGACGGAAAATAAATAGATGGCGAAACTGAGAAGAAATACACAAAAGTTAGGACTCATGTGGACGTACTCCTGCTGTTGCGATACAAAGTGGGTCTCAGAGAATCTTGCAGAGTAGAAGTGCTGCTGTAGCTGTGATGGTCTCAAGATATGTGAGCCGCAATAACTTCTGCAGAGAAGCAATAACTTTTACTAGACCGGCTGATGTAGCTGGAAAATAGCAACACGCTTTTGGGCACATTGACCTGAAGAAGGGTTTGCATGCCTGAAAACTCATCTGTTTTTTCCCTATTGCATCCACTGGTCTAATAAAAGATATTGCTGCTTCCTACAGTTCTTAACTGCTTGATGTTCGTTGACAGCTAGTAACCATACAAAACTTATTTTCAGCCCCTTCCTTGCTTTTTCTTGTATGGGGACTAAAACTGAAGGAAGAGACCTGGGAAACAAGAGGCTGAAATGCCTGTGCCAATGAACTTACAGCCACTTTTCTTAATCCTGGGATTGCTAATGGGGCCTTTAATAAACTGTATGTTTAATAACATACTGGATTAGAAGTCACTTTCACAAGTCATCTAGAAAAGCCAGAGTTATGCAAAGAAATCGTAAAAACACAGGAATGTACAGGACTGTCTGGAGAGCACGGGGCAGACTTCCATGTCCTGCAAATGTTGATTTTGACAAGACTGCAGAGCAATGCAGATATCTCTGTAGCACCCTCACCACCTCTCTTGATTCAATAGGGTTGCTTGGCTCAGGGAGTCCAATATTGCCTACACTACTTTGCAGTTGAGCAAAACATTCCTGTTATACCAAGGTGTGAGATAGCTCAGATATTTGGTATCCACAGTGCATTGTATCTATAGATTAGGTGGTCCCTGCAGCAACAAGGGGTTATGTATTAATTGGTCTAAAGGTCAATTTGAGCAGGGTTCCCCTGGTAGAAGAACTTTTCCGTGTATAAAGCATGATGCTACTTATTAACATCATACCAAAGTCCCTGATAAATTCTGGGAAGCACGCACTTCACCCCTGTCTGTCATTGCTTTCCTGTGACAAGTGCTTAGGATCTTGATCGAGGGTCTGCCTCAGTCCTTCGACACATCCCAAAGGCAACCCCTCCAAAATCCAGGGAAACACATGGGAACAAATGAAACCTTCTGTTTAGAAGTAACATAAGAATAAAACAATGTAAGGATAAAACAGACACTTGCACTTCTGCACAACCTGTTAGCTAACATCTCTAGTTGCTTGTGCTCCACTGCAGACTAACGAAGCCTCTCCTTGTAGCAACGTTTGCTGCGGTGCAGGGAAGCTGCCCTGAACCCATGCCAGCTAATCTTCCTTTCACCTGTTCTGGAAGGAGTCTAAGCCACCCTGTAAATCACTGCTGAGAGGAATGCAAATTTCCAAGCTATTATTGACAGCGTTGCCTGCCGTTGCTTAGCGTTAGCCATGGGCCACGTTGTATTTGTCAGAGTGCACAGTGCCTGAGGAGTAAAGAGTGTCTTAGATGTGGATGAATTTAGCTCTGTTGAATGCACTGCTTTGGCACAACAAGCCTGTTATGCGGGGCAGGGTGTGCATAATTCACATTAGCCCGGGCCGGGAAGGGTTTGTTTCACGGCAAAGGGAGATGGAGAGCAGAACTGTCTTTCCTTAGAGACTTTACTGTGCTCATGGCATAACTGCTGACTGCTAACAGGTCGGTCCATCAGGGCCAGAGAAGGAAGTGTCAGGGCTGACTTAAGGACAGTGGGAAGGGGTCATCTCAGCCCTCAGCAGAACCCGGAGAAAAGTCTCCTAAGGTCCTGTAACAACAGCTGCTTTCAGTGAGGAGAGCAATAGCTCTATCTCTAACACGAGGCAGATTTTCATCTCCCAGCACAGCCACACAAAGATGGAAGGCGAATTTACAAAACTTGTTCACCAATGCTCTTTCAAATGCCAGTTTAGGAATTATAATGTCAGGTCCACCTTGTTTAGCTACCACGGGACAAAGCATTGCCTCCCTGTATTGCACTAGGACTTTTAAATGAGTTGGTTTAAAGCAAGGTTTGTAAGCACCCTTTTCGTGCTCAGATGGATGGCTCAGACACTTTAGTCCCAAGCAAAGAGAGTGTTAACTGCTAGGAGGTTTTGTTGCTGAATCTACTCCCAACCAATTTTTACTTCCCTTTATGTACATAGCGAGATGTTTTCTTCTCCCTCCATTGCACAAAACCATCATTATAGCTGGCAATTACAGCACCAACACTGAAAACCTCAGCAGGCTCACAGAGTGTAGCGTCCTCTCAGTCTGAAGCACGTTTTCTCCAGGTCAGTGCAGGAATGCAGCTAAAGTCCTGCTATTATGCCTTCATCTGTGAACGCAGGACTTGGGTCTCCAGAGCAGAGATGTCAGCCTGGCACCTTCCCTCACTGCTGCATTCATTTAGCACTGTTTAAAAAATGTATGCTTAAAAAGCAAAGTTTGGTTGTCTAAGTGCAAGGGAAAGTCTCTTAATTAGCACTTAAATCAAAAGAAGGGGAGAAATGAAGGAAAAGCGTAAAGTGATTTAACATTTTCAAGTGAATTTCCTGGCCCTTCCCCCCCCCCCCCCCAATCTCCTTTTTTTTTACTGAAGCTACTGAGATGACAGCCCCTTTGGACCAGTCTGGACTGAAGAGTGCTGTCTGTAAAGCACTACACGGGGACTGCCAGTTCATTTCATCCTGACTGCACTGATTTATACTAGTGCCCGGTCAAGGATTAAACCCTCCATCAAATTTTAACAGCCCCTTGTCCCTTTAACAGTCCGATTTTGAGCAGAAACCCTTCTTAGGCCCTGGATGTCTCTATGGTAACACAACAAGATCTTTTTGTTCTATCTCACCACATTGTGTGCATATTGAAAAGCACGGTTAAGATATTTTGAAGTGGAGAGTCCAGATCAGCCAATTCTGAAGCCTCGCAAGAAAAATGATTATGCAAATTAAACTCCTAAAGGTGAATGGAAATGAATGCTTTCAACAACAATACGGGTACAGTATGAGAAATGAGAGCAGCGGTCTCAGCGAGGTGCCTCGCTCAGCAGCACAAAACCCACTACACCACTCGCCTCACTTTTTGCTTATCTTTGCAAAATGGTCTGAGACAGAATGGGTCACACTGGCAAAAGCATTTCTTGGTTTTGGGGCTGGCATTCCAGCACAGCAGAGACTGAGCGCAGCCACTGCATGCAGAAGGATAGTCTCTGGGATCTTAACAGTGTTCCCCTCACATTAAAAAAAAAAGATGGAAAAGGACAGATGCAGGAAATAGAGCCCTGAGCTCCGGGCCAGACTAATAGAGACAGTAATTTAGAAGTTTGCTTGCCCCCACCTTTGGGGGAAACTACATCCCATATACTTTCCTCGTGCCATCTGACTTGCAGTTGGCTGCTGTCTGTGGTATCTCTCACTTGCTGGTTTCCCCAGAAAACATCCCAAAAGGATCTTGTGGGGTACTACAAAAAGGGTCTAGTGGGATTCTGCACATTGGGAGGGCAGAAGAACAAGCTGCATGCTAGAGGGCACAAAGCAGAGACAGAGGAAGTTCTTACCCCTTCCAAGTCATTGTTCCTTTTCTATTTTTTTCATAGCTATCATTCACCTGCCGACTGCCATTTTTGCATTCAAATTCTCATTACAGACAATATGGAAATGGGACATATATAAATCCAATAATTTATTGTCAGTGTAATTGAAATCTTAACAGTCTAATCAAAGAAATATTATTTGCCCAGATCTCATTATTGCAGGAAAAAAAAAAAAAGGAAAGAAGGAATAATATTACCTGGAAAAAGTTTAAGTGATAATACATTTAAACTTACTTTACACAATATTGTTGGCAAACACCCTCCCTTTCTTTTTGCAGGGCAGATTACGATGCTAGTACGTTCTTTCCCCTCCATCTAAGGTCCATATGGAGATGTTTTTACACATTTTCTAGCAATATTTTACACCTTACTCCTTCTTCCTTGGTCTGCAAGTCCACACTGCATCCATATTTACTACACATGGAGAGTTTTACACATGTTGGATTTTGTTCTGTTTTATTTTTGATAACCTTAAAACTGCTTTTGCCCTGCTCTGAGGTCCGCGTTTCATTGTCTCATCTCTGGTGAGTTGCTCATAGGCCTGGGATGTCCAGTGTTATCCTGCACCCTCTATCTTATCACCCCTTTCTTGTTCTCCTCTGCTTTGCATTCTCTGCCCCCTCTTTCAAGGTCTGTGTTATCACACCATGCCTGGATTTCTCTGTGCTGTATCAGGAGCAAGGCATACATGACCTCTAACAAAACTGTCCTTTTGAAAACTGGGAGCTCCCAAAAGATACGAGGTAGCAGCAGTTGGGTCCTGGTCAGAGACAGCATGTTCTTCTGGGGGAACACAGTCCTTCACATACAACTGGAGAACTAAGGAATTCTCCAGATTTTATGGAAACAGATTAGAGTTGTCAGTTTGGTAGCACAGATTCAACTCTATTTAGCTAAATTAAGCCTTTAATAATAAATTCACTTTTTTCTTCATCTGTGTGTTCTTCAAAGGCATGCACTGGACCAACCTATGGGGGGCCTTATTACTAGTAGCCCCTAGGGGTGAAACTGGAAAATGAATATGAAATAAATCTGAGAAGTCCTAGTTACTGCTCCCAGTATCATTCGCTGTGTCCAAATACGTCTAAAACTGGAGCTTTTACATAGGCCAGATGCAAGTGCTTCAACTGAATTTTTAGCAAAAGTGTTTTTACTCATATTACATCTTTTTGTGGAGTGATTCTAGTCCTAGTGCTTCTCAAATAAAGAAGAGATTTGAAAGGTTTTTTTTTTCTTAAAGCTTTGAATTAAAAAAAAATATTGCCTATAAGGTGACTAAACTGAGAAAAAAATAAAGTCACTTTTTAAAAATCTTTCTTACTTCAAAAATAATTAGCAAATTAACAATTTCAGCAGAGTCAATATTCATCTCAGACTAGATTGCTCAGGGCTTTGACCAATCAGTTTTTCAAAACCCCCAAGGACACAGACTTCACAACCTCTCTGGGAAACCTGTTCTAGACATTAATTACCTTCAGTAAAGAGCTTCCTCCACCTTCTTGATGACCTCCACGGATGCACGGAAGGATGACTCTTTGGTCCCCGACCTCGTTCTTCTCCAGGCTGAAGAAGCCCAGGCCCCTCACCTTCTCCGTGTTTGCATGTGGTAGTGAATCAAAACCTTTCTATCACTGCAACAGTACTTAAATTCAATCTGTTTTATTCAACAGATAATCAGAGCAAGTTTATACCGATACAGGGCATGCTAACCAACTAAAGTTGTCTCAGTGTGGTATATGAACTAACACAGTTTAAAAAAATTAAGATGTACGTAGGGCAGGCAAGGTCTAAGTGACTTTCCTGGACATACACTGAAAGATGATGCAGACATTACTGCCTGGGCACTGGGTTTATGCTTCTACAAAAGGTTGCATTTGGACATCTCACATTGACTCCTGAGCCTGCCTCTAGAGGCTCAGGGCAGCTTTTTATGAAGTATCCTCCCCCACCCATTCAACTCCCAGTTTAACATACCACAAATTTCTTCTGAGTATAGAAATGTTATCAGCTCCAGTTACCAGGGATACTATGTTCTATAATGGTTTCAAGGTGGTGTTATCTCCAAGGATGAATCCTTCTCCTGAACAAGAACAAGGCAGCTGGCTTTCTCTAGGAAGGCAAAGGCAAAAAGGTACAAACCAGATTTTTCAGAAGTGTTTCATAAACTGGACACTAATATTGTGAAAAGACAGGAGCACGGTTCATGTCTTAGCTGTACCAGAAGGATAGCAGGGCCACAGAACAGACGTTGATCCTCTCACCCAAACAACACTGACTGTTAATTCTTTCCTTCTTACCCCCATTCCTCACTGCTCACATGTTGCTAGTAAAACCAGAGGACTGTGCAATGATGCATTCATGTCTTTGGAGTCAAACTTTCAAACCTTCCACAGTGAATTAAATAAAGGCAGCAAGTAACATGCAACCAAGGCCCAGAATATGCCTTGGCCTGCAGCCCAATAAACAAATCCTTAAGGAGCTGGCATCTCACTTCCACACAAATATAGCACTACAGTCTTCTCTGCTCATTACCAATCCAGCCCGAAATACTGGGGAAGACTACAGGAAAACAGACACTTGGCAGAGACGCGGAGTTATTTCCCTGCATGATGATTTATGCAGTGATACTTCCTAAATCGCTAACACGGGGAGTACAAGCTGTGCAGCGAACAGTAGCCCCAAGGCGTGACATGGAGGTGCACGGTGGAGCTCCCACAGCAGCCTTGCAAGTCCTACAGACAGACAGGTACAACACTGAGGTCTCCATTGCAGTGACAGCTTTGACTAAAATTCGCTTAGCAATATATATTTTTTTATTTTATTTTTTGAGGGGGGGAAGATGTTCCTGCTCCCAAGTGCAAAGGGACAGAAGTTTAGTTTAAGCCTGCTTTCCCTGCATGCTTTAATTAGGCTGCTAGATGTGGAAACATGGCAAGGGCAGCTAATGCCCTCACAGGACCCAGGATCTCCAGCCTAGCTAGTTTTCCTCATCTCCTCGGTCATGCCTGTAATGAGGCACAGTGACCTGTTTCTGACTGGGACAGACTGTTTTACAGGCAAATTTACCTTTTCCATAGTCCTGTGTTACAGTTCCAGCCCACCAGAAGGCAAAAACACACATATTGCTCAAAGCAAAACTTCAACATCTGGTAACACTGGCACCCGAAATCACATCACCTACAGCATCACCAGACATGAACCTTTGCAATTCTCCTCCTGTCCTCTTAAAAAGCCTTCCTCTTCTCATTTTTCCTGGAACCAAGCTTGGCCTCCACGAGGGGAGGGAATGGCTACAAAGACAGAAACTGAGGCATTTATGGAAATGTCATGAATTTATTAAGCAAATTATGTCATGAATTCATTAAGCACGAAAGCTTCAATAGTCCACTTTTTCACTAGTGAGCAGCACTGCTTTCCAAAATAGTCTCAGCATTTCTCAGGTGCTCTCTCTCTCATTGTACCTTTATTTCTGATTGTGCAGCACCAAGCATGCTGGGCCTGAAATTCAGGTGTAGTATTCCTCGACTTCACAGCCACAGAAATAAAGAATGTGATATGCCTAATTGGAGGTGTTATCCAGGCTATAAATTATACAGTCCTGTCAAAACTGAATTAATCATGTACCTTTCACCAGTTCAGCTGTACTCTACCCATTAATCCATCTTCACTGAGATGTATTCTAGTGTTACAAATAACTCATCAGTTTCAAAGGCATTTCTCCCCAAACCATCCCCACTCAGGACAGACAAGATTCAGATTCAGCCTTGGGTTAGTGATGCTTTTCTAGGCATTAAACCCCTGTACAACAAAAACTCTCTCATCTTTAATGCCTGATGGTCATGAAGGGACAGAAACGGGAGGTTAATGCTATTAGAGAAGGGCAATTCCCAGCCACACAAAGGGGACACGTCTTGAAAAGACTCAAGATTTTAATGCTATGACATTTTTGTGCATAGAAATGCATTTGAGTCATTTTTAAATGGTTGCACAGCTAATTTCCCTTTGAGTTCTCCACAGTTGGATTCATTGAAATGGAGGCAACTGTGTTCACAGTGGTAGTATTGTAGTTGTGAAGGCTTTAGGCTGTAGATGAGAAATTTTGTAGGGAAAGGAATTATTTTTTATTAGATCAGCTAAGAGATGGAAAAATCACACAATCTTTTGGGCACACAAAGCCTTATTTAAGATTTAAAAAAAAAAAATCTGGATTTGAACACTAGGGAGCAAGGGAGTGGAGAATTGTTCCAATAGGCCTTTTAAGATTGCTAAAATATTCCTTTTTTTCTTTTTTTCTTCCTGCAAAAACAGTTAGTTGGCACGTGATGGGGTAAAGAGCCATCAGGGCTACTTTAGGATGAGTCACGTAAGTGAGTTACACTTCAGGACTCATGAGGAACAACTCCACCCCAACTCATTACAAAAAAGCTTATAGGGTGCACAACTTGCCTGCATCCCATCAGAGTGCACAAATGACTTTCCCTCTCCATCTGAGACCAAGCATCAGCAGGTCACTCTTGGCTAAGAGAACAAGTGGTTATTTCCAAAGGAAACCCTTTTTTTTCCTGGAGTTCAGTTGACTTGAACGTTTTTTCAGGGAGGCCAGTTTCTAAAAAAATAAATAAATGCAACAAATGCAGGCATGAAGAGAAGTGTTACACATTTAGGAAGGTAGAAGAGAAGCTGAAGTAAAAGAATGTCGCAGATCCAATTGGGAATAAGAATTATCAGTCCTAGTTTTTACAGTGATTGGGAAGTGCATAACAGACATGGTTCCATGTTTCTCCAAAAGAGGGCAAGCTCAGCTCTCCAGAACCCATAGTGAGAAGAAACAGGGTTGCTTCCTGAGGACAATAATTGCAGAAGGAAGAACAAGACTAGTTACAGAAATGATGTACCTTTAGGAGGGAAGGCAAGAAGACTTAACTTCGGAAGATCATGTATTAAATATATCCTCAGTCAACCTGAGACAAGTTTTTTGGCCTCTTCCACAGAGAAGGTATAAGCACTCCCTGCTAAATTGGCACTTCTTGGGCTCTACAGCATTCTTACACCTAGAAGAAGGGAGAAAAATCTCTTATTTAAGGCGACATTTGAGCTGAATTAAACACTAAGACATGCAAAGGCACTGGCAGAAAGTCACTTACCTTTGTGCTCCAGGCACTGCACAGTATTTTCAGGCTGATTGGGAAAATGCTACCCCAGTCTTGGGCTCAGAAAAATCTGCAGCCACCCACCAGGGAGCACCAAATATGATCAGTGAAATGAGGCAGAGTAGAAACCCCACAAACTAATCCAAAGAGAAAGTCCTTGCCCACACCTTCCCAAAGCAGATGATGCTGGGTAGCTTCTCTGGGCTGGAGCTACAGTAGGACCCTACCCCAGGAACAAAACTAAGGCTTTTTTGCTGCCATTTAAGCAAGACCCATTGACACCAGAGATGACCCAACCCAATTTCACAGTTGGCCCCGTTTGTATAATAGCAACCATCAGTAAAGCTGCAAAGGAAGACTTTCGAGGCTCTGTTGCCTGCCTCTATTAACAGCATTTCCTCATTTAGCTCTCACAAGTTTCCTAGCAACATCCTTGCATGCACATTAACACATATATTAGATCTTGCACAGACACCTGTGGAAGAGTCAGCTATGGTGAAGGGCTGGAAAACTTTGCTTTTATGTTGACTTTGAGGGGAAATCAATTTGCTTCAAGAAGCAAAACTCTTCGAGGCAGCAAAGGCTACCCACACACTAACGAGACATTTGTAAAACCATGGAGCTCTCCTAGTGAAGGGAGAACCTGTTGCATATGATTTCATTATCGGCAGCTGCTAGGTAAGAAGGCAGTGGGTTATCCTTTCCCTGCAGCTTTCAAAGAATGCAACCGTCAATACAAAAAATAAAGCTCTGAGTACACACACATGCACACACACACACACACAAACAAAAAAAAGTCCAAGTAGGCAGACACTGGACACAGGAGCAATAATTCATTTCTACACAACCTGTGTCAAAACCTTTGTCTCTAATATCTGCCTGTTTGGGTAAACTAGATGATATCTTTATTTTTCACCACCTGAGGCAGTGTCTTTCTTGCCTAAACCACCTAGTGGATGTGTTCACTGTCTCTAGTACTGCCTTGGTGAATCCACCATAGAAACAGGACTTGTCCCAGTCTGCTGGGTGGGCTAAAACCTCACGCACCAACAGTGTCTACAGATCGGGAAGATGAGGATTCACCATACACCCGGGGCAAAAACTCAGTAACTAGCAGGAATGAGAAACTCCTATTTCTTAAATCTCACTTGCAGCAGTGACACACTTGGGGATGAATAACACCCCAGCTGGGGCAGGGCAGAAATTGTGCCAAGTTCCTCATACCGCTGAGGTATACCAGCACCTCCCAGGAGCAGCAGATAAGCAGCATTTACCTACCACATTTGCCATGCAAATAACACAGAACTGAATAACTGGCTTGGACTGAAATGCCTTGGAGGCTCCTCAGCAAGCAAGGAGCATTTTGGACACCACCCCCCTTAAGATTATCAAGATAATCTTGAGGTCACAAAACTCCCAGTCCACCTCACCCTGTGATCCATTTACCTTCACTAGAGGAGTAACATGAACTGTAATTTTTCACTTGGCTGGAAAATGAGTTGGAGCACACTGAGTACCAACCCCGTTTCTTGCCCTGCTGAAGCTTCATGCAGCAGAGATGTGTACGATGCAAGAAAATTGCCTTGAGCTGAAGCAAATACTTTAGGGAGAGCACTTCGCTTTTGAGGCAAAGAGAGCATTGTCTTGTCTACTGCCGAAGAAGAGGTTTATGAGAAACATCCTGATTTTCTTCAGCCTTTCAGATGGGATATCCAGCCCTGGGATAGGCTGATGTCCATGGGCAGAACCCTCCAAACCTGGGGGTGAAACTGGTGTCTCACAGGTCTGTGCCCAGCGGTGATGACCTGGAGCAAAACCACTGCCAGGAAGTGTGCAAATGTGCATCTCTTTGATTAATGCTCTCAGCCTGCCTGTTGACAAAAGCAGCAAGAGGATTTGTAATGCCTAAGCTTATCATCATCACACTTTGAGAAAATCCCTCTCCAAGAGACAGTGTAAATAAGTAAAGTTTTACAAGTTAACGGACTCTCCTAATTGAAGAAACCCTTGTAAATTAATAACATTGAAGCAAATGTACAAAGACTCTGCTGGCTTTCTGGAAGATGTCTAATAATGTCCACATTTACTAAAGCGCCCTGAGGAGCTGGTCCCCAAATCTTATCATAATTTGTTGAGACACTAATGATAACTAAGTTCTACAGCTCTATTGTAAGAGCTAATGGACATAGGGGAAGGAGAACCACCAGTAAATCTTCCCTCCTGAGCCATCCAGGTCCTTCCACTCCTACTCCCTTCCAGTCCCACGGTGAATGGGCAGCATCTCTTCTTCCTTCAAGGAGGTCCAGCAGTACAACAGTGAAAAAAAATCCTCAGAGCTCCCTTCAGAGCCAAAGTAGAAAGTCTCAGGAATATATCTGCATGTTGCTGTCCCTGCCAGAGGGCTCCACACCTCACAAAGACCATGTCCTCCCACCCTGAGTGAAGACATTTGATAATTAAGCAACAATTGGTGAAACATTAAATATTGCTTGGTTTCTATTGCCTTGTCTAATGTTCTTTTTGCTTTGCCTTCCCCCATTCCCACTATTGCTAACTAAATCTACCAGAGGAGAAACTGCAGCTGAGTGAATAATCCAATGTACCATTTTTTGGACAAACTTTGTCTTTCTTTGCTCATGGACGTTCACAGCAGTTCCTACTATTGCATTCACTGTTTGAAGCTTTTAGGCTATCCACACTGTATTTATTTTGACTTTAAAATCTGTGAATATTCACTTGCTCCCAGTCACCTTGCTCCCAGTCAGCTTGCCCACCCATAAAATTGTCCTGGTGTTACATGCATTTATTGGAGGCCCCCCCTCATTTGCTAGCACTCTATAAGGACTGGAAACCACTTATGATGATCCAAGTTAAGTCTGCAAGGAAATTATGAATTAAAAGCAGATCTAAGCCACTTATAATAGACATGAGAGTGCTCAGGGAGGAAGGAGAGAAGGAGATTGTGCTGTTTTAACTAATCCAGGGCAGGGCTGTGTGTAAGAGCAGCCTCAGGCAATGGAGAGGTGCCTTCTTTCAGACTCAGCCGTGCCAGTGGAAAAGGAGATATACTTCACCTTGCTCTTGTTCCCCATGCAGGAGCATAGGGATATGCAGGACTGCTGGGAGAGCAGTTCACAGGAGCCTTCCCAAATTCAAATCATGGGGGAAAAAATAGTTGAAAGCATCAAAATGGTTGATACGAGCTAAGCTGGATTGTTTTGCACACCTTGGGCCCAGGAATAAAAGGCTCACAGTTTCCCTGGCAGATTGACAGGGCTGGTAAATCCCAACAAAGCAGCAGCGGCAGCGTGTTGAAGCAGCTGTTTTTCCCATCAACACGGCAACCTCTGCTCACTGTGGAGGCTTGGGGTGAAGGCAGCTGGCATCAGTCCCAGATCAAAAGCTATTTGGAAGCCAACGCAACAAGCACCGTCTTTGTGGCAATGGCCTGCTGTGCCCAACCCAACAGCAGTGAAGGGAGGGATAAGGGCTTCCACCATGTGCAGCACCGAGCTCTTGGGCAAAATAGGCTAGACCACAGGGTCTAGCAAAGTATGGGACAAGGACCCCACCACCTGCATCATCAAAGCTAAATCATTAAGCCAGGCTGGCTGCTGTGCTCAAGCAGGTAGAGTACTTGTAGGACACGTAGGACATGGACTTGTAGACATACAGGGCATGAGAAGAAGAATGTTTCTAGTGGCCCACAAACTGCAGTTATTGCAGAGGGTCCTGGACTAGTCTCAGTCCTTTGTCCCTGAAGCAGTCAGTCCTGCTGACATGGCTGAGAAGCCATGAGATAGCTCTGAGAACACACAAGGGCTCCTGAGTTCCAGGGATTTTTGCATCCCACCTGTTCAGGTGAAAACTGATCATATACACAAGATGGAGCCTGTCTCAAGAGCTCTAAAGGGCTCTGTGTGCAGTTGCACTAAAATGTCTTGAACTGGCAGCTCTCATTTGTCATAGACCCCATATAGTCAGAGGCAGTTTCGGTCAGTGAAACACACCTGATTTGTGACCCAGTTGGACTGAAAGGCTACAGCTGATAATATGCTATGCATTCATGCTGAACATGGATTCAAGCCACCTAATCCTGACAAGGGCTTCGATGCTTTTAGTTATAATTCTGGTACAACTTAACTTACCACTTCAGTAAACTCAGTAAATCACCAAGGCAGGGATTCATGAGTAGAAGGAACATGGGGTCTTTTCAAGATACAACTGTTCTGAATAAAACTTCCCACCTCCCATACCACAAACCCTGCGAGACACTTGGCGCCCTGGGTCCCCACTCCCTATCTCCCTCTCCAGGATCCATTGAGCAATGATGCTCACCTAGTTCAGACCTCTTTCTATAAACTCATCACCCAGAGGACAGACAGCTGCAAGTGATTTCTGCAGCCTGGTGACATTCAACAGAGCAGCACCTCTGGAAGAGTGTAAGAGGGAAATCAATGGATATGGGATGTCCAAGTCATGGTTCTGATAGCCTCCATATCCCATTCCCTTTGCCTTCTTACACATTGGATGTGTGCAGTAAAGTTCTGATCACGGCCAAAGTGAGAGAAGAGATTTGCCACCAGGTCTCAGACAGCTCAGCAGAGAACCATGCTTTGCCCTGACCACTCTCGGCCAAAAATAGCCCAGTTTTCCTCCACACACATATGTATAGTGGGCAGGAGACCATGACTGTCCAGCTGCCTCCAACAATGTCCTGCCATGGGTAGCCCTGTGCCTAGATCAACCCCAAAGAAGCCCCAGGGCCTGGAGCTCACTGGTACAAAGCAAAGAGGCCTGACAGTGTAGAGCAGCTACTGCAGTCACAGCTACCAAAGCCAGCAATTCTGCTGCAAGCAGGCTCTCATCCCCTGTGAAGTGGCAC
The DNA here is from genome assembly GCF_964034855.1 of Anser brachyrhynchus. Lineage (NCBI taxonomy): Eukaryota > Metazoa > Chordata > Aves > Anseriformes > Anatidae > Anser > Anser brachyrhynchus. The sequence continues at coordinate 99,550,791 of NC_137694.1, forward strand.
GGCCCTCACAAATCGATCTTTCTTTTTCCTCCTCCTAGAGTTCCTGGTCTCTCTTCTGCTTCTGGGATGCATTGCAGCTCATGGTCCTCTCCCTCAAGGAGTCCCAGTGAAGCACTCCTTCACTGAGCCCGGAGCAGTCAGCAGGACAGAGACTTCAAAAGCCTGCAACAGCATGTGCAGTTTGTGGGTTCAAAACAGGAGAAATATATTCCTTCTACATTACTAAAAGCCAAACTTCTTTCTGAGCTTGGCAAGCCAGAGATGCCGTGCCATGGCAAGGTCTTGTTCTTAACATTTAAATATGAGTAACAACCCTTTGGCAAGTAAGTGCCTGTCTGTGGTAGAACAAAGAAGCCTATTTTTTCCTTTTTTTTTTTTTTTTTTTTTCACAATACATCAAGCAAAAGAGAAATTTTACTTGCTTGCATCCCCAAAACACGCAGAAGAAAATACACTGCTGAACTATGGGCAGTCTTTAAGTGTCAGAATCAGTTCTCCATCAGTGCAATTCTACTCCAGGCTTATGGCATCTGCAGACTTACAAGCTGCATGTCCCACAGGAATGCACAGAGGAGGAGATGTTCATATAGGGGGAAATATATATTTACAATATATCCGTGTTGTGCAGCTGCACTGTGTACTATCATGCAAGCTTATCATTTTTTTTAAATCAGATCATCGCAGAGGGGAAAAAGCTCAAATTCAATGGTCTAATGGAACTTCAAAATATGAAGGTTGTTTGCTTTAAAAAAACAAAAAGTGTGAAAGCTGCTGATAAATCCAGCAAAATTGATTGGTGTATGAAATCATTCAAGTCAATAGATATAAAGGTGAGGGAAGCAGTGAGAAACAGCAGTTAAAGGTGCTGATAGATGGAATAAGAGAAGATAAAGGAACAAATGAGCAGTGCTCCTCTCCTCCCAGAGGAGCTGAGCTAAACCCCAGAGCTCCTTGCAGCCTCATGCTTCAGGGAAGAGGGACCCTAAGCCAAGCTGAATCACAGGACTGTCCTGGTTCTCACAAAAGCCCAGCCATGCCAGTTGCTGCTGGCCAGACTCCCAGCCATGCTTGTTTGGGGAATGGCTCTTTGATGTCCTCTCAATGGATTTTGGTGTGAGGGGACTGTGCCAAGGCCAGCTGACACAGGTCACAGCGTTTCAGTCCCCTGCCACCTCTGCTGGAAGGGCAAACCAAACTTCTCCAGGAAAGTGAGGCGCTGCTCAGCCCTGGCTTCCCCCATTTTCATGCTACCAGCTGGTCTAATTTCTCTTGACGTTTCTTCCGTAATAGCAACAGCAACATGTCAGGATTAATTAAGCCAAACAGTGGGCTAATCTCAAAGGAGAACATACATCTGCCTTGATCTGCCCCCACCTAAAAGGCAAGGAGTCTTTCCTGGCATGAGGAGGGGAAAAGGGAGAAGGCAGTGGGAACAACGAGTCATCTTCCAGTGGAAGGAGCACAGTGAGCAGCATTTAGCTGGTGGTGTGCAGGTGAACACCAGCAAGGCTTCTGCACTGGACCTTGACATCAAGCACCCATGGCCCAAAGAGTGACCTAGAGCTGAAGAGCACAGCTGTGCTCCCCACAGTCAGGATGGGAAGGGAAGAAGGTCCCCTATGTAACCAACAACCAACACAAGATGTAAGCTACTTTTCATCAAGTCACCTTTCCTCTTCCCAGCTGGGGCCAGGAGAGGGGTGTGCACAAGAGCATGTGCAGAGGTAAAGGATGCTCATACCTCCTCATAGCCACAACAACTGAGCACTGGCCAAGTATCTGGCCATCTTCCTGCTCAAAGAAAATGACTCAGGCCCCAATTCCTATCTAGAAATTGAGTATTGGATCATCCTTTCAGCTTAGCAAGTCTTGGTGACACTGAGTGCAGCTGCACCTGCAGAAACATGGGTTGAAACAGGAGAAAGGGCACTTGGTGATCTCACACTATTTGGCCAGTGATGCAAGAAAACCATTAGAAATGACCAGGATGTTCTCACTTCCACTTCTTTCTATTTTCTTCTCTCAATTCCAGCCCTGCTGCCAAACCTTTCATCCTTCTGGAATTCAGGCAAGAAGCCATAGGCTGTCTCCTCTGTTCTTCCAGTTCTGTATTAATTCATACACGCTGAGCCTTGTCACTTTCACCAAGGCAGCAAGTGGCTCAGTAATTAGAGAAATTCACACAATTGTCATAATGTTTTAAGGCAAGAAAGGTATATTTTAGTAATAAAAAGGAGCTGTCTCAGTAACCAGCAATACATGTAAGATAGACATGTCATAACATCCTGCACAGACATAATTACCTAAATACTAGTGCTGGTTGATTATCAAAAATCCTGAATTGTGAATCACAGCCTTCTTCTTGATACACTCTGCATGATGTCATTGCATGTCAGTATCTGGATAACCATGGAAATGCTAGGCTGAATGAATTCTAATTTTAGCAAAGATTTACTTTTGTCCAAAAGACTTCACCAATGGTATATTTATTATTGTGCTCTTACAATTAATCCTCTTGTCAGAGATCACAGAGAGAGTTCGATGAATAATCAAGGAGGCCAACTACAGAAAGAATGACAAAGAATTCACTGCAAAACCTGTAAGTCATTTGTCAAAGCTGTTTATTAATAACTTTCAACACAATATTGAGAGAAAAACAGGACTGAAGTGAAATTCATGTACAGAAAAAAAGAGTGTTACATAAGCACTGAGTGATTGAGCCCACTTTACTAGGTAGTAATACTGGAACAACAGTCTCTAACCTGTGTTGTACAGATGTTACAATACAGGGTGTTAAAGGGTTTGACCTTATTTGTAATACTCTGCATCCTTCAAGTGCTAAGACAGTGTCTCAGATGAGATATTCAGTCATATTTCTGCTCCATTTCTATCAAAATAAGAATAGTTATTTGGCAGAAGGTCCACCAACCAAACCAGGCTGGGTATGGAAGAGAACAGAGAGTTCTTACAGGTCTTTTTTTTTTTTTTTTCTATACATAATGTTGTTGCAAACACCTAGATCTGTGGATTTCCTTTCCTGGCATAATCCTGATGTATATTGGTCTATGTATTATGCATTCAGATACTATGGTGTATAAAACAAATTCCAGTAAATCTCTTGTGCTCAGACATCTCCAGTTACACCAGGATCCCAAAATTCAAGCCTGACTACAAATCCAAGTCCATTCCATGCCCCAGCACTCATGAAGAGCTCCATCTCTGTTAGGGTCCATGAAGAAGAGGCAGTATATCTCCAGAGACATGGCATACAATTCTCAAGGTCACTGTACATCCTTAGGCATACTCCATCTGCATCCACACCCCCCAGCTTATTACACTTTAAGCCTGTCCACATGGTAAGTGGTTTTCTAATACTAGCCATAATTTTGCACCCAGTTGGCATGTGGAAGGCTATATTAAGCCCAGACGATTAATGCTGTGTTTGCTGAGAAGCAAGAAAATAGTCTCTGTGCTATTATACTCTGTCAGCTTTCCCAAACACTTCAGGCAACTAATTCTGAGGACTTTTTGACTGAATTGACATAAAATGCATCCTTCCCCTCTTGTTGCTTTTTAAATGCGTTAGGCTATTTTTATACTGCTGTCTCAGAGGTCGTTGGCAAGAGCATGTTCTGCTTCCCACCAGGCAGTCGAGGAAATTTATGAAGACAGTCAGGTCCCATTTGTTCTGGTCACCCTTGGTGGGTTTAAATGTCAGCATAACATGAATGAGCATCACAATGTTGTTTGTTATCAGAAGCCCCCTGGATCTATACAGGGGGAGGTGTTTTGGAACAGTTACAGTGGTTGCTGCTTTCAAGAGATGCATGAAGAAAATATGGTCATCGGTAGATGTGAAACTGGAGAGAGGCCACCTGGAAAGAATTAAGAAAGCTGTAAGGAATGCATCAGAATAAAACTTGACAAGCCATTTTTAAGATAGGCAAGGTGGGTGAAAGGTTTAAGAGAAGGACTTATTTGCATATACTTAGCTTCTGGGACTGAATGTTTTTTGTGAACACATCATTCAGAAGACATTGCAGCACAGGACTCAGTTTCCAGAAACTTTCTCCATCCTCCTGGTGTGAAACAAAGTGGAAGGACTGCTCTTAAGTATTTAGCTGGTGCCCCAAGAATCTGAGATTATGCTCGGGTAACTTTTTACAGGAGCTTGCTATCTGTTGCTGACTGACAAGGAGCACACCAAGGTGAGGTTTGCAGCTCAGGAGTGAGTTAAGGTGTATGCAGACACAGCCAGTGAGGGATGTAGGTGTCTATGCTGTAGGCACCTGAACATGAACTAGGGGCCAAATACCTCTTTACAATCAATGAAAACCAGTCAATGCAGGTGGTGGAATCTGGAGAGCCACTAGGCTGACCAGTTGTGTCTATTTCAGCAAAAACTTACATCTCTCTCCAGACTCCACCACCTGCATTGACTGGATCTGTGCTGAGGGCAACCTCATAACGTTCCAAAAACCCACAATTGAGTGTTGGGTTTTGGAGCTAACTCCTGAAGTTTTGGAAATTCTCCCACAGCCAGAGGCCAAGGTGAAACACTTCAGTCATTCTCTGTCCAGCTGTCCTTGCCTTATCATTATGACCTGCGTTCCTTGTGTGTTGCAATGATTAACATTAGGTGTCTGCCTTCAAAGTGTTAACTGAAAACACAGCCTGACCTGGTATCAAATATGTAGGCTACTGCTTTGCAAACTCAGGTTGCTTTAAAACATTATAATCAGTGAGACTTTAATTTCTCTGACTCTTGTCATCCAGGCAATGGGGCTTCAGCAATTCTGAACAAAAATCAGTCTGAGGGCAATCAATCAGATCATTGATTTGTATGCATAAAATGAGGTATTGCTCAACTGCAAGATTTTGACATCCACTAAACATCAGACACAGTGGTACAGAAACAAAAACTACAGGTTTAAACTCCCCACTGCAGATTAATTGTCTCAGCAGTATTTTTCCTGTCCTCAGAGTTGCCACTTCTTAACCAATAAGTGTTTTCCATATGGAAGCTGTATTTTGCTGGCTGTCTTCCCATGAGCTTTGTGAATAGGCAGTTCCAGTGGTGCAAGCTCCTCACTTGGAACAGAGAGGGTGTTGATGAAAGCTGCTTTCAAGTCAGTTCAATCCCTCTTGGATCAAATGATGCTTTGGAGACAGAGGACCTTCTGTTGCAGCAGCGAGAACAGAGTTACTTGTTTTACCGTAGTTTACGATGTCAGCACAGTCATGTGCACAACACAACAGACAAAAGGGCCTACACCATGGCTGTAGTGCACCCCCATCTCAATGGGAATCCTAGAATATGTATTAGTTCCTTGCGGCTGACCTTAAAAAAAAAAGGACAAAGAATAGGGTGTTTAAATCTGATATATCTGAACCTGCTGCTAAGATTATTTATTTATTTATTTTGGAGAGAGCTAGCAGCTTTCCAAATGGCCAAAGGGGTAAATTAGTTGTAGGCAATGTAATCTCTGATTAGGCAGAAAAGTGTGGTCAACAAGAAAAAAGCAGTCAAGACATATCTCTCTTGCCATCCAAGATGTCCTAATATCTGAAGTCATTGTGTACTCTGTCCTTCTCATTCCTGGCATATTCCGAATTGGCAGATAATTCCAGGGCCCTGTCCTCCTCTCTTGCCGGATTGCTGGGCCAGCTTCTCAGCTCAAGAACTTACTGGTGGAAGTTCTTGGAGGATCAGGTATTTCATGTCTGAAGACTGTCTATTGCCTTTAGCATTCTCATAAATAACACAATAGAAACTTCAATATGATAGACTGCATCTTCTTTTTCAGATAGAAGATCACACCTGGTGACATGATTTATACAAATGCAAAGTAGCCATTTGCCATGTAAGACAGATGAACACTGTGGAGATCTTTTCATGCATGTTTTTGGAAAGCTGAAAGGCAGTCTATTACAAAATCAATACAAAGGCTTCAACAAAGAGGGAGGAAACAATCTGTCCTCCATTTTCTGGCTGTATAGGACAATACACTGACAAGCTGGATGATGTCAATGGAACACTGGAAGAGTTGCTCAGAGGTGCAGAGACTCCATCACTTGGATGCTTTGAGAACAGGTTGTGCAGCTGGCAGGATGGACAATGGTGAAACAGACCCTGCCTTTTGGAAGAGGATTGATTGGGATAACTTCTCAAAGTCTATTAAAGCCGACCGGTCAGTAAACATTCCAGGATCTGGTCAGGATCAAAGCCCTCTGAGCAAGCCATTCCAGACAGGATCACGGATGCATTAGTTCGAGACCCAAAGCCCGTGCTGCCCTTAATTCTGCATTCCCAAACATCTGCTGGAGACAGCAGGGGTTCAAATCTGTGGGAAAAACAGGAGTGGTCCTTCATACCCAACAGCGAGAAGCAACTCGGTTTTGGGTAGAAAAGAGCTCTCTGCCTCATGCAAAAACATTGCAAAACCCTTTATTTGAGTTACTTGATGCAAAATATCTTTGCTCATTGGTGCTGGAGCTGCTAAATTAAGTGCATTACTTTCCATAAATGCTTCCTATTGTCAGTGGGTTGCCTCTTACTTATGACCATTGTCCCTTCTGTTGCTACTGAGGAAAGAAACATAGAAGAGAGCTTTTGTTTAATGAGCCATCACATTTAAACATCATTTGTCTCATCTGTTTTCCTTTTCTCATCTACCTTTGCTCATTACACTCCACCCTGCCTGGCTGTTAACAGCATAATCATGGGGAGCGACATCATCACGAGCTTCCTTGTACCAGAGTGATGCTGCTACCTGCTGCTTTCCCCCTATTCACCATCTCTGATGGGACTGAGTTTGCCTAGTGTCAGGGCCAGGGTAGCAGCAGCTTCAGAGATTACTTCCTCCAGAGGACAAACAGCTGGAACTGTGTTTCCCCATATGGAGTGGGGTTTTGGCTTGATTTTCTTGGTGCTGCCTGTGACGTTCACCTTGTCCTTTCACACATCTGTCACAGCCAGTCGCCAGCTCCTTGCCCCTGAAGAGGGCATGGGGTGAGGGAAAGAGCCAGCAGTCTGTTCTGTACAGATGGCACATCAGCTGTGGTAACACTCAAAGGGGACAGGGAAGAAAAACAGAAGCAGCAAGGTGGCAGACTGGTATTTACACAACTCTGCAGAGGTGCTGCAGGAGATTCCCCACCTTAAGGGTCCTCCTGTGTTTCCTTCCCTGGCCAGGAACTGCAGCAGGTCTAAGCCAAGCAACCAGGAAAGCAGCATTCTCAATAAAAGCGCAAGGATTAGGGGTAAGGGAGCTGCTTGATCCAGTTGCAGCTAAGACTGCAGATCCCAGACAGAGTTAATGGCAGTAATGATCTCCATAGTTCTCACCTTCATGTGCATGCTAGAATCTGAGCCAAAAAATTACCCTCGCATCCCCAAGTCCCTTGCTGAGTCAGTTTTGGGGGCAAAAGGTACTCCTATTGACTCTCACCATGATTCAGTTCCATCATGTAGAACTACAACGAAAACTCAGAGTCTATGTCTGATACTTACCACCATGGCTTAGACTGCCCATATCTTCTCAGGTGTCCAGCACCGCGACATTCAGATTCTGGTGGCACTTCTCATCTGTGAAGGCAGTACCAGAACCAGAAATCTGCAGCAGTACCCCGTGGTACCTGTGGCTTGCCATGTTGTTCACATGAAGGAGCTAGTCTGTTGAGTTTGGTCTGGAGATCACAGTAAATGAGTAGGTCAGGACCCCGGCAGTGGGAGGTGCCAGCTGTGGAGCCAACATTCTTCTGGCTTGTGTGCAAACAGCTGAGTCTGGAATAGCTGTGAGTGGGTGGGTCAGTGACTCTACAGTGCTAATAGGAGGTCTTGTTAGTCCTGCTATACAGGCAGGTCCTCAAAGGAAGTGTCCACATTGCTGTAGTGTCCACAAAGCTGTACCACCATTAGCTGGCTCTTTATGTTTCTGGACTATACCAGTCGGATTGAGTTTTTGCATGGTATTTCATCACAGGATAAATTGAAGAGCCTCATTACAACAGAACACAGAAAACTAGCTCTGAGGAAGGCATATCTGAGAACATACCATAGCCTCAAATCCCTGTGGAGAAAGTCAGATTTCATTCTTCTTCCCAGACCACTCAGAATACTCAGCAGACCCCCCACCAGTGGGAAGGTTAGAATTAACCTCAAATAAAGACAGCTCAACCTCAATATGTCAGAGCTGAACAGCCCAGGGCAGCCCCTATGAGCCTGCCTTGAGGTCACCATAGTAGCTCTGAGAATGGGGGTGTAGTACTGTTGGGGGTAACCCCATCTGCAGTGCTGTACACATCCCAGTACCAACCGTCAGCACAGCGGTGGTTTCAATCTGCAGCCAGCCACTGTCTGGTCTCAGTGCCTCGACATAGGATTCATAGTGGTATGGCTGTTAAAAGACCTTGGATGTTTATTGAAAAAGGGCCAGAGATGAGCAAAGCTGCAAGCCATGTACCTATAAACTCACCAACCTATCTGGAGGTGAAACATCTACTTCCCTGAGGTTTAACCCAGTGAGCTCTACAAGTGGACTTGACCTCCTCCATACTGCAACCCTACTCCAGTCTTACAAAGACACAGAGGAGTTGCAAATCCCCAGTACTCACTAGATGTTCCTGAGCTCCCTCTCCTCTTCTTCCTTCTGACCCACGCTCTTCCAACCTTGTTAATTATTCTGTATACCTTCCTTTCAGAGGGAGGGAAGAGACTTTCAGGACACTGTGTCCTATGCCGGCGCAACACAACTGATTTCTCTTTTATGAAGGGCTTGATCCAGTGCCAGGGAACTCTCTCTTGCTCCCATTTGGTTCTTGTTGTCCTCCAGATCCAACTTACTATTTTAAAGCTACATCCTTCTTATGCAGCAATACCCTCCAGCTTTTGTCTATGTGGGAGAATTTTACCAGTGTAAGCTAGGTTATGAGACCGAAAACTATGTAGTTTTACTAGTGAATATATGAATAAAAATTCCTTTCCTTCTTAGTCTTAGTGATGTTTTGGAAGAGGCTTAAATTAAACCAAAAAGTCATTTATTCTGACAGAATGCCTGCAGGGGACATAAACCACTAGTGCCTTAATTATGCTTGTATGCTCATTTTGATTGCTTTAATGTCTTTAATTACAGTGGTAACACTTTTCCAGTTTAACAAGCTGGGAAGACAATTTGGCTCAACCAAGGAAGCTGGAGCACGGGTTATGGGAGATGTACAACACCTTCCAAAATGGATTGCTTCTGCCAGCTTGGAAAGAAAGGGTGCTCTCGTTGTCATGCTGTTAGGTCAGCCTGTTCTTCCTTTGGGGCACTGATGAGGCAGCATTTTCAATGGCAACACAGTGGCAATGAACATGCTGCTATTGCCACTTTTGGCAAGAAAACTTTGTGGGCATATACAGAATCATGGAAAATAAAGTTGAAAGAAACATCAAAGAACTGTCTGTGCTCTCCCTCCAGGAGAAGACAAGATCATTTTGCCATTTTCACCCAAACTCCTCTAGAGGCAGAAGACCCCAAGCCATTTATTCTTATCTATCATTACTGTACTATTAGTAAAGACTTCTCAATATCTAAACTGATCTTCCTTCTGTTTAAGCCAATTATATATTGTCCTATCCTGCCGGAGACACAGCAAAAATTATCACTCTGAAGCCCGTTAAGGCCAATACAAATTAAATAGCAAAGACTAAACTGTGACTGGTATATCCGACAACTGATATTTATGTACATCTAGATGGAAGGCACAGCCTGGACTATTTTTAAGGGTCCTCCATAGACTCTATAAAGTGCTAAAAAAACTTCACTGCGGACAATTTAAATCCAATTTGCTTAGATGGAAGAGAAGGATGGGAGCTTTTTCCTAGTGCTTGCAAAGATGTGTTTGACTTACGTCCAAAAGCATGTTAATTCAGATCCCTTAATAACACAGTCTGAAATAGAATTTAATTGATAAGCAATAGATGATATTTTTATCTTAGCAAATTTAATCCTAAGTATCTGACTCCATTTGAATGCTAGCAAGCTTTGAATTCAGTGCTCTTTAGCATCCTCTAGAGGTATAATTGCTAACAGAATGACCTCTATTGGTGTTCTTTTCCAACAGATGCTATGAAATAGTATCTCCACTCTCCAAGGAAATGGTCGCTTGGAAGAGGTCACTCCCAGAGCTAAGAGCACACCAAGCTAAAACCTACACCAAATTCAAGATTTGGGCTGGGGCTAACGAACTAGAGTGTACTATTCCATGCCATTCATGAAGGAAGCAGCTGACATCTTCCAAACAGTTACACATTTCCAAAAGTCAGCCTCTGAAGAGCCAGCATCCCCTCCATCTGACAATCCTATTTCTCCCTCTGTCCTCTATGCCATCAATACTGCTCCTGTACATTTAATTTTGTGTATTCCCTATGCCTCTGCACACATGGACTTTAATTCTACAGGAAGAACTGTTTTGTTCTACCTTAAACTGTTAATCATCTCACCTTTCAGGAATGTATCTTTGGTGAAGAGCAGAGTATGGCTGTACTGCACTCCTATGCCCTTCCAGACACCATCTATTTGTGAGGAACAGTTTGAATCAGAGCTAGCATCTTCAGATTTTAAAAGACCTCAGTGGATTGTCTTCCAGAAACTGGATGCAGGAAGAGATTCTAGTCTCTCAGTTCCAAGAAAGCAGTATATAGGGTCAGCAAACACTGGAAGCTGTATTACTATTTTTATTTGAATACAAGTTCTCCCTTCCCAATAAAGAACCTTAAGGGCTTAAGAAATCCCCCAAGAGCTTTACTTAGGGCTTTACCATCATCGGAAGGTTCTGCTTCACCCTTCCTGCCTTTGGTCCTTAATCCCTGGAGCAGCTGAGAAGAAAAAATGTGGCTGATGTGGCTAGTTTATTCTCCCTGAGCAGGTCAGTGAGACACAGCACAAATTCACAAACAGTAACTCAAGTGCTGTCTGGAGATGTCAGCGAAGAACATAACTTTGCTCCTTGGCTTGGTTTCTGGAGGCACTGCCAAAAACTCCAGTGCCAAGGACAGGCAGTGTTGGGTTACCTACACATTGTAGTCTACTGTACATCTCAGCGACCCCCATCCCTATCCCATGACAAGTAGGGAAGTTAAAGTTGTCATGTATCCATCTAAACTGTGTTTTTATAGATGCAGTCAAAGCAGAATGTAGCACTGCTCATCTCAGCTGGCACTTCTTACATAAACTAGTTCAGCTAGTTTCCAGCCTGGCCAAAAATAAAGGCTGTGTTAAAGCACATCATTAACAGTTGAGATAAGCCAACAATTACCAGTCCATCACACAAGATGTGCCAAGATTTGGATACATTCTCATGGCCCAAAAGGGTATTGTCACCATCATTCACTGCTGGGTCAAGACAGCCCAACTAGAACAGCAACAAGAGCATGGGATGGGGAAACAAAGACAGAAATAAATGGAATAATGCTTAGGATAAGCATATTACTCTGTTAGCAGTTCAACCCCATTTTCAGCCTTAGTCTCAGACCCTACACATGCTCTGGTCTCTACACAAAAACCTCTTTATTTCCTATTCAAAATACTGAAGTCATGTCTTTAAAGTCAGTGTTAAAGTCAGTCTTAGAGTCAGTGTTTTCTTTTCCTGATTTATCATTTAATAATCTCTTTTATCACGTCTTGAGAAACTTGCTGGTACTTATACTTCCCCTGTCCACCCATTATTTTGGAAGATCACTCCTTCCTAGCCACCAACTCCCTCTGTTCCCAGAAATCAGGTCTGACTTCTGTAGGCACCAGACCACTCCTGTTTCTGGAAATAACAGGAGTTATTTAGAGCCAGGTGGAGCACACACTTGTCCAGACCCTATGGGTTAGGACATTCGTGAAAGTTAAGGTAAATTAACCAAAGATGTGAAATGAATGCACATGAATTAAAGCATGTTAAACCTTGTGTGGACATTAGAGGATAAAGTGACCTTGCTTTGCTTTGTTTAATTGTCACCATAGTGAACGGATGCTGTTTTCCTCCTGTATTAGAGCACCCACACAGGGGTTTAATGCACTTCAACTTCTGCGCATTAACTCACACCTCACACTAATTTGTCTTAACTCTCCATGTAAACAAGCCCTCAGAGGACTGTTTTTTCCCTCTCTCATGTGACAGTTCACTTTATCACAAAGTGAAATGTGTTGAAGAAAACTATTTGCAGTGAATTTTCCTTCAGTTGTGCCTGCAGTGACATCTTGGTTGTGATCTGCTGCAGAACTTCTCCCTCTGCCTAAGTTTGTCTGCCTTTTTTCCTCCTTACAACAGCAATATTAGAACAGCTTAAAATTAGTAAAGCACCATCCCTTTACCAGGCAGACAGGGACTGTTAGCCTGATCTAGAGGTGGGGTATGGAGGGGATCCAGTCAGATTAAGTGCTGAGCTCTGGTTCACATAAAGTATCTGCAGCTGAGCACAGAAACTATCTATATCCAGGCCTGGAAACGTCTTTTCTCCTCCCTCAGTTGATTTTTTCCTCACTAGAAATAGTCAATGAGCTTCTGCAAACCTCAGTATCATGCTAGTTCCGTGGGAAAAAAAAGAGAAATAAAGTACTGCCATCTCCATGACTCCTGTGGGGAGACAAATCTTTCCCTCTCACTCTCCCCCTTTTCCTCCATCCCCTTTTTTTTTACATGAGAGCTGCAGGAGAACTTCACATTAAGACACTGAAGCCATCACAGTTGGAACAGACAAAGCCAGAGTGAGGAGGGAGGTGATGGAGGCTGAGACAATGTATTTTTAGTCATTTCGATGAATTATGGAGACGTGAAGTTGATAATTTATTGAAGAAGGGAAACGGGGGACTCTATGTAAATGTTTTCAGATGAATAATTAATGTGACTTTCTAGCATCAGGGGGTCTTTAATTAAAGCCTCTGTTAAACAAGGCAAGTCAGATGGGCCCAGCTCCTTGCAGCAGCTAATTGCACCTTTCCCATGTACAGCTACGATTCAGAGATGAAGCATCATTTGCATCCATAAAGAAGGACAGATCCCACCTGGGGTGAGTGGTGGGAGGCTGTGGAGACCAGCTCAGTGGCCCCAGGACTGCGGTGGTTTGCATCACATTTTAAATTAGTTTGGCATAGAGGCCAAATCAGGGGGGAAGCTGGGAGAGGGGAACAGGCAGATCAGAGGAGGGAGGGGGCACTCCATACTTTGAGGAGCACAAAAAGCCACTCACAACTCTCCGGGGATTACAGGCTTTTCAAGACAGGGATATCCACGGTCTTACTGTCACTGTGTGACATATTTGTCTCCCAAAAGCCTGTCCCATACCATGTCTGTCCAATACCATGGTGGCTCTTTGCCCCATGGTGAAAGACAGGGTCACAGCATAGGAATATGGCAGCATTTGTAGGCAAACCTGTGCCTTCCCTCTATCCTATTGCTGTTCTTATTCTCACCATCCTCCACAAACACCACTCCCTCAGGTGAACATCAAGCCTCGACTCTCCCTTCCTGCAGGGAATTCACAGCTAATGTGGAGAGTGTGGGATAAAAGTTCAGCATAAACATGAGTCAGAAGAGAGCATCCGCTCCCTCTGGTGCCAGGTGATGCTGAGACAAAACTAAAGCCTTCTCTGTTACAAGCATTTGGCATCCCAGAAGGTCTATGATTATTTCCCATGGGGAAGTATAAAACCTTGACAGCTTTAGGCTTCAGAAGTTAGAAATGGGGCAATCACAGAATGACAGAAGCTGCCCCAGTTAATATCACTGAGGAACTTCCAGTATAATACTGAAGTTGGCTTCTTTCATTCCCCTAGGGAACAGGAGGTGAGTTTCCAAACAGAGGGCCAAAGTCTTGTGTTTTTTTTTTTTCAAGAATGATGTCTAAATTAGACACTGATTAATTAGTTTTGACACCTTGGCAAAGAAGCAGTGCCTCACATTTTTCATTCATTTTTACTGCCAATAACATTCGTGATAACTTTATAAAGGGAGGAGGGAACAAGAAGGATACAGATGAAGGTTTATTTTTAATAGAAAAGGTTAAACCTAAAGTATGGTAAACAGGTTTCCAAAGAAATATTCCAAAACACAGAACCTACAAACACATTTCTTTCCTGCCCTGCCAAAGATGGAGCTGAAGAAGACCTCAGGGTGTTACTTATTCCATGTCCATCAGCTGTGAAAGGGGTTTGCTTAACCTGCTACAGGTACCTGTCTCCTTTCTGAAGCCATACTTGAGGTATCCCCTTTTGACTCTGGGTACAAAGACAACCTGCAGAGCATCCCCTCACGAAAGGTTCCTCTGTTCTCTGCGAACACCAAAATTTTCAGGAAAGCACCAAATTTTTGGGATTCCTGGCATGTGTTTTCTGTTTGTTCACACCAATGCTCCGGACAGGTCTGACGTGCCTGCGAGCTCAGTGCTTTACTGCTGTGTTCTGGGGAGGCAAGCAGTGCACGAAATCTTGGAGGATGCACTCGGAGGCCCTGCAAGCAGCTACGAGGCTCTGCTGCTCTCTGCTGGGAAATGCAGGCAGAGCCCCAGCGAGAGCTGGATTCGCCAGCGTGCTCTGGCTTGGTCCCCGCACACACGAACAGAGGCACTGCATGGAAACAGACACTTCGGTGCAATCTCTCTCGCAGCATCGCTGTCAGCTCCGGGCCCACATCAAGGACTGTTGGTGTAAGTCAGCACCCCCTGCCTGCCTCTCTCCCCTCACACCCCAGCCCTCCCCACCTCATTTGGGAGCTAGCTTTCTCCACGATGCCCTGCTGCATTTATAACCACTCTCCTCCCAGCTTGTAAATAACTTAATTTCTCAACAGTCCCCTGGACAGAGGGCTGAGCAATTACAAACATGCGGGACAAGTCTTAGGTCAGTGTGTGGATAAGCAGACTCCAGCCACCACCCCATCCCTCTCTGCAGCCTGCTTTTCTTAACGATTGGTCCATGCCACAATGCTGCCCTTTGCTCTCCAGACCTCAGGAGGGTTTTAACTATGCCCTGCTGCAACTGTGCAAAACCACAGGTCGGAGAGCCTCCGAGCCACAGCGGATGGGGAACCATGAGGCCATGGCCTCGGGTATTGGCTGGGTTGCAACAACCTCATAGATAGCATAGCAGGTGAGCTCACTGCCCTGTCCAGCAACCTCTGTCTGCCAGAAAACAGCTCTCACACCCAGGAGGGGGATAGATCCCACAGCCTGGCACTGGCCAGGGTTCTCTGTGTCTTTAAGCAAAGCCATGTAATTTTCTGATGCGTTTCGTCCTGTGCATCCCATTATGATTGTCAAGTACTGGATAAAGAGGCAGGAGTTTAGGACATGCATTTTCAGGCTTTGGGTTATATATTTATTTATTTACAGCACAATAAAATAAGAAGAAATATTCAAAGTGAAGAGACTGTGAAAAGTGATTTGTTCCAACTCTTCACTGCAGACTTGCAAGAAACCAATCAAAGGGGCTCAGGAGTGGTTTGACTGTAATTTATTAACCCAAAAGGGGCCGCATTGTTAACCAACATTATTTATAGTGAACAGCTCAACCATCTCTACTGAACAACTGTGATACTGCAGGGACAAATGCAATGAGTTACTACACAGATAGGACAAAACCAGCAGCAGATCTTTGTTACAGCTGTTAGAAAAAGTGTCCCCAGGAGACAGACACTGAATCTCTAATGGCTATCTTATTTCTCTGACAATTTATTTAAGTTTTAACTTAACAGCAGGAATGATAGCCACAGTTACGCAGTGACTCCCAATAAAAGAGCGTATTGCTGATCTGCAGCTGGTGTTTTCTTATTTATTTGAAAGTCTTTAAGTTCCAGACTTAGCATATGGTGCCATATAAATAATGATATAATAATACGGTTTTGCTTTCCATGTGCCGGGTTAGAAAAAAGCTGTATGATTTATGTTACATGAGCATTGTATTTAAGGCTTTATTTTACTCAGAATTTTAATGTATTTAAAATGAATCTTCTGTTTTTTTGTAATCTCTTCTTTTGAAATAATAAGCAGAGCAGTGATGTTTATTTAATGGAGTCATTCATCTTACTTTCCTGTACAAAATCCTAGCTTTCCACCCCCAGCAGCCAGTTCCCTGCAGTAGACAGTGGGGTTGGAAATGGAAAGATATGCTGTTTACCAATGAGGCACAGATGAAAGGAAGACATGGGGCTTGAGATTTGCCCACAGCAGGACTCTATTTGAAGACAGCAGGCAGCTGAGAACTGCTCAGTCCTGTCCAGTAAAGGATGGAGAGGAGAAACCCATGGGAGAAGTTCTGCAGGGAGTCATGCTGTGGAGAAAACAAGACTGTGATGCTCAGCACACAACTGAAAGCAGGTGCCTACTTCAGCTCAAACTGCAATTGCAGTTACTACAGCAAACACTGCCCCCCTGAAGTATGACAGGGATATAACATTTTACAGCTTTCCTTTCAGACCCTCAATAAACTAGTTCTGTGAGCATTACAGCACATATCTAGCTGCAGGGCAGGGAAGATCACCTAACTCATGCCTCAACTGTTTCTGGGTTTCTGGACTTTTCTTTCTTGGACCAGTTGGCAAGAAGACCTTGTCTAGAAAAAATTCTTCACAGATACAAGGTTTGCAAACACACACACATCACTGCAGAAAACTACCAACCAAACAAACTGATTATTTCTCAGGGGTGCACACGACAAACTTGTGAATATCCTGTCTAGATACTTAAGCCTGCTCCATGGGCCCACATTTCCTGGATGAAAAATATCAGGGTCCAGAAATCAAAGACTGACAATCCCTAACACCAGGCAGTATACAGTGTTTTCTCCCATCATGTGAAGACAACCAACTGCCTAAGACCCATCAACAATTTTATCCATCACCTTTCAAGATCTTCCTAAGCCAACACACACACACACACAAAAAAAAAAAAAAAAAAAAAAAAAAGAATCCATACTCAAAAACTTGGCAGTCCAATGTTGTCCAGTACTATAGCAGTCACGTGGGCAACTGGGAAAGGCAAGACAGGCTCAAAGGAGTTGAGCAATGACCTGGCATCCTCTGAGAGCAGGCAGCTGCGTTCCAGTGCAAGAGGATCTGAGCAGTCAGCATGCCAGCAGACATGGACAATGGTGTTATGAACCTAGTATGGGAGCAGTGGGGAAAGTGTTTCTTGTAAAAGGTCAACAGCTTAACCTGAAAAATACACACAAAGTGAGCTGCTCTGAATCTAAGTGACATCTGTTAGTTTAGCACAGTTTTTGAAGTCCTGTGTTCCCCTTTCACTCTCCCCGCCTCAATGCCCATGGCAGTTTCAGCCACTCATGTTTCAATCCCAGCTCTTGTCACACTGGAGCATGAACCAGAGTATTTCAGAAGCTGGTTACTGTGGTAACCCAGCACTGCTTTTATCTTTTTTTTCCTCTCATCTCCTCTTTGGGGGAAACTGGCAATCTGTTTATTTGCTTTTTTTTCTGAGGTAGTTCATCACACAGCACACTGTCAGGATTTCTGTAAAACCAAGAGGAGAAAGTACCTCTCACTTGAATGCACACACACATTTCACTCACCGCTCTACTACCCTACCTCTTGCATCCCTGCTTCTTATAACAAGATATTTGCCATATCCTTCTACATTTGACCCTCTTTGTAGAGCATGTCTCTGCCATGGTCTGCCCTTCCCTTCCAGACCTTCTCACTACAGTGATACTTACTAGTAGGGCCAGCAAGAAAAAATAGCTATCATGTGCTTTGCTGCTTCCTCTGCCAGAGCTTGGTAAAGTAGAGAGGCACCGTCAGGGCCTGTTTTGTCAAAATAGAAAAGTTAATGGCACTGAATTTGTAGTGAATACACAAAGCTCACAGTGAAACCAAAAGCCCACCTGCTCCGTGGCAGGCAGAGTGACATGCAACCCTTCGCCATGTCCCCTCTCTCAGCCAAGAGATGCCTGCTTCCACAGTGCACCAGGACTAGGACCAGGACCAGGGCCAGGGCCAGGGCCAGAGCCAGGATCAGGATCAGGATCAGGATCAGGATCAGGATCAGGACCAGGACCAGGACCAGGACCAGGACCAGGGCCACCCCACCTCCCTCAGCTCTTCCGCCCGAGCCTAAGATGGCCGTGCAGCATCGCCTAGAGACCAGGGGGTGGGACCCAGCGGCCTCGCTTCCCTGGCAACCTCCCCAGCGACTTTCGCATTCTCTCCCATTCTCTCCCCGCCATGGAGGGCCGGCAGCCGGTGAGCACGGGCAGTGGCAGCAGAAAGGCCCCGGGACCGGACACCCCCCATCCCCAGATCCTCATCCCGATCATCCCGTGGCCCCTGCCATCCTCCCGACCCCCGTCTGTCCCCTCTGGAGGGGACAGATGCCTCTGGAGGGGCATCTCCCCCACGTGCGGGGCAGAGCAGCCCTTTCCATCGGGGTGTTCGTGCTGTCGGTGTGATTTCATGGTGCCTGAGCTCGGTCACGGGGCTGTGAAGGGGGATGTGGGGCACGGGCAGGGTGCGGTGCCCAGGCAGCTGCTGGGAGGTGGGTGAAGCCCTCGCAGGTTTTGGCTGTTTGCCACTGGGGAGAAAGAGCAGCGCTGTGCCAAGGAGGATGAACCTCGCTGTGCCAAGCCTCACCCTTAGGCAAGAGGGCATGGGTACACAGCACATGGGCAGGGTGCTGGTAACAGGGCTCACCAGCTGTGCCAGACAGGGAACGTAATGAGCTGCTCTGGGACACAACCAGGGACTTCCACGCAGGAGACAGGGACACAGACAAAACCACCTGAAACATACATCTAGAGTCCCCCAAGGAAAACCAGTCAGTATGCAAGGACCAGGCATGGGAACTTCCCCAACGTCCTCACAGATGAGGTCTGAAGGTTTGGGTCTGAGCTTAAATGGTGTTCCTGGGCTCAAGGACAGGGACGGTGGGGGAGACCCATCACAGAAATTTAAGCCTACTGTTGCTTTCAGAGCCCTAACATTTGCTCTAAGAGGGGCTGCAGCATATTTTCAGAAGGATGAAGTAATTTGATGTATCTGGTCTGCAGGGCTACATATTTAAAACATTCATTGTTCTTTGTCAAATATTTTAGCAAGATGCCAGTGACCATTCAGAAAATGAAGTGAAGAAATCCAGCATACCATCAGTTGCTGAACCATCAGAGGACCAGAGACCTATAGTTGAATTCCCACCATCACTGAATGACTTCCCAGCAGTTGAGACATTCTTGCCTGAACCCTCACAGTCTGGGGGTAAAACATCTCAGGCTGGGCCATCAGCACCTGTAGTCAAACCAACATGTGAAATATCAGAGCCGCCAATGGTGTATGAAGACCCCTATGAAGTCTCTGTTAACTACATGGAGAAACATAATATTCTGCAGATATTTCAGGTGATATTTCTCTTTCCCTTCTCTGTCGAAAGACTTGCTTGTGAAGCTGGGCTTAAAATTAGCTTGGATCAAATTGTCCCTTCCTCTGGATCCCTCCTGGTCCTGAGCTTTCTTCAGTGTACACTTAAAAGCAGTAGAAAGGGACACTTGATCATCCTCAGGGATTGAAAGAGATGGTTGCTTTTTAAAATGCAGCTAGTGTTGGAGAAGAAAGTGCAGCCACATGTCTTCCCAAGGATCAATACTTCTTTCCTTCTGTCTGTCTCTGTCTTAGGAGATCACAGAAAAACTGGTGTATGAGAAGCCTGATGACCCTTTGCAGTTCATGTTGCTGCAGGTATGGTGTCTTGTAGTTGCTCAGCAGGGACTGCCTGTTAGATCCACAACAGAAAGCCAGCTTTGCTGAGCATGCTGGAAACATGGTGAACTCATGACTCTTTCTCTCACTTTGTGCCTGCTCAGATGGGAAGAGGGGGAGGACAGGGCAGGAGCAGAATGCCCGTGGTGCAAGTGCTCACATGTGCTCTTAAGGGAGAGGGAAGAGAGGTACAGGAGGGTGGGTGTGTGAAAGAGCATGATGTGAGGGAGAGAATGGGGTGGATGTGCCCCAAAGAACCATTATCTGACAGGTAAGGGAAGCCTGGGGAGAAAGTTGGGGCTGATTTGTGTCCCTGTGACCTGTCTGTAGCTCCCTCTGTTCCATACTAGGAGCAAACACTTTTCCTGCCAGGTACCCATATTCAAGTGAGCTGCCTCTGCTGATCCTGGATGATTTTAAAACAGAAAATTCAGTCTGTTGAGAGAATGATATACTGGGAGTGCATTAGAAGTTAGAGTTAGAAGCATTGGGAGCTCTTTGGAAAAAGGAGTAGCTCAGAGGAAAATGAGCAGAAAGGGAGAGGGTTCTTTCCCTCCCTGCCATCTAGTCAGTAAGGGGAAGCAACATTTTTGTGATTTGCTGCTGGGTTCATCCTGTATGGGATATGTGCAGAACCTGCAGAGGGGTGGTAAGATTGATTCTGGGCACTGTTGGCAGGGAAATAGGTTCCCAAATGACTCTTTTCCTTTTCCTTTTGCCCAGGTGCAGTCTATGATAAATGCCCGGCAGGCAGAAATGGAGGGAATATTGGATGAGAGCAAAGATAGAGAGGAGTTTCTGGAACAAGTCCTGTGCACTCCTTTTGGCCCCTACTGACCTTGCTGTTGTGATGTTGCACATGGCCTTCGCAGCATCCTGCTTTCGCAACCGGTGGAAGTAACTTTGGAAATGTCTGCTGGTATCTCTGTTTCTTGATTTTTCATGTGCTTGCGCTTCCCCTTTAATATAAATCCTGCAATCTAGTGTCTTTATGGACACACAAACTCAAATCTGAAAGAGTGCATGAACCTGCATGCACATATGGCACATTTTGAAAAGGCTGCTCTCCTGGTCTATGTATGGTCTATACAAATCCACGACTCCCACATGTAGGCCACCACTAGATTTGACTTTTCTGTGCAGGGAAACCTCACAGCACAGACGATACAAGTGCAAAAGCAAGTAGAATTAAAAAGTAGCCCTGGACAACCCACAGTCCTCAATGTTTCATGCTGCATTGGTGGCTTACTGTCTCAAACTATGCAGTATCACCAATGTCCATCTAACACTTTGAAGTTCACACTGGGAGAGGCTCAGCCAGTGGTGCCCCAAAGCTCCTCTGCTGCCCCAAAGCT
Source organism: Anser brachyrhynchus (assembly GCF_964034855.1). Lineage (NCBI taxonomy): Eukaryota > Metazoa > Chordata > Aves > Anseriformes > Anatidae > Anser > Anser brachyrhynchus. The sequence continues at coordinate 99,571,877 of NC_137694.1, forward strand.
CCTCTGACACAAGGAGCCATCTCTTTGTTGCTTCCACACATTGTCAGCAGCTGTCTCACTCTTAACTATCCCTGCTGGGTTCAGATCACTCTGCTTTTTGGTGTTGCCCTGCCTGTGTCATTGCAAGTACAGTGTGTGTTTTGATTAAAAGAACAGTAAAGCAACAGTTGCCTACACGCTCTGTGGCTTCAGAAGGCACTGTCACTCGGGAATGTGAGAGGTGAATAAAACTAAACAAATCAAAGACATGCACTGGTAGCACAGGAAATTCAGAGTTAAGATACACTTTGCAAACATGTCATTTGAACTGCTTTTAATTCTCAAAACACTTGCAATGCTCATTTTCATACTTTCCAAGTGTCTGTTTTCACCCTCCAAAGGACGTTTGTATTTCTTGTCTCTTGTCTGAAGATTATTGAAAATGTGCAATAGACCATACTGTTATTTTGGCATCATTTCATGTGTATGTGTAGTAGGTGCCAGAAAGATTTTTGTCACTACAGACTTTTCTCTTTTTTAGGCAAGTGCTCTAATTTCATGATGGATAGTAGCAAGTTCCCAAATGTCTGTCTCTGGCTATGAAGAGAGCACCACAGAAACTTATCTTCCATCTATTTATTTGCAGCTAAAAGTCTGATGATTAGGTTGTGTGATACTCCACAGCAGACCCTGGGCCCAAAAAGTTTGGGAATAACAGAGGCAAGTATTTGGCATACAAATTCTGCATCTGTGAAGAGATGCCTTTCTATCTAAGATTCAAAAAAGATGAGTTAACTCCTGTGTTTCCAGGTTAAAGGCAGGAAGCACCTCTGTCATTCACAGAGCACACAGATTTTCAAGGTACTATGATCCCAAAGATAGCTAAAGATTAGATAGCTCTTCATGGGTTTTCTAAGAGTTATGATGTGGTCTTAGGTGTCTAGGTCCCACTGAAGCACTGAAGTGCTTTTGAAAGACCTGCTTATTTTCAGCAACTAGATGAATTGGATTGCTTTTCAGGTTTATGTATTTTTGATCAAGAATTTGTAAGGGAAGTGCTAAAACACCTCTGTGAAACAGGAAATGAGTGGAAGATAATCAACATCACATGAAGATACTGGCTGAGGCTTTCTGATCTTTGTGCTCGCTTGTCAGCACATTTTCCGAGAGACAGAGGGGTTGGCATGTCTTTGAATTTTATTGTAGAACAGAATTAAGGTACTTTTGGGTACAGCCATAGCTGTGAATTTCCTAGGTTTCTATCATTTGTATTTTGTTATTCTGTTTTACTTATGAAAAACTTGTGAGTTGTGACGTTATCAGGCCATAGGTGTGTGCCCTCAACTTCATGTCAGCATCAAGAGTGTTATGCAAGGAAAGTTCCTTAATTTCTCTTTCAGACAAATTGAAAAGAGCTGGAAAGTATTCCTCCTATAGGTGCTGGGAGTTTTGCAAGAAAGGCCCTACGCAGTGTTCTTCAGCGATCTCAGGGCCAAAATTTTCCTTTTGTGTGTTGAAGACAAGGAGAAAAGTTAGATTTAAAATGGAAACATTTATTACAGCATTAATTCCAGAGTGACTGTCCCTTTTCCATAAATTCTTTCCCAGACCTTTGGATCCTTGTTTCTTCCTCATAAGTGGACATTTATCACCATGGCATTAAACTGTCATTAAATTTCTTGCCTTGGGTGCTTCGAAGGAATTAACAGTTCATTGTGTGTAACCGAAACTATTCCATATAAGTCCTTGTGGCATGCTAGTCACTGTATATTTGAATGCCCTCCAGTAGTGTGCTAAGCAACGTGACTAACATCTGCTGTTTGTTTTCTCTTCTGCACAAGGGAGAATGAACTGACGTACATTCTTTTAAAAAGGGTGTTTTGTGTTGTGTTGGTTTTTTTTTTTGCCCACACCTGCGCATTGCTTTGTGTTTCCAATGGATAAGGGTAAGTCACAGAGTGGAAGGTGGGGAGGCTGGAAATAGTTTGTAGTTCCCAAGGGTGCTTACTCTGTAGTTCAAGACGGACAGTGAGCAAGCACAGTATTTTCACGGATGAGGATTGTTGTTGATCCATGAACCGATGCAGAAGCATGACATCCAGTTTGGCTTACGAATAGCATGGTCTTGTGGTGCACAGAGCATTTCTGTTGTGAATCTTAGATGCCATGGGGCCAATCAGAAAGAGATTGTACTCACCTTGAGATAGGTGTCATGGATCAAAAGGCCGGATTCTTTTTCTGCCATCTCTGTATGGAACTTAAAAGAACTGAGGTGCCCAGGCAATACTAAAGTTGCCAGTGTAGTGCCTCTAAGCAATTAAAAAAAATAAAAAAGTCTTGTAATTGCTGATTAAAGGTCTTTTGAAAAGTTCACCCTGTCTCTGCTCTGCTTCTTAGGTGGAGAGCTTAAGAAGGATAGCTCTTCAATGGTCTGCCACTTATAGCATGAGACATTTCATTGTGACTCACTGGGTATGAATCACGGCTACATAACACCAATTTTAAGCTAGTTTAATGTCACTGATTTTGAAGTTTCACAATTGTGTGAAACTTGAAGTAGGCAGCAGCAAATATTCAGAGAACTGCATGTCTGAAATGGAAAAAATTAACCTCTAGGTAAACTCTAATAAAGAGCTTAGCTTAGAAGAGAACTCAGTCTGAAGACTGGGGACTATGGGAGTGCTTAGGAAGGGAATATACCAGGGCAAACTGATCATACCCTGTCTGACATGCCTTCAGGTTGTATTCAAGGGAAAGTTTCTCCTGACCATTCTTATAGCCAGAAGAAATGCAGAAGAAAAAGAAGAAACATGCTGTTAAGGTCAGGCTTCAATATCTGTGGCTGAATTACCTTTTGGGCACTACCGTCATGGACAACATTGATGTAGCAATATCATCAAAAGTTCTTGGCCATACTTCAACATATCACAAATGAAAAGGGAAACTGACTTGTTGAAGTGATGTTGTCTGATGAACAGCCACCTACCATCCTCTCCTGGGGAAAGGTGATGGGCTGGAATGTCACTGCAGAACAGCAGAAGTTGGGCAAGGCAATCTCAGATTTCTGTACTCATAATTCAAGATCAGAAGCTTACTGCAGACACTGCAGTGCTAGGTCTGTTTTAGAAATGCCTGGTGTGAACGAATGGAATGGATCTTTTTTCCCTCAAGGATGTCATACCAATTCCCTATGCAGCTCCTTTCCCTGGTGGGAAGAGCTCACCCTTTTTTACCACAGAACTAGCTGCCTTCCAGCTTTCAGAAGGCCACCTCCATGTCATATTCATCCAGGAGTCTGGGGTGAGCTTTCTGTCAGTGCAGAAGATGGGAGAAACTTCTGGAGTCATTTCATTAACTGCAGGGAAGTAATACTAGGGAAGAAACTAGAACTATAAGATGGAACCACTTGCTTTTTGTGTGTTGTTACCTACTTTGAGACCAAAATTAACCTCTTGTTCATTGCCAGCCATTAAAGTGGCAAGAGATGGAGGAACATGGGGCTACACTGAGCCAGTATTATGAAGGTGGACAGGTACCTAGTACAGTTTGCAGGTGTGAAAATGTAGGTAATGTAGCTAAGGGAGTACTACACCCAGCTTACCCTGGCTATGAAAACGTCACTAAAAACTGACAAGCCTTTAAGGGAAATGTCTTATTTGGAATCACCTGGTCCAATATTTAAAAATTCTTCTTATGAGCTAGGAGCTAGGCTCCATATGAGGTTTAGGGAGTTGTGAGAACAGGAGGTGACCTCTGTCCTTCCTCCTTCCCTTCACTCAGTGTATCTCCTGCTATAAAACAGGAAGTAGAGGTGAATAAACACATAGAATAGCACAGTTGCTTGCTAATGGGAAAAACATGTGCTATATGAGCCATTGAAGAAAAACTGTTCCCACCTTAAAAAGCTATTGGTGTTTGGACATATGAGTAGACATCAGGAAGGAGGTTACATTAAAATGCAGGCAAGTGGGTGGTCAAAGAGCCATAGACTTTTAAAACTGACTTAAACTTGCATAAACATCATAAAACACACAACAGGAGTCACTCTGAAGAGCAGAGAGATGCCTGCTCTGTCCAGCTATTATTTAAGTATCCCCTTGGGTCTAGTATAACATCCTGCCTCTTTGCAAGGAGATCCAGGGAAGGGAAGTGTCACAAGTTTGCTGAAACACCAGAGTATTGAAAGCAGTGGGAACTCTGTCTGGCAGAGAACCCGTTTTTTGGCCCTGGGACACCATGCACCAACTCTGCTTATTGTTTGAACCTGTGGTAACGTAACTGAGCTCTTTTGAGAGGCTCTTTGACTGTGGCATGATGCCATGATGATGATGATCTGTGTTTGACAAGGTGGATGGAAGTGCGTATGGGAGAAGCTCAGCCTGTTCTCTAGAGCAACGGCTACCCACCTTTTTCCCCATTAGATGTCTGAATGTTTCCAAATGAGAAGCAAAGCTTAAGAGCTTAAGAAACGTTAAGAGCTGGGAGGAGTCCAACACAGTTTAAGAGCTTAAGAAAGGGAGGGTCCACCACAACTATAAACAGAATTCATTTTCTTGTTAGGTTTCAGAGCCCTCTTAGAAGCTGTTCATAAACCTCCCCGGCTTTTCAGAAATCGTGCATTGAAAACTGTAGCTTTAGTAGCTTTCAAAGCATCTTGTATAAAAGAGAGTGAAATTTAACCTTTCCTGTATATGTCCATGAGAGGGCAGCACAGACCGGCAGAGCCTTCGCTAAAGACTTTTAAGAGACAAGATGGCTTTATTCAGTTGCTCACTAGCTCACCGTGATTTATGTCTAGCAGTGCAGCAGCTACAAGTAGAGGAGAAAAAGTCCGTGTAAAAGGACTTGATGGTCCGAAGTACAGCTCCAACCTTTGCCCACCTGAAACTAAAATTCAGTTCGTGATTAGCTAGAAACCTCACGTGCACAACAGGATCTGTGACTCGCAGACTTCTCAGGGAAGTTTCCAGTTAGTTACTGAAGCATTAAAAGAGAGGAAGTGCTTTGGACAGTACCTACAGTTCTGTCAAAGCAATCAGTTGGTGTGAGATGCCAACCACTCCCTTGCCAAAGTAGAAGCTGTCAACCCAGGAACCCTATAAACTCACCCAAGGCATGCATGCTGTTTATTTCCAACCCAGCTCTCCTAAGCACTGCACCAGCCAACACCCCTCTGCTATTACTCCATGTTCCTACTGCTGAGACTCTTGCAATGCAACTTTATCTCGACTGTCCTCCCTCTTCATTTTGGGTGCTCCAACCCTCTGCCGAGGTGGGTTGTGGAGATGCTGAGATAAATCAGACAAGGGCTTGAAGTACTTGGCTTACAGCAAGCATGTTGCAAACTGGATAGTGACAGGGAACTGTATGTAGATGGCAGTGCTCCACTGCCAGCCCACTGCAGCCTCCCAGATCAGAAGCAGCTAATGCAGTGGAGGTGAACAGGCTGGATATGGGAGGAACGAGGTATCCCCAATCACCTTTCAATAACGAGATGGAACAACTCATGTGAATAAATTTCTTTGTCCCCTTCCAAACAAGCAGTAAAAGTCTCCAAATAAAAGCTCTACTTTCTACCATATTGCAGCTCCTGACTGACACAGCGAATTTTGGAGGAGAGATTTTTAATCACCAGCAACAGCAGAGCAGCCACTGGGTCCAGACAGAACAGCTTGTTCCCGGTCTGTTAGATGAAATACAAGTGAAATACCAGAACCAAAGGACTACCACAGTGCCAAGGCCATTCAGGACCCGAGGCCACATGCTAGCAGATATATCAACACTGGCATCTGCATTCTTTCAGAGGCAGTAATCCAGAAAGCCCTCAAATTCCCAACCAAGAGCGATATGGAGGCACTTTCCAGCAGACCTTCCCAGGACATTGCCAGCCTTTTAAAGGAGCTATCTAAAACACAAGCAGAAAAATTCTGTGTTCTCAAAAGTCTTTTCTCCTGGCATACATTTTGCAGGGTCCCAGTCAATCCTTTTCTAGGTACACCGAGAATTCTAGCCTCCTGTGAGCCTTCCCTATGGCTAGGCTCCTGTTCGGAGTGAGTTAGCCTGCCCTAGAGTGTTCTCTCCCTTGGCCAGGTGCCCTGTGAGCATATTCTGGTCATCACAGGGAAGACTCCCCACTAAAACACCCTTAAACTCTTCCTGAGACTGACATAGGAGAATGCTTGGAGGCAGAAGTAATAGCTTTTATCAGATCAACTAGTAGAGCTGCAAACAGCATGCAAGAAGGGCACACAAATCCTTCGTCAGGTCTGCAGTAAAACAGCAATCCTCAAAGTGAAGTGCAAGTCAAAAACATTTGCTTTGAGGAGAGCTTCATATCCACGAGGATAGGCCACTGGAGGGAAAAGGTAGGCAGTATATGGAGAGGAGAGAGATTACTAATAATGAAGAAAATGATAAAGTAATGGTCCCCTACAGGAAGGAGGTGGACTTCAATTTATTGGAACACAAGATCAGTAAGGAAAGGGGAGATCACACATTATAAAACCACCCTCCTTGTAACATGCTCAACATTTCCATCTAGCAGACTTAGGAGCATTGGTTCCTTTGTGGATGTGTTTTTGTGCTGCCCTTCAGCATATGGACTGAGAGGTTAGAGATGATGTAGCTGTATGATGAGAAGTGCTCCCTGCCATTAAATAGGTGCTTGTAAGTCCCCAGGACAGCAGTTGCTTGCTGTATACTTTCCACGGCTTTCCACTTTGGGCAGATCTACCCAGAACTCATTCTTTTCCTCTTTTTAAAGCCACCAGGAGGGTCCGTAACATCTTCTGATGATTTATATGTGCTTCACAGCCACTCTGCTGCTGAGGACCACAGCCCAGCCCAGTTAATCCCTCACGACAGGAGGAGAGCAGAGGTAATAACCACCGCTGTTTCCCCATGCCCTCCACTGCCTGAAAGACCCAGCCAAGACAGCCAGGCCCACCAGAGGAAGCTGAAGATGAGATTCAAGAGAAAGCCACATTCCATTTATGTGGCCCATCATGCCCCTTCCCTGGAGGTCTTCAAGGCCAGGCTAGATGGGGCTTTGGGCAACCTGATCTAGTGGGTGACATCCCTGCCCATGGCAGTGGGGTTGGAACTAGATAATCTTTAAGGTCCCTTCCAACCCAAATGATTCTATGATTTACTTACCCTTTTACACCATCATGGGTGTTGGCTAGGGAATGCCACTCTTGCAGGGCTTGGCACCCCTTCCACACCAGTAGAAACTCCAGCTGGTGGGATGGGCCCGGGGTAGGTTTTGACCTCAGGACTCCCCCAGGCTCCTCTGTGCTTGTTTTATCTTCTGATCTCTGTGTATACCAAAAAGTGATCTCTAAGTTCCTGAAAGACCTAGGTGGGATGAGCAGATCTAAGGTGTAGATATTTTGGTCTGGGTTTTTCTTTGCAGAAATTAGCCTCAGATCTGTGATGAGGCTCTCCTACTAGTTTCCTTCATAGTCTGCAGAATAAAAGAGGCTTCCTTAGGGGATATTCAGAGCCCAAATCTATCTCAAGGTACTCAGGAAAGCACTCTGAGGATCTTCTTTGCCAACAGTAATAGCAACTAACAGAGACTACCTTTTATAAACATTCAGTGTTTGTCTAAGCTTTTGGGCCAAGACCACTGAGGAATGGAGCCACAGCAGCTGACTAGGTTGTTAGCAGTAGAATACTGGAATTTTATCTGTTATCACCTATATCCAGATGAGCAAATTGCAATATAAGCTCTAGTCCAAAACTCCCTGGGGAAGCAGTTCCCAGCCTGAACCTAGTTCTTTACCAGACAGAGCAGCTTCCTCCAACCTGTTTGTCCTTTCCGATTGCTCACTTATCAGAAGGACAAGAAACGATCTGTTTTGAAAGGCTGAAAGTACAGATTTTCATGCAATCACATAATTTTAATAGCTTATATTCCATGTAAACACTGAAAATTGCAAGTCTTAAAACCAAAATACAGCCATGCATCATAAAAAAAAATGAGCTCATGAATAAAACTCTATCATACAAAATCAGAAGAATAAAGTGTAACCCCATCTTTTCATGAAATATTAAGAAACCCCAGTCGTTGAGAGCGTGCTTTATACCTCTCTTCTTAGGAATGAGGAGTGCAGTGCCATATTCATGGGTGGATTGTGCACTGCCAAATGCAGAATACCAGAACTACCAGCATCACAAAGATGCCTGTATCTGGTTTTTCTGTAGCACTCTCCACCAAGGTATCTGAGGCTTTAGAAAGAAGTTACTTTCCACATTCCGCATCACACTAAATATATACATACAGTTCTGCTTTTCACTCTCTCTATTTCCAGGCCTAGATGGAGGGGCTAGCCCATCAACCCAGTGGTTTATCCGAGCCCACTATAATTAGCCCACGGTTGTTGCTAATGGTATGCCATTTGTCTCCCCGCACTCAACACTGTTTGGTAAACATTTTCCGGGACAGAGCTGCTCTCCCCTCATCTCCCTAGGTGGTGTTCACTTATTTATTCCCCTCACCCTCTCTCGAGATGTATCAGAAGTGTCAGAAGAAGGGCAAAACCTCGCGAAAGTTGGAAGCAGCTGCAGCACAAGCCACGGCCCGGCCGGCAGAGGAGCGGAGGCAGGAGGCCAGCTGCAGACCCCAGGGGCATGGTGGACATCTGCCCCTCGCCCCCCATGTGGAGGCAGCAGTAGGCAGCCATCAGGAATTCCCTGCTCCTCCAGGGAGGGCCTGGCACTTGGCCACGGCACGTGGAGGGCTTGGGCGGCCAGAGCCAGCCTCAGCCCCCCGCCTGGCAGGGGAAGGAAGGTTGAACTTCAGAGGGGGAAGCAGCTGTTCACAGCCCTCCCGGGAATGCAGGAGCAAAGCTGGGTGGCAGGGGCTGGGGACGGGGCTGCCGGAGCGGCACCTTCGGAAGGAGGTCACCAAGGCGGTGGCTCAGCTCACGGGCAGCACCTTCTGCAGCATGTTGTGGCAGGGATGCTCAGCCTTGCTCCAAGGATGCTATGCACGGTGGAGGGACATTCATCAGGAAGGTCCCCCTCCCAAGGACGAACAGAGGGTGCCTGTCAGATTGAACCTGTGCATGGGCATGGTTGACAGTGCAGCCACACTGCAAGGGATGTAAGATTTCCTGAGCTCTCTTTGGGTTTTTTCCTTAACTGTGAGACCCAATATTTGCATGCAACATTGCAAATGCAGTTAGGAGCCCCCTCACTTGTGGATAGGAGTGGTTTCTTCATGATGCTGGCATGAGGCAGGCATAGAAATGACTCCTGCCAGTTTGGCCACAATCTTCTTTTCCTTTCTGTGTGCTCTCTTCCTACCCAGCTACCCCCCCTCACACTCTTTCAGTCTTAAATCATTATTTCCATGCTATAAAGAAAAGACATTCAAAGGGTGCAGGAAGGTGAAAGGGTGTTCTTAGAGGTTGGGAGCAAGGTCAGTCCATTAGAATTGCCTACAGCATCTATTCAGCATTTATCAGCAGCTTTTTTCTTTCTTCAGGCATTCTCCATCTCCCTCCCATGCCCTGTTTTGAAAAACTAAGGCATATTTAATGGCAGGCACATTCTCACATTGCCCAGCCTCCCATAGAGCTCACGGTCATAGTGATAATTCTCCCAAGGGATTTCATTTTCGTCCTCCAACTGTCTCATCAAATGAAACCCCAAATTGCAGTGTCTTCACACTCAGTCCAGCACTCTGCTTTTAATCTACAGGCAGCAGAGGTGTGCACATATGTGGGTCTATGTGTGTATATGTGTCTGTAGAAACCACATGCACTTGTATTTTTTCTACATGTCCCTATACACTTGTGCACATGACTTTTTGGGAGGGGTACATGCATTTGTGAGCCTGTAGCGTCTGCAAATGCAACAGTTTTCAAAAATGTATGTATCTGTCTATACGGACCTGTTGGCTTGTTCTCATCTGGACTATGCAAACATAGATGCAGATCTACAGGGAAGGCTGAAGCAGCTGTGGACAGCTCACTGAGGGTGCCCATGGTGGCACCTGGGCTCACATTGAGTGGTTTGTCAGCCACGCCACCCTTTCTTGCTCAGGCCAGGTCTCATGTATTCTTTTGATATTTGTTTTTGACTTGTGAAGGATGCTAAAAATGTGAAGCTCCCATCACCCATCCCAAGCTCACGGTTCAGTAGGTTGGGGTTTGCACCCAGAGATGAAGGACACCAAGCACAAGCAGCTGTGCTTTTGCCAAAGATTTGATCAAGTCTCCGGTAATAGGAATGATGATTTTCAGCAGATTTGGGCTGGAACGTGTGAGGAAGGTGACAGAAGTGCCTTTCCTGATGTGTTCCTCATCTTCAGCCCCTCCTAGTTCATCACAGGTCAATCATTATATATATGTGTTCTCAATCTTACTCACTCTTCATACAACTGAATGAGTTAAAAATCCTTGGGGCACAAGGCAATGCAATGGTCTCCCCACTTTCCTCATTGTCCATAGTGTCTTGCACAGTAGCCAACACCTACATTTTTGTTTCTAAAAACACCCTGGGCTAAAGAAAATCAAAATGGCTCCAACCCAAACCACTGTATTTTTCAAGTCTTCCCCATGCAACACAATTCAATGAAAACATTGATACTCATTTACTCTCTTTTCTAGTCAGCGCATTCTTCTTATACCACATTCAAACAACTGTCTGGCAATCCTAATATTTATATTTACTTCCTTCAAATTTGCCTATACTCTTTAAAGTTCAAGTATCTCACACGAGTGAGGCATTCATCCACCCTTTTGAGAGTACAATGCTAGAAATTCTTTAAGCTTTCTGTTTTCGGCACAACGACATTCCGATACAATCTGAGAATCGGAGAGACACCCTCTGGCCCCACACGAGCCAGGGAACAGGTTTGGCTAGAAAAAAAAGTTTTCCTCATGTGATGGGCACCCTACCAATCACACACCGCTCTTTTCAAGCAACCTGGGCTCTTTAAAGACCAGGTGAGGCAGGAGAAAGGGGGCTTTTCTTTGGCTGGACAGGTGTGTGTGGTTTTCTGCTGGGAAGCATCACCAGGAGAGAGGGGTGAGTACCTGGTTTTGGTCACCATCTTCTTCTTCATGAGGCAAATCAACGAGAAGCATCTGGTACAAGAAAACAGGCTTTTATGTTAAATGATTTTCATTTCAGACCCTGGGCTGTGTTTAGTATGTGGGAGGTTGGTACCTGGATGAGGTTAACTGCGGATGATTATTAAGCATTTCTTTTTTTCTTCTACCTCAGGCTGCATCTTCTATATGGCTGTTTTAATTTGTTTCATATTTTTTTCTCCTAAAGACTAGGGAGGAGGAAATGGGAAAATTAGATCTGTTGCCAACATGTTTGAATGTCAAAAAAAAAAATTATCACAGAGAAAGACAAATCCAGTAATTCCCCCTCACTTGTGAAAATAGAAAAGTATATATATATATATTAAAAAAAAAAACCAACAACCTCTTGTTTTGGCTCTGCTGAACTAATGAGGGAGAGAGGAAAAAACTACCTCCCAGCTCTATTTCCGAGGTAATTATGCCTGATGATGATTTACCAGCCGCTTCACTGTTCACATAGGCTTCATTTCATAGCGATCTCTCTTGAATGGAAACTTAATTAGTCTATGACCCCTGCTTGATGCTGAGCTTTGTTTTTGCTTTATATTTCTCCCCTGGTAGCATAAAATAACTGGCTGGCTCTTCATTTTCTCGGAGTGGCTGGATCCTGGCGAGCAAGCTGCTCTCTGTCAGGGGTGGCTGCCTTTCACTGGCAGGTGGAGTGACGGGAGAGGTTCGGTGGGGCAGGAGGATCGTGTGGGTGTGTGCTGGAAATCTTCGCCTCAAAATAAATAAATGATGAATCGACACTTGTAAATCATCCGCCTTTGCAGCAGCAGGGTCCAAAAGATTCATCAATAAAATATTTAATTGCCTCCTCTTAAAGGCAGTATAACTCTGCAGATTTCCCAAATGCTTTGAAACTGCCTTTGTTTTTTAAGTCCCTTGGAGGCTTATAAAAAGAAAAAAATCAGAAAATAATAATAACAACAGCAATCATGGTAATTAATATTTATGAAGTTGGTTTACTCAAGCCTTGCTGCACGGGACACCCTAGTGGGTTGGGCAGGTCTGTGCCTTGCCTGGGGCATCCTACAGCACCTGCACTGCTCCCCTGATGGCTCCTCCTCGCCAACTTCCCTCCCTTGGCACCCCACCACGGACGTTTTACTCATGCTTGTAGAGACAGGCCTGGGAAAGCCAGAGGGGTAGGAGGAGGTGGCTGGATGGGGTGAAGAGCAGGGCAGGGCCCCCGGGCAAGGATGAGGTTTCAGCGGCTGAAAGGCTGGGTTTGTTTAGTTGTGCTCAAGTGCTTCCAGGCCTTTCGGCTGAGGCAACTGGAGGCTGCAGAATCCATGGGAAACAGTACAAACGCACCCCTTGTCTCTGCCTCCTTGCACAAGGGGAGAAGAATGCCACGTAGAGTGCAGGCATGATGAAACCCAGGGAGGTAACAGGGGGTGAGGTGAAGTCCTGCGGGGCCCATTCATAGTGCTCAGGCACTGTCCCCACTCTTCTTCCCACCCTCCAGAGGTGCTGCTTTGTGCCAGCCCCTGCACTCCAGGCCAGGAGGGAGGTGGGGGTGTTATGCCCGTGATGGTGGCCAATGGTTTGAGCACCCCCAGCTGCTGCCTGTGGTGTGAGGGGCTGGAGGTCATCTTGTCCAACCTCCCTGCAGGCTGCCCAGGACGACGTCCAGGTGGTTTTTAAATATCTCCAAGGAGGGAAACTCCATAATTCTGTTTGCAAGGAGGACCTAGGGCTTCACAAGGGCTGGAGCTCTTTGTGGAAGCAAATGATGCTCACAGGAGAGGTTCTGGACATTCTTTTGGCTACGGTGCTGTGACTCCAACATGAGAACTGGCACAGAACACGTGGCAATGAGAACAGGACCCTCTTCTACAAGAGGCAATGCCAAACCGATTCTTACCCGTGGGCTTTTTTGGCTAAAGATGGAGTAGAAATAGAGTAAAGCAGGGGACATTCATCTGTAAGTCTACTGAAATCCTGTCTCAGTCTGTAAAAATAGGGTATAGAGGTTTCAAAAAGTCAGTCAGAGCAATGTGTGTTAATTGATGCATAAGAGGCTGAGTCCTCCCTGTATCAAGGCACTGCTGCCAGCAGTACTTCATTTGAAAGTCTGCATGGGATTAGTCACCTAAAACACAAGGGCAGATGCCTGACTTTTCAGACAGGAGCTTGGAGAGGATAAGGGCGAAGCTGCAGTCTGTGTTGTGGCCAGGTGTAGGAAGGGGAAGAAGGAGGTGCTGCAGGAGGGCTGTGGGTTTTTGTGGTGCAGAGGGAGCAACAGAAACCTTTCCAGAGCTCCATGGAGCATGAAGCAAAGCCTATGGTAGTGATAATTGAAAATGTTGAAGTGTCACAGCTAACTTACAAGGTCCCCAGGATGTGCTAAGGAACACCGGGTCCATGCAAGCTCACAGCTGAAATCCCAGGACCTTGCCCCCTTCTTGTGTCACAGGTTGAGTTTTTGGATATGTTTTGGATAACAGTTGCAGCTGAAGCTCCTGTCTCCTCAGGGTTTTCCCTGGAGCCCCAGGAAAGTGTGTTTGGGTTGTAAAACTTTCTTTAGCCAGCCCACACAGAAGGCTTCCCTTGTTCTGAAATGATTTGTGTCCGCAGGCATGAGCTGGGGGCGCATGTCCCTCTGGGAGGTGGGAGGAGGACTGCCTGTCGGTGTCACTCCCAGGGGATGGTGGCGAGTCATGCCTGTGTGCAGCCTGCCTCGGGCAAGGCAGCACAGGTTTGTCTCATGCCTCAGTCATGCACCTGACCCCAGTGCTGTTCTCTTGCTTAATGCCGCTTACTTCTGAGGGACAAGGAACAGGCCGGGTGGGAAGTCACAAATCTCCTGCAGCTTCTTTTAGGTGACCAACCCCATACAGGGTTTGAAATGAAGTCCTAAGATTCTGGAAAGCCTTAAGTTGCCTAGAAGTCTGGCAATTTATAATTGATATCTGTGTGGTGGTGATCATTCCCAGCTTTCCTTCCAGCTGCAGCATTCTAGGAGATGGGTTTACACCAGGAGAAAAGGTCCCCTTTCTGAGGCTGGTGTGCCTGCAGTAATACCTGGCCAAAGTGAGGCAAGAGAAAGCCAGGTCCTGCCTACAAGAAGAAATCTGGGTTGTAGGGAGGCAAGCATGTGGGCTGGGTGGAGAGTTGAAGTGCAAGAGTCTTCAAACAGGTGGGTAGTTAACAAAAATGAAGTAGCTGAGCTGTGCCCTTGGGTAGCCAAGAGCAAGCCAGGTCTAGTTTTCTTCAGTTTGAGTGCTGTTGTTATGCTACAGGGGTGTCTGCAGGAGAGAAGGGGAGGATAAAGACATTTCTGTAGTATTAAGGAAAGGGTTGTGACTTTGTTAACCACACTTAGCGTGATCTGTCGTGCTAGACACATGGCACACTCAGCCCAGCTCTCCGCATGGCAGCTGGAGCAGACCTGCTTTTTCACGTGGTAGTCAGAGTTCATGCACCTGCATTCAAGCAGGGAAGATTTCCTTGCTTTTTGGACTGTGCCCTGACTTGTGATGTCTTTTAGCCGGCAATAACTAAAGGCTTTTCTAAAATCCCTGCAAGGATTAAGGCAGTGGTTTCTACAGCTTTCAGATATTTGGAGAACCAGTCTGTCTCAGGTTTGTCAGGGTCTGCAGTATTGTACTGCATACCACATGTGGCCAAACACTGCCCAGACCTCCAAGGCAGTTGATGTGACTCCTGGACATGCTGGCTGACCAACAAATTTGCAAGTTTGGCAGCTTCAGGTTGATCTCATAAACCTGTACAGAGCTCTGCAGCTTCAGATGTGTTGTGCCAGCCTCTGACCACCTGGCTGGTAATAAGAATGACTTCTTACCTGGGAAACAATGGCTACTCATGCTATCTTGGGGAAATACTTGGGGAATTCTTGGGGAATCCCAAAAGTTTTCTGAAGAATCACAGAGTTAGTAACCCCAGGAACAAAGGGCAGGAGTGCTGGTACTCCAGCAGGGGAGGAGTTCAAGCTGCTTTTTCCTTTGCCAGCTCAAGTTGGGCCCACTTCAGCCTTTCGTTCGTGGTGTCTGTTTTCCTAACCACCCAATAAATGCAGCTGTCTCGGGGTTGGGGTTATTCTTCCTCCCCCTCGCCATGCACACATGCACTCTGTCCCTTTGAAACAAGGACTCCACCAGCACTGGAATTTGGGCTTGTTTCTCCAGGAGGCCTCACACCTCTGACTAGTGCCTTTATGCTGCTCTCTCTGGAGGGGGGTGAATCCGAGGCGGGGCGCCTGGGCCCAGCCTGCAGGATGTAGCGCTCTCAGGAATTTGGTGGGAATGCTGCTTGGCCCGGCTCCCGTGAGCCAGCTGCAGCCTGAGCAGCTCCATCCCTCGCACCTGACCGGGGACGGGGGCCCCAGCTTTGGCTCCTGGCATGGGTGTGAGAGGGAACTACCCTTAGCAAGGTGCTGCCAAGCCCTGCAGCGCCAGCATGTGTGTGATAGAGCTGCAGTTACCAGCATGGTCCTGGTGCTGGTGCTGGCTGAGAGGAAATGGCCAAAAGCATGGATGGCATGCCCTAGGATAAAGCTGGGTCCTTTGAAGGAGGAGCAACGTGAGAGCTCTGAACTCATCCCTTATCCATCCTGGTGGGTGCTGTTGTGTCTGTGAAAACCTATCCAAAAACCGAGCTGAAGCCACTGGCTGTGCACAGAGTTACCCCAATCTTGTATAGCTCAACTGTCAGGGAGAGTACGAGTTACCCACTTCACACCTAGGGAAGTTTTTCCTCTGGAGTGGAGGTACAGAAAGGTTGGCAGGTTCTGTCTACCCTTTTCCACAGGGTAACTTCAATTTCTGAATGAATCTATTGTGCCTGCCTAATTGATTACTGTTTTTCTTTTGATTTTCTTTTTTTTTTTCTCAGGTTGCATGAAGAGCTAAAGATGGCAAAAACTGAAAATGGCGTACGCATCTTTCAGGGTCTATTAATCCTGGGGAATGTGGTCATTGGGGTAAGTGAACTGGGACAGGGGTGGGTGGCTGGTGGCTTCCTTCCAGTATGACACTTCTTGAAACAGCATTTCCCAGCCATGAAATCCCTCTTCCCATGTGAAGTCCGCCTGTAAGCAGAGCAGTAGAGTGTGAGAGGAGAGGTAAAGGAGAGCTGCTAAGGTTGGTCAGTAGGGTGGGGAGGGGACAACAAGGAACAGCAGAGGCTGATCTGCAAGACCAACAGGACTTCTAGAGGAACAGCCCTTGCTGCTGACCAACATCTTTTCAGCCAGCTCCTTCCATTATAGTGAAGGCAAAAGTTGTGTTAATTCTTTCTTAACGTACTCAAGATCTTGGCCTAACATTTCAGGTCTAAGCTGGGTGAGTTCAACTTGCAATCCTTGTGTTAAGGCACAGTAAAAGAGGTTGTAGAGTTGGACAGAGGAGGAATTGAGGAGCTCCTGTTGGGCAGGAGGGTGAAAGAAACAAATGTAGTCTGCTTCTTTTTGTGTCTTTGTTATTTCTTTGGGGAAACTTGATTTAATGGATTTCCCCAACTTGTACTTCTCAGATGTGTGGTATTGCCCTGACAGCAGAGTGCATCTACTTTGTGTCCGATCCCCATGGTCTCTACCCTCTGCTGGAAGCCACAGAAAATGATGACATCTATGCTGCTGCCTGGATTGGCATCTTCGTTGGCTTTGCACTCCTTGCTCTGTCTATCC
Organism: Anser brachyrhynchus; assembly: GCF_964034855.1. Taxonomy (NCBI): domain Eukaryota; kingdom Metazoa; phylum Chordata; class Aves; order Anseriformes; family Anatidae; genus Anser; species Anser brachyrhynchus. The sequence goes on from NC_137694.1 coordinate 99,588,614, forward strand.
TTGGCATCATAGCAGTCATTAAATCCAACAGGACTTTGCTGCTGGTGGTAAGTGTAGCAAAGTTTTCCCACTGATTCCTGACAAACTGAGAAAAAAAATGCTGGTTTAGTTTCCCTGCTCACCTTGATAATCACCCACTGAGCAAAGACAGCTCTTATTAGTGAAGAGGAGCCAAAGTTTCTTCTCCACCATGGCTGTGTTCTCCCACAAGGTGATACCTGTGAGGACACACACATGACAAACTCCCAAGCCAGGATGAGGGAATTAATAGTGAGAGCCACAATGGAGGCTTAAACTCACGGGCTTGACCCTGACCTTGCCCTGAAGCCATGCAGAAACACTTGTGCAATCACATGCAGCTGAGATGTGGTTTAGATTCTTGTTTCTCCCCACCCCCTACTGCCTTTCAGCTGTCATGTACCATTCAGTTTAGGAGCTGATAAGTAATGACTGCTTTACAAGGCATTAGTATGTGTTAGTATACCAAATATGGGTGCAACTGACAACATTATACATCAGCAAGCAAGCAGAAATTACAGGGATGAGGACAGAGAGCTTTGGATAAGCCAAAGACCATGTTAAGAGGTGAACAAAACTCTATATAATTTCTTACTTAGTCCTTCAGGTTGACAGTGGTGAACTTAATTGGTGTTTGCATTAAGGAAGGGTAGAGCTGAAAACTATGCAAACAGCTCTGTCTTGAATTAATGTAGGATGGCAGGGTGTCCATTTTAAACAAGAGACACTTAGAGATCTGAGCTCTTGCACCAGAGAATTCGCTAAAAAAACAGCTGATGGAAGAGAATTTCTGAATTTTAGTGTCTTGGCTGAAACCCAAGGCAGTGGTATAAGAGAAAGCAGAGAATACAGGGGGCAGAAGCTGGGGTAAAAAAAAAAAAAAAACAATGCCCTGAATATGAGGAAAAATAAATAAACTTAAAAAATAAAAAATAAAAAAGTGAGAGGAGAAATAGACACATGAAAACTGCAAAAGGAATATGGAAAAGGCTAAAAGGAGTTGTGCTAAGAAAGGAAGAGAAGCAGGTGAGAGGTTCTCTTGAGGATCAGTTTTCATGAAAGATCTTTGCTTACAGAGTAAGAGTGCTGAGGAAATCTGATGATGCTGGGGAAATCCTGAGATCAGGAGGATCTGATCAACCCATTAAATTGCACCTTCTTTTTCCATAAAGTACGAGGTCTCCTGCTAGAATTGAATAGCTTCTTGCTGAAAAGCTTTTAGCTTGCAAGTGGAAGTGAAAGGAGGAGACGTGGCACAAAAATAATTTGCCAATGAAATACAGCGATGAAAAAGGCTAATGTTATTCTAGGGCATATCAGGCAAAGTATTTTCCATAAAGACAGGGTGGCATTAATGCCATTCAATGAGGTTCTGATGAAATTACATCTGTGAGATGGAGTACAATTCTCATCGTTTGCCTTCAGGAAAGCAGGCTGCAAACTGAAACAAGTACAGAGAAGGGCTACATGAATGGTTAGAGGAAAAGACTGGGGAGACTAAGATAGTCTGTCTTCTTCTGGCTTGAACAGAAGTTGGGGCTTAATCTTGAAAAATACAGAACTGGAAGAAACTGCTTAACTAAGCCAATTCTACTCTCCCTCTCTCCCACAGTATATTATTCTGATGCTGATCACTTTTGCATTTGAAATGGCTTCTTGCATCACAGCAGCAACTCACCGAGACTTTGTGAGTATTGCTTTCCTCATATGTTCATGCAACCACATCAGAAAATGTTGCAGTTCTACAGCATGCTGCCTCCTGTTCAGTAGAGTAACTGGCCTGTGTGGTGGTACACTGTAAGCTCAAAGGACTACTGCTGAGATACAGTAAGACCCCACAAGGGAAACCTTCAGCCTCATTATTCTAATAAAGGAAATATCTTTGTTGTTTTTAACATAGTTCTGTTATTTTTGATATTTTAAAATGTTTATAACCTTGCATCTAAGGAAATAATAGCGTGGGTTAGCTGAATCATCAATACAATGTTTAGTCTTTCAGCTACAGGCTGATTAATCTATCACACATGCAGAAGACACATCTTCTGCATTGCCACAGGCAGTGTCACTAGTGAGGGAAAGATTACGTGGGTAACTGCAGATATTGGTGGGGGGAAATGACCTGTGACATTTCAGCTCCAAGCAGCTTATCAAGTGTAACCTATAGCTTCTGCACATCTCCTGTGATCTGACATCTGGAGGGACCTGCTCAAGAGTCACGCTCAAGATCTATGTTTTTGTTGCTCCTGCTCCTTCAATCTGGCTTGTTACCCTCCTCTGTGTAAAACTGGGGGGGGGAAATCTTCATTCCTCTTCTCTATCAGGACACTGACATAAGCAAACAAACCCACCCCAAATAACCCCATATTTGCTTTGCATGGCCACTTAATTACATAGTTCCTTCATTCTTTTCTTTTTTTTCCTTTTTTTTTTTTTTCTGCAGCTCACACCAAATCTCTTCCTGAAGCAGATGCTAGAGAGGTATCAGAAGCCAGACGCGGGCAATAACAATGACAAATGGATGAGTGAAGGGGTCACAAAGACATGGGATAAACTCATGCTTCAGGTAATAATAACCCTGAAAATGCTCATTAATGACTAAATGCCCTGCAGCTCTGGAATTTCAAGTCCTCCTTGGGGCCACTCACTAATAAAGAGGATGGTATCTGCCTTGAACCTTAAATGAAGTCCTGCCACACTCCCTATTTCACTCGTTTATCAGATGGCAAACTGTCAAAGGCAGGAACTTCAAGAATCTTTCCCATAAATTCATGGTTAATGACTAACTAGCCATGTGCACGGTCTGGTCTTGTGCAGGGCCGTGATCTCGTCTGTTGAAGACCGTTCCCTTCTCTCTCCCTACAGAATCAGTGCTGTGGAGTGCAAGGGCCCTCCGACTGGCAGGAGTACACATCTGCCTTCCGCATGACGTACAGTGATGCTGACTTCCCTTGGCCACACAATTGCTGCGTCTTGGATTCTCGAGGGTCTCCCATCAACCTTGATGGCTGCAAACTTGGAGTCCCTGGGTTCTATAAGAGCAATGTAAGGTTTTCTCTGCTTTTCCAATTAACTTGTGTTGGTCAAAGGTGCCTTGATAGAAGGGAAGGAAACAAGGAATAGCCTTCCTCCTCTACTGTATGCTACAGGTGTTGAAAAGTTTTCTGGAGGAGAAGCAATGCCTGTAGGGTCCTCGTCATGTTGAACACAGAACAGATTGTGATAAAGGCATTTCTGATAAAACATTATTTAGAAAACTCTTCCAGTGCCAACTATGGCATCTTCTACATGCAGGTGGACAGCAGCTAAACCAAGCTTAACCCAAAGATACAACATGAGTGAGCAAGTCAGCAGTTCTCCTCTTCAAGGCAGTTGCCACAACCAATGGAGAACAGATGTCAGGGGAGGATGAAGAGGCTGTCTTCTGGCATGGTGCCCCAGGAAATGAATAGTAGGGCATCTCTGAAAAGTGGAAGTTGTTTCCTGTGGGGAGATCCAGTTACTGAACACATCACTTGCTGAGCTTTTCAGTAGACCAGCTTTTCCTATTCAGACAAATTGTTGGGTCATGAGCTAACAGACATTTCTAGAGCGTGTTCAAGTTTCCAAATTTGCCTACACCTTCTTGATTATGGAGGCCATCTCTTTGTTGGCTGTTTGATTACATATGTTTATTTGGCATGTGGATGGCACAGAGAATTGTTCTTGAAGTGTTTAAGATGGATCTACTTTGTATTTGGAGCTAGAAACAGATAGGCAGTCTGCAAGTTGTCAATAAGCAGTTCAGTTCTGGTTTGTCTTCTTGAGTTACCCAAATTAAAATAGGAGAGGAGCATGCCACTTGACTCTCTTAGAGGCGGATGACCTTGTAACTTAGCAGCAAAAGCTCAAAGCTGGTGTTGATTCAGGCATGGTTGTCTTACAGGGTTGTTATGCTGCTATTTCTGGGCCAATGAACAGACAAGCCTGGGGTGTTGCCTGGTTTGGTTTTGCCATCCTCTGCTGGACTGTGAGTACTTAATATTTGCTTTTATTTCCGCTTCTCTTTCCTTGCTATCCCACACCCAGTTGGGTGGAGGTAGATGACGGCTGACACATTTTTAAAAAAATCTGTAGATGATGGTTATTTATTTGTCACCAATCTGCTTGTAGCCAGTTCCACTAATACGGCTACATTCAGAAGTTCCCCTCCATCCTGGCTCCCACACTCGAAGAGCTAAACGGCCTGCCAGCCTGCTGTGGCTTGCTGCCACCTCAGTAATACAGCACAGCAAACACAAAATGCAGATACTTGTTTTTTAAGGGTATTGGATCGTCTGAACTGCAATCATGACAGATAATCCAGTATCTGTTTTGAAGACTTTGCATGAGTGTTTAAGGTGCTCTGGGTTCATCAGCTTCCTGACAGGCAATCCCCAGTGAGCTGAGTGATGCAGTCAAATAGTTACATCTGCACATATCTTCTTTCTTTCTTTAAGCTTCTTGTGCCTGAATGGACCTTGCTTATCAAAGTCCATTGTTGCTCTCTTCTGTCAGTAGGACTACATGGGACTTGGGGGAGAGGTGTGGAGAAAGAAAGGGGAGTAGAGAGACTTAGTAGTCTTGTCTTTTCAGTTCTTTGTCCTCCTCGGTACCATGTTCTACTGGAGCAGAATCGAATACTGAAGGCCTGGTGTCCTCAGCGTTGTCCTGAAG